>NC_139974.1:20428302-20760302 GCF_963993115.1 Abramis brama
GGAACAAAGCATCAAATTACAAACAAAAGGACAAATACAAAAGAAAAAATATACAAATTAAATAAACAAAATTTTTCAGGTGCAGTAGGTTTATTTAACATGTAGTAAGAAATACTACCGAAATTGAATAATCATCTGTAAAAACAAAACACTGTATAGTCTTCACTGTATGAATTAAATATAAATTGATTCATATTAAAGATACAAAAGTGATTTAGTCAAAAGCAGTATGTTTTTTTTTGTTTTGTTTTTAATGAATATTAATGAAACAGATGACAACAGTTTGGCTGCTGTCCCTTTAAGAATGAATGCACGGATATAGTTACACATCTGATTTTCTCCCATTTGTTTTATTTCATGTAGGTCATTACATATTCTGTTTACATTGAATACTCCACAGTCCACACTATGTGCATTTTGACATAATTGTGTGTGTAGCTGTGAAAGAGAACTGAATTAGAGATCGCGTGTATGTGAGAGTGCCCCTTTTTTCGTTCTGTGTCCGCCAGCAAGAGCACTGCGTTGAGTCCTTGTTCGTGACTTATTGTGATTAACGTCAATAACTTTAAGTAGTACTGTGAAGTTACAGAAGTATAACACTTTAGAAAATTGATTTTTGAAATTTGTGAATCGATGCAAATAGAAGATAGAATCGCGATTCATATATGAATAGATTTTTTCCCGCACCCCTACTTAGGCCTGTCGCAATAATCAATATATTGACTAATCGCACAATAATTGTACATGATCTCATTCTCAATAGTTTTTGGTGACACAATATATCGCCTATTATGTTTACATAATGAATGTCACCAACAGCGGGGCTCAGGCAGTTCCTTCATACACAGAGCGGCCATCGACATGGTGAAAAGGGTGTCATTTGTCATTTATCCACTGTTCTGCTGCAAATATAAACGTCACAGCGCAAAATGGTGCACACTAAAGAAAAACAGTTTTAGCAGACATGGCCTGTTGGAAGCTTCTGTGTCTTTGTTCATATGGACATCTGACTGCTAGGGTTTGTGTTTTCAGCAATAGCGTGCACCCTTTCTTCACAGAGAAAAGAAGGACAGGGGAAATGGAAAATCTCCATAAGTGCCTTTTGTGCATTTGCAAGTGTGTTTTTAGGGCCTGAGCACCGATGGTGTGAGGACCCTATTGGAATTGCTCTGTTTATTTACTTGTTACTTTGCACTTTTTTTTTTTAATAAAATGTTTATTTACTACTTATTCAAATTTCAAATTAATTTTTTGACACTTAATTTCCGTGATCTAAGGAATTAAAAGGTTGTTTTCATTTGAAAGTGTGTAGGCCTACTTGCATTGTTTTGCTGTTACTGTAAATGGTAAATGGACTGCATTTATATAGCGCTTTCACAGACCTATGGCCACCAAAGCGCTTTACATATAGCCTCACATTCACCCATGTATATTATGATAATATATTCAGTGACATAAAATGGTCTTAAAATGACAATAATATCGTTTATCGCAATTATTTCTGGGACAATATATCGCACAACAAAAAGTAGTTATCGTGACAGGCCTACTTACTGTGGACTGATGGGGCCCAAGTCATCACCGGTGCACTGCTGCAATTTCACCAAAAAATCAAGTCAAGTCAAGTCAAGTCATCTTCATTTATATAGCGCTTTTAACAATGTAGATTATTCCAAAGCGGCTTTACAGAGATACAAGGATAGTTTAAAGTAACAGAGATTGTTTTGGCTTTATAGCAGTTCTTGAATAAAGTTATTTTCCAGCTAAAGTTAATTTGATTGATTCACTTCCGTCACAACGATCATTAGTTATTAACTTAGGGGCCGCTAACACGACACCGTTTTAACAGGAAACTCTACACAGACTTTAAACGCGAAACCTGTGAGAGCGCTCATGGCGTGCACAGGCGTATAACGAGTTCAGTCTATTGGTATGCACATTTGAATGTATGTGCGCAGGTTTGTAATTCCCTACAAACCAAGCCTTAAAAAACTACTTGTCTGGCCTTAACATTTTGATACAGAATTTTATCACTTCGGGGTAGATATGCGAACCGAATTTTCCCGACAACGCTTTATCTGTAGAGTGGTAAAGGGATCCTCCATAAGGAGAAACTAGTTGGCACTTTAGCACCCCGCTATGACATCGGGTCCAGGCGCAGGTCCTTCATCAGATCTGGATACAGCCTGGATCCAGCAGGCTGCGGGAAAACCTCGGGATAAACAAAAACACAGAGTACATCAGGATTTATGGGAAGTGTTCCCGGTTCCGGCTGACCTGATCTATGCAGCCTAACACTGAATTATAGAAGTCTATAATGTGTTATGTGTATGCTAGGTCAAAGAGATGTGTTTTTAGTCTAGCTTTGAACTGACAGAGTGTGTCTGCTTCCCGGACAATGGTAGGAAGATAGGAATAGGAAAAGGATCTACCGCCAGCAGTTGATTTTGATATTCTAGGTATTATCAACTGGCCGGAATTTTGAGATCGCAATAGACGTGAAGGACTATAATGCGTTAAGAGCTCGCGCAATATTTTAAAATGTATACGATGTTTAATAGGGAGCCAATGCAGTGTTGACAGAACAGGGCTAATATGGTCATAGAACTCGAGCTGCTGCGTTTTGGACCAGCTGTAGTTTGTTTATTAAGCGTGCAGGGCAACCACCCAGTAAAGCATTACAATAATCTAGCCTTGAGGTCATGAACGCATGAACTAATTGTTCTGCATTTGTCAATGAGAGCATATGGGGTAATTTAGATATATTTTTAAGATGGAAAAATGTGGTTTTACAGATACTAGACACGTGACTTTCAAATGAAAGATTGGTATCAAAGAGGTGACACCCAGGTTCCTAACCGACGACGAAGAATTAACAGAGCAGCCATCAAGTGTTTGACAGTATTCTAGGTTATTACGTGAGGAAGTTTTTTGTCCAATAATTAGAATCTTAGAAATTAGAAATTAGAAATTACTAGTCATCCAATTTTTTATATCAGCTATGCATTCCGTTAATTTTGTGAATTGGTAGTTTTCGTTAGGTTGTGAAGAAATATAGAGCTGAGTATCATCGGCATAACAGTGAAAGCTAATTCCATGGTTCCTAATGATATCTCCTAATGGTAGCATGTACAGAGTGAACAGCAGTGGTCCTAGTACTGAGCCTTGTGGTACGCCATATTGAACTTGTGATCGATAAGACATTTCTTCATTTACTGCTACAAACTGATAAGTATGATTTAAACCATGCTAATGCAATTCCACTAATGCCAACATAATTTTCAAGTCTATTTAAAAGAATGTTGTGGTCAATAATGTCAAATGCAGCACTAAGATCGAGTAACACCAATAGAGAGATACAACCACGATCGGATGATAAGAGCAAATCATTTGTGACTCTAATGAGAGCTGTCTCGGTACTATGGTACGGTCTAAATCCTGACTGAAAATCCTCGTAGATATAATTTCTTTCTAAAAAGGAACATAGTTGTGAAGATACTGCCTTTTCTAGTATCTTTGACAGAAAGGGTAGATTCGAGATCGGCCTGTAATTGACTAATTCTGTAGGATCAAGTTTTTTTAACAAGCGGTTTAATCATAGCCAGCTTAAAGGTTTTTGGTACGTATCCTAGAGACAAAGATGAATTGATGATAGTAAGAAGAGGATCTATGACCTCTGGAAGCATCTCTTTCAGTCTTAAACATTTTTTAGTCTGTATAAGGTCTAACATACATGTTGTCGGTTTAGATGATTTAACCCTCTGAGGTCGGCAAACGCGCGGGCGCGTTTTGCTGGATTTTCTCCACATTGTAGCACTATAAACTTAAATTACTCCGTCATTTATGGTCATACAGAAAAAAGAAATATAAAAAAAGAATCTGTTATATTTCTACTTTTTTATGTGTCCACTTACAATCAAATCAAAACATTGTGCTTTTGTAAAATAAAGAAAATAAACAGGGTGTGCGTTCTGCCTCTCCGTCGCGGATAACTTTTTTTTCTTGAGCACGTCTATAAACTGAAACAAAACTCAGCGAATACTTGTCACACATTTATGAGCCATATACCTTTATAAACATTTAAGTGTGTACTTTTAAATGATCGGATTCAAAACGAAAACAAATATTCTCTGTTTAAGTAATTTGTATAAAACCAACAAGATGTCCAGTATCTCAAACGCTTGCTCATTAGATTTAATTTGGCCACGCCCACTCGCGCAAAAGAGATTCACATGCAAATCTCCACATGGAACGCGAACTCGCTCATTACCTCAACAACAAAACACCAAAACACTTCACTTCACTTTTCGTCGAGTTTGAAAGACGCGCCTGAGCTTACATTGGATTTACCTCAGAAGAAGAAGAAGACAAGAAAGATGTAAGGTAAGAAATTCTTACATATTAGTTTGTTATTGTTGGATAAATGTCACGTTGCAGTTGAACTGTTGCTAGATATATGGGGAATATTATAATATTTAGACCCGTGTTTACTGTTACTGTGTTTGTGGATATCTGCTCAAACGTAGATATGTATATGGTAACCATAATGTTTTATATTTGAGCGCGATCGCGTTTGAATGTATCATATTTTGGATCGCGATCGCGTTTGAATGTATCATATTTTGCAGCGCGATCGCGTTTGAATGTATCATATTTTGGATGAAAGCAAAACGCACCAAACAGCTTAATGTTTTTACTATTATCTCATTTCATATCATCATAACGAATGGAAACATTTGAAGTAACATGATAATCAATATATTTTTCTCTAGCTTAGTTGTTACTGAAATCTTTTGGAAGATTTATACTGCTATAGGTTATTGTTATTATTATTTTATCCAGCACTGCATTATGCCTACAAGGCACAACAGACCTGGTGTTCATTATATTATATATTGTTGGAAACATTTGTGTGTGTGTGTGTGTGTGTGTGTGTGTGTGTATTCTGTGAATTTTAAAAAGCAATTTTAACCAGAAAAATCTAATATTTATTTCCAAAATCGTGCAGGCCTTTCTCTTGATATCAGTATGTTCACTTTTTTTTTCAGGGCCCAGATGCCACTGAGGACTTCAACATCCACATGAGTCTCTGTACATGAACATGGTAAAGTGAAAATCAAACACCTTGGAAATGAAAGGTATGTACAATGTTTTTAGGAATGGCACAAAGGTCTCTGTCTTTGGATCATTGTTTTCAATAAGTGCTTTTTTGGCATTTGTTGTGTATCTTTGGATTATGTTGTGTTGTAAATAAATCCAAACAATTTAAAAGCCATTCTTTTTTAAATCTCCTCATTTACAGTATTGTGCAAGGTTGCTCAGAATGACAGGGCCTGATAGCTCCTAATAGGGCCGTTAGGGGACGGTCTTTGTCTTTCTCAGGTGTGAAAAGCTTACATATTAATGACCTCCGCATAAAGCTTTTTCACACAAAACACGTCGTAAAAATTTTAAATCAATATATTGTCTTATCTGAACGAGCAGTCAGGGTGATTTTCACATAGTTTTAGAGCAAATATTCTAGGCTATGTCATACAATTTTCAAAAGTCTTGTGAAGAAATAATCAGTATGGGTTTCATGGCCTTATTTCAGTGAGATTTTTTTTTTGTATTTTCACAAACCACGCATAAATGTCATTATCTCAAAACTACAAACTTTTACATACATGCTGCTGATATATTATTGTAGCAGAGTTTGTGCTGAATACAGTGTAATTAGACTTTAGCCATGAAAATGTCACAAGTAACAGAAATAACCACAAATGTCAGAGCATGTCAGAACACCTCCAGGGCCCAGAAAACAGCTCAGACCTCAGAGGGTTAATGAGTTTAGCGAATTCTTCCTCTCCTATAGCAATAAATGAATCGAATTTTTCCTTAGGGAGCCTACAATGCACTCCCTGATGCGATACTGTAGTAGACGGTTGCATAGTTATAATTTTGTCCCTGATATTATCAATCTTATAAGTGAAGAAAAATTACTTTAATTTATTTTCAATAATTTATCATTTTCTAATTATCATATCAGTAATAATTTTTCAATTATTACTTTCATTTCTGCAGTTAGAGAATTGATTTGTAGAGTGAGAGAAGTTATTAAATTTCTTTCTATGATGGTTACAAAAAGAATACCTTGATGATCAAGCTTGCATCATTTTATCAACTCCCTGTCATCTTATAACTCAAATACATTATATTTTGTTGGAAAGTGTGTGGTCTACTCCTCTCTGCCACCATCTTGTTACTCCTAACTAGATTAGGATACCTCTCCAGCACTCTTAAATAATTTAGGATCTGAGAACTAGTTGTAACACATAGGAACCTTTATGAATCAAACTTATTCTTAAGTCTAGGAATAAGACTAAAATAAAATTATGTCATTCTTACAATTGTGACACACTTCAAACTAAAATTTTAGTCTGAGTGGCTTTATACATTTGAAACTTTGCCTTGAAAGTCTACCTGAGTCTAATCTACAGCTCTGGTGCAAGTGAGAACCGAGTAAGCTGCTTCACTCTCTATAGGTAACAGCTGGTTTCTTAGACAATGATCTCAAAACACTCACACTTGCCTTCACCACACAGGACACATGCAATGGATGCCTCAGAATTTTGCCAAAATGAGGTATCTTAGGATGACACAAAGGTAGTTCCAAAAGTTGGAAAGTTAAAGTTCAGTGTATTTCAAATAATATACAAATATTCCATTGGATAACACCAGTGAGGCCAAAAGAGGGGTTTGAATGACTGGGCATCTTAGGACCCACTTACACATCACCCAGGCCTGCGCCCTCCACTGCTACTTCTCGTAGTGGCAGAAACAACACGGGAGGTAGCAGTTACTAGTTATAAGCCCAGAGTGATTGGCGTAAGCTCAGGCACTACGGGCTGCCTCCGATGGTAGGAGGGGCCATCGTAGCCCCATTGGTCAGCTATCGCCTGCACAAGCTGGGCAGTCTTCAGTCAATAAAGTGCTGACCTGCCACAGTCTGCCTGCTTCAATGGGTGCTTGGAGCTTAGGGTAAATACCAAAGAGCAGACTGTATACCCTGCACCAAGCAAAGAAAAAATAAGGAAAAAATATAAATCCTATAATTAGCAAGCTGGAATGTCAGTACTTTGTACCCAGGCCTCGTTGATGACCTATGACAGGATGATGATGCCAGGAAAATGGCCATCATCGACGCAAACTCAACAGGAGGCTCAATATTGACATTGCAGCATTGCAAGAGACCAGACTTCCATCAGAGGGTAGCCTCAAAAACAGGACTACACATCCTTCTGGAAGGGAAAAGAAGCAGAGGAACAGAGACTGCATGTAGTGGGATTCACAATAAAAAGCTCTTTATTTAAATCAATAGTGCTCTCTTCCAAAGGGTTAGCTAATCCTCACTCTCCATCTCCAAACCTACTCTAGCCCAGTAAACATCCTGAGCATCTATGCTGCCACACTCTACTCTTCAGACAATGTTAAGAATCAGTTCTATGAGGAGCTTGAGACTGCCATTAGAGAGATTTCAGCCACAGAGTACCTGTATATGGTTGGAGACTTCAATGCCCGGGTTGGAGTCAATCATGAACCCTGGCCCCGCAACATCTGCCACTTTGGTGTTGGCAAGTTAAATGAGTATGGGCAGAGGTTGTTAGAGCTGTGCTCATATTATGACCTTTGCATAACCAACATATTCTTCATAACCAAGCCTCAAGCACAGGACAGCATCCTGGAGGCACCCCCGATCCCAACACTGGCACCAAATGGGCCTCGTTATCACCCGAAGACCATTATTGACACAGTTCACTTATCACTTGCAGCTACCTGTGACACGGATCACTCCTTAGTTGGTAGCAAATTGCGTCTTCATCCTAAGCAAATCCATCGATTAAAGCAGAGAAGACGCCCATCAACATAGCCATTACATCAATTCACGTTTTATGTGAGTGATTGTAAGGACACTAGCTCAAATAAAGGAAATATTAATAATTAATCAGGGATATGATTAACGTATCGCATACAGGTTAAATCACCCGAAAAGGGGATACTTTTGCCAATGTATCTGTATAGAGGGATAATTAAATACAACGTATTATAATCAATTATCAATACAGGTAGGCAAAAATAGATCAATTGTATAATATGAATAATCAATTACAACAAATTATAATTAATCATTAATATATCTAAGCTGAAAATAGATCAATTGTATATATGAATAATCAATCACAACGAATTATAATTAATCATTAATATATCAATAGTCTAGAATAGATCAATTCTCAGGATAACCTTTAATGAAATTAATTCAGTTATCGAATAATCTGTTCGTCCAGCAAACCGACCGTACGATCTCTTTATCAACTTTCAAGAAAAATTATCCTTCTTACAGACTCAAGGAAAGGGTTATTCTTCTGGCCATGAAAAATAACTTCCCTGTTCTTATAAGATTAGGCTACTAAAAATAGTAACAAAAAGTAAAGCGTGTAGCTTTAGATCGAACATTTAATGGACTTCGTGATGTGAGCAGCAGACAGAGACAATCAAGAATATAATGGGTTTTAATAAATGAAACTATGAATACATGTGACTACAGTTAAACACGGAATATATATATATATACACAACAGAATAATAGCAGTACACAATGAAAGAGAATGAGAATGAGAGAGTGAGAGGAATAGAGAGAGATCACAGAATGATCACAGTATGGCAAAATCACAGACAAAGTAACCTTTGAGAGACAACAAGAAATCAAATCACCCTAAGCAGGGCAAACAATCTTAACGCATTAAAAGCTCGACAAAGCTGATACTTGCATATGGTTATTTTGTGTTGCTGAGGAAAGAAGGCGCGTGTGTCGGTCTTTCAGAGCTGGGCGTGCTCTCTCGTTTCTTCTGGGGCGAGCAGAGTCGCGGGTAGTTTAAAAGTCCATTGAAAGTGAAGTTACCAAAGAAATAATTCAGGCAAAGTTCATTTCACTCATAGGTGGAAATGAACAAAGGAGAATATGAAAAACAAAGACAAAAGACTAAAACTAAAGCTACAAAGAAAACCGAAGTGAATAAAACCGAAGAGGATAGCTGAGGATGAATAACTGAAGAATAACCGAAAAATAACTGAAGTGGGGAGAAACTGAATGTCCCATTTTCTTAAGGAAATCCTCGTTCACGCCTCCTTTTGCGTAAATGACAAATCACCTTCAGAGATTTTCGAGCGGGAAGAGTTTCTTTGTCCTGTCGGGACGGTTCATCTGCATAAGTTATGACGGCGTTTAGAATTCGTCATTTCTACTCCAGAAAGATGGTACACACAGAATAATACATTTTACTGTAATCTCCTATATATGAGTAGCTCAGTCAGACCGAGACGGTTCACGAGATACCAAGAATGGCAGGTAAAGAAGGTGGAAATACAAAGTTATATTCGTATGCATGAATATGAGCACTTATAGTTCACTCCTTCAACTAGAAAATCATAAACTACGCTAATATGAACTGGGAAACACACAGGAGTATATTGTTTACATTTGACAGGCTTATATTCTAAGTTTAATGTTCAAAGTTCGTGTATGTGTGTGCATAAAGGTGCGGAGAGTTCTTAATCTCTCTGAAGCTGGCCAACGTGACTCGCGTGGAATGTCTGCTCTTCCTGGTGACCCTCAGCAGGCCCATAAAAAGTGTCAGAGGGGTAATTTGGCCTAGACTCTCTGGCGTTTAGGCCATGATTTGCATCTGAGAGTCAGGAGGTTGAAAGCTTTAGGAATCTTAGCAAAGAATGTGTTTAGAAGGAAAGAATGAAGGTATCATGATTCTTGTCCATATGCTACATGATTTACTAAGGCTGTTGAAGAAGCCCTGAAAGACTGCCCAACCAATCAATGTTGAAGAAAAGTGGAAGCACATCCATGATGCCACCTACATCTCTGCATCAGATATCTTTGGCAAGAGGAGGAGAAAGAACCAAGACTGGTTCCAAGCGGGAATCACTGAGCTCGAGCCAGCTATTACAGCAAAACGACCTGCATTACTTAACTTCAAAAAGGAGCCTTCAGAGAAAACACTGGCTGCACTCAGGAAGGCCAGAAATTACACCAAAAGGATCACTTGTAAATGCTGCAATTCTGGCTGAATCTCTGTCAGAGTATCCAATTTTCTGCCGACTGTAGCAACATCCGAGTGATGTATGAAGGTATGAAGAAGGCCCTCGGCCCAAACATTATCAAGATTCCACCCCTAAAGTCCATCTCAAGTGACATCAAAACTGACTGAGGCAAGCAAATGAAGAGATGGACGGAACACTACCGGGAACTTTACTTGAAACATAATATTGTTACCAACACAGTGGTTGAGAACATAAATCCCCTGCCAGTTATGGAAGAGCTTGACACTCCAATCTCTTAAATAGAGCTCAGCAAGGCCATCGACTCTTTAGCATGTGGCAAAGCTCCCGGAAACGATGACATACCTCCGGAAGGATATCTCCTGTGTGTATCTCATGTCCCGTCTGCTCTGCTGTGGTGGTCTTCTGCTCCGCCGTGGGGAACTTCAATCCTGTTTGCTCTGATTTGGTTGTCTTCTCTGCCATGGGTATCTCTAGTCTGTCTGCTCTGTTTGGTGCTCATCTGCTCTCCTGTGGGTATATCCAGTCCCATCTGCTCTGTTGTGGTGCTCATCTGCTCTGCCGTGGTGATCTTCAGTCTCATCTGCTCTGCTGTGGTGGTCCTCTGCTCCGTCATGGGGATCTTCAGTCCCGTCTGCTCTGTTGTGGTGGTCTTTTGCTCCGTCGTGGGGATCTTCAGTCCTGTCTGCTCTGCTGTGGTGGTCTTCTGCTCCGTCATGGGGATCTTTAGTCCCATCTGCTCTGGTACTTATCTGCTCCACCGTGGGGATCTCCAGTCCCATCTGCTCTGTTGTGGTCCTCATCTGCTCCACCGTGGGGATCTTCAGTCCCATCTGCTCAGCTGTGGTGGTCTTCTACTCCATCATGGGGATCTCCAGTCCTGTCTGCTCTTCTAGGGTGGTCTTCTACTCTGTCATAGGGATCTTCAGTCCCATTTGCTCTGTTAAGGTGGTCTTCAGTTCTCCCTGCCTCACTGTGGGGATCTCCAGTATTGGTCTTCAGCTCCGTGTGTCCCGTCATAGGAGCGCCTTGGTGGTCTTTGGACACCAGTTCCCAGACCACCTTCCACCTCAGGGGCCTGGCCCTCCCCTTATTCCGCCTCTGCTCCACCTAGCTCCTGGACTCTTTTTGGAGCGTCTGGAAGCCACTCATTTGAGAGGGGGCTATGTCATGATCCTTTCTTTCTTTCTTTCTTTTATTATTTATATAGCACACATAATACAACAGGCGTTGCCCAAGGTGCTTCACAAACAGTAGAATAAAACATTTAATTAAAAATTACATACAAACAAGCAATGGAATGTAAACATAAGACAGGAGACAGCTACATACTGTATCACTTTCACACAAAGGGCCAAGCCACTTCAGACTGACCCCCATGCTACATCTAATAAGTAGGTTTTTAACAACGACTTAAACACAGCCAACGACTTTGCTGATCTGACAGAATGCGGGAGGTTATTCCCGCATCTTTTTTCGACTTCCTGTTTCGAATGCGCATGCGTCGCGTCTGAACGCGTTGTTGTCTTTGGAGCTCCATCGATTGATTTATAATTCTTGATTTCTCTTTAAACTCACTTACAACGAACATTTTCTATTTTTCCTCACCTCATAGTTACAACGCGGACTGTTGAGCAGACGCGTCTCAAGCCTATTAGTGATCCAACGTCGGATACTCTTATAGGTTACTCCTGTGGATCACGGCTGAACGCGTCTTCTCCACACTCACTTACAAACAAACATTTTTTCGCCTATCGTGCGTCTACTCTACACCGGTACCACTAAAAAGACGGATTATATCCAAGACTTCAGTCATAAATTAGTATTAATATTGATAGCATCACTGGTAGCGTCGTTGCTAACTTAACTTACTGTCCATCTGTTAAAATGGCGAATATATCAGATGTAAGTAGTCTACCTTTTGGTGCAGGTGAGGACACATTTGAGCTACACGCGTTGCAGTCTGAGCTGGAAGCTGTTGAGAAACAGATCCACGACCTTTTAGTGAGAAAAGCCGAGCTGATAGACCGGCGGTTAGCTCTTGAAACATCACGCGCCGATGCACACAAATCAGTGATCAACGTTACTAACCCGCTGACTCCGACCTCGTCTACTCCGTGCGTTACTCAGCATCGGTCACGAGCGTCGAGGCCGCGATCAGCTATGGTCTCGTTTACGCCGGCTCCAACATGCCACCACGAAGCCTGGATATTTCCGCAGCGGAAGACGCGAGTCAGGTCTAGACCAAGAAAACTCTCTCCGACCCTCCCGGTTTTCGAGATATCCACACAAAACCGCTTCTCCCCTCTTCGCGAAACAGAACGCGATGCTGTGATCATCGGTGATTCCATCGTTCGACACGTACAAGCTACGTTAAATAAAAGTAAGGTGCATAGTCACTGCTTTCCTGGTGCTCGTGTTTCTGAAATCGCTGCTCACGTTCCCGAGATTCTGAACGAGCGCGTCAGAACTGTGGTTCTGCACGCGGGAGGGGCCGACATCAGGCTGCGACAGACAGAGGTTCTGAAGAAAGACTTCAGGAATCTGATCGATACGGTACGCAGCACATCGCCTGATATAACGATCATTGTGTCAGGACCGCTTCCCACGTACCGACTAGGTCATGAAAAGTTTAGTAGATTATTCGCGCTAAATGAATGGTTAATGTCATGGTGCAATGAGCAGAAACTGCTCTTTGTAAATAATTGGAATCTGTTTTGGGAGCGTCCTAGGCTTTTCCGTGCTGATGGCTTACACCCAAGCAGATTCGGATCGGGTCTTCTGTCAGATAACATCTCCAAAATGTTAAATACCTTTTGACTAGTAACCAAAAGTTCAAATCATAGTCTCTGCTGCACCAAATTAACTGATATAAATAGTGTAGAACATTGCATAGAAACTGTGTCTATTCCTCGTTTAGTGAGATCAAATAATAATTCTACTGCAGGATCTAGAAAAAATCGAATTGTTATTAAACCAGAAAATGTTGCTATTAGTAACCAAAAACAATTTCTAAAGCTAGGTCTTCTAAACATTAGATCACTCACACCTAAGGCAGTTATTGTAAATGAAATAGTCACGGATAATAGCTTCGATGTACTTTCCCTTACTGAAACTTGGCTTAAACCTAATGATTATTTCGGTCTAAATGAGTCTACTCCATCTGGATACTCCTATAAGCACGAACCCCGTCTGATTGGTCGTGGCGGCGGTGTTGCAGCGGTCTATAGAGATATTCTCAATGTTACTCAGAAAACGGGTTATAAGTTTATTTCGTTTGAAATACTTGTACTAAATGTTACGCTCTTAGATGTTAGAAAAAAATCCATATTATCTCTAGCCTTGGCTACCGTATATAGACCGCCTGGGCCTTACGCTGATTTCCTAAAAGAGTTTGCAGATTTTCTCTCAGATCTATTGGTCAATGTAGATAAAGCATTAATTGTTGGAGATTTTAACATACACGTAGATAATCCAAATGATGCGTTAGGGGCTGCGTTTATAGATTTATTAAATTCATTTGGGGTCAAACAAAACGTCACAGGACCAACTCATCGTCTTAATCACACACTCGATTTAATTATATCATATGGAACCGATCCAACCGATATAGATATCATTCCACAAAGTGATGATGTCACTGACCATTACTTGGTAACTTGCATATTACGTACTGCTGTAATATGTCATGCGGCGCCACGTTTTCGACCAGGCAGAACAATCCTTCCATCCACCATAGATAATTTCTCGAGTTGCTTGTCTGATCTGTCTCAGCTGCTGCCTGAACCCAAACAAACAGATGAACTAGAAGAACTAACTAGCACTATGAGCACCATTCTCTCTAGAACATTGGATGTTGTTGCACCCGTTAGATTAAAAAAGGTCACAGAGAAAATTAAAGCACCATGGTACAATAATACTACGCATGTTCTAAAGAGAGAAACCCGTAATTTAGAGCGTAAATGGAAACAAACTAATTTAGAGGTCTTTAGAATCGCGTGGAAAGACAGTATGTCACGTTATAAAAAGGCCCTAAAAGCGGCCAGGGCTGAGCACCTCCGCAAACTAATAGAAAACAACCAAAACAATCCTAGGTTTTTATTTAACACCGTGGCTAGACTAACAAATAAACAGACGTCACCCGAACAAAATATCCCGTTACAGTTTAGTAGTAATGATTTTATTAACTTCTTCACTGAGAAAATAGAAAACATCAGAACCACAATTGTAAACGTTCAATCCTCAATCGCACCTTATAATTCAGCCTCAATTTTCCCCCCGCAAGAACAATTACAGTGCTTTACAACTATAGAACAAAAAGAGTTAAATAAACTTATCACTTCATCTAAAACAACAGCATGTTTATTAGATCCTATACCAACTAAACTACTGAAGGAAGTGTTACCTGTAGTGGAAGAGCCTCTCCTCAATATTATTAACTCGTCTTTATCTTTAGGTCATGTTCCAAGAACATTTAAACTGGCAGTGATAAAACCTCTCATTAAGAAACCACAATTAGACCCGCATAATCTAGCAAATTATAGACCCATTTCAAATCTACCTTTTATGTCTAAAATACTAGAAAAAGTTGTGTCCACTCAACTGGGCTCTTTCTTGCAAGAAAATGACATCTATGAAAAGTTTCAGTCAGGATTCAGGCCGCATCATAGCACTGAAACTGTGCTCGTTAAAATCACAAATGATTTACTCTTAGCTTCTGACCAAGGCTGTATCTCAATACTAGTTTTACTGGATCTAAGTGCTGCGTTCGATACTATAGATCACACAATACTCTTAGATCGACTACAAAATTATACTGGTGTTCAAGGACAAGCATTAAGCTGGTTTAGATCATATTTATCTGACCGCTACCATTTTGTCTATTTAAATGGAGAAAAATCGATCATAACTCCAGTAAACTATGGAGTGCCGCAGGGATCTGTGTTAGGCCCTCTGTTATTCTCAATATATATGCTGCCACTTGGAAATATTATAAGGAAACATGGAATTAGTTTCCATTGTTATGCTGATGACACTCAAATATATATTTCATCACGGCCGGATGAAAACGCTAAATTATCCAAATTGACAGAGTGTGTTAAAGATATAAAAGATTGGATGACGCGTAATTTTCTATTATTAAATCCAGACAAGACAGAGGTAATACTTATCGGTTCAAAAAACCGCCCACAGAACCTCTCACAATACAACTTTGACATCGTAGGATGTCCTGTTACTTTATCCTCTACAGTAAAAGACCTGGGTGTTATATTAGACTGCAACCTGTCTTTTGAAAATCATATTTCGTATGTTACAAAAACAGCCTTTTTCCACCTTAGAAACATTGCTAAGCTACGTAATATGCTATCAGTTTCTGATGCAGAAAAGTTAGTTCATGCATTCATGACCTCAAGACTAGATTACTGTAATGCTTTGTTGGCCGGTTGTCCTGCATCCTCAATAAACAAGCTACAGTTAGTCCAAAATGCAGCCGCTAGAGTTCTTACTAGATCAAGAAAATATGATCATATAACACCAATTTTATCATCACTACATTGGCTACCTATAAAGTTCCGTATTAATTACAAGGTATTGCTACTGACTTATAAAGCCCTAAACGGCTTAGCTCCAGTCTATTTAGCGGATCTTCTATCACCCTATAATCCATCGCGCTCTTTAAGATCAATAAATTCAAGGCTTTTGGTCATACCTAGGATATCCAGATCAACCAAAGGAGGGAGAGCATTTTCACATTTGGCTCCAAAACTCTGGAATAGCCTTCCTGATACTGTTCGTTGCTCGGACTCACTCTCCCAGTTTAAAACTAGATTAAAGACGCATCTTTTCAGCCAGGCATTCATATAATATTGTTAATCTCACAGTTTCAAACTACAATCCGGCCTCTAGTTCATAAATGCCAGAGGAGAACTGGCCCCCGACTGAGCCTGGGTTCTCCCAAGGTTTTTTTTTTCTCCATTAGGTCACCTGATGGAGTTTTAGGACACCATTAGGCCGCTTGATGGAGTTTTTTTCGGTTCCTTGCCACTGTTGCCTTTGGCTTGCTCAGTTGGGGATATTTTGGGGATATTTAATTTTATTCTATCAATCAATAAATTCCACTAGAAACAAACTTTGTTGTATTATTTTATTTTAATACTGTGAAGCTGCTTTGATACAATCTGTATTGTGAAAAGCGCTATACAAATATACTTGATTTGATATTCCACAGTATAGGACCGACTCGAGAAAACGCTCTGTCACCTTTACGTTTAAAATTTGTTCTTACAGTCAGAAGGAGATTTAAATTTTCCGATCTCAAAGACCTGGACGGAATGTATACAGACAACAACTCAGAAAGGTATGGTGGTGCCAAATTATGTACTGCTTTAAAAACCAGAACAATGATCTTGTAATGCACTCTATACTTGACTGGCAGCCAATTTAAGGATCTCAATAAAGGTGTAACATGATCCGTTCTCTTCGCTGACTTAATCAATCTGGCTGCAGCCTTTTGTATGTTTTGCAAGCGTGCCAGAGCTTTTTTTATCAATCCCAGCATACAGTGAATTACAATAATCCATTCTAGAGAAAACGACCGCAGAAATAGCTCCTGGTTGATCCTGGTTCTTTGTCTTGTGTTTTGTATGGACTTTTATGTTGAAAAGTTTTATGTTATGGCCATGCTGCTGCTGTTGAGTAGGTTTGCGTCTGTAAGCTTTGTATATCTTTGTTTTGAATCATTATTTACTATCATTCCTTGTTATTTATACTGTTAAATATAACTTATTCAACATCACACATTAACCTGACATTGCAAGCTTCAATCTAAATCGTTATTGCTAGCACAACACGGTAGTAATTCGCTAGCCTGTTAGCGTGCCATCCGTGCGCTCTTTATTTTTTAATAATTTTTTTTTTCTCGCGCGCGCTCGTGCCTTTTACGAGTTCATCAAACAAACTGTGGTGAGTAGGATCAGTCAACAAACACGGTGAGTCATGTCATCTTCTCTTATTGTCACCTGCACTTCATGTAACATGTATAGCATAGCCTTCTCTGTCAGCACAGAATTTACTTGTGATAAATGCAGGGAGATAGTCAGGCTGACGGAGAAGATTTCAGAACTAGAGACACACATCCAAACTTTAATCGAGGTTAATTGTAAGAGTGCAAGGGCTTTAGATACTGCTTTGGATGCGACTAGCTTAGTGAACGTTGTACATTGTTCGGTTCCGGCTGAAGTAGAGCCTGTGCAGCAGGGCAATTGGGTGACGGTGAGACGCTGTAGTCGCTGGCCAAAACACTGCTCTTCCGTTCCAATTACAACTTCAAACAGGTTCTCCCCACTCAGTGAAACACCGACTGTGAATATGACCTAGTTATTGGCGATTCTATTACACGGAATGTGAAAATAGAGACACCAGCCTCCATAGTCACATGATTGCTGGGAGCCAGAGCGCATGACATCAAAGCAAATTTAAAAGTGCTGGCTAATGCTAATCATAAATTCTCTAAGATTATTATTCATGTCGGCACTAATGATGTTCGACTCCACCAGTCGGAGATCACTAAAATGAATGTTAAAGAGGTGTGTAAACTCGCAAGTATGATGTCAGGCATTGTAATTTGTCCTGGCCCCCTTCCTGTTCGCCGGAGTGATGAGATACTGAGTAGTCTGTCCTCACTCAATGGCTGGCTGTCTAAGTGGTGTCCGCAAAATAATATAGAATTCATAGACAATTGGAAAAGTTTTTGGGGCAGACTTGACCTTTCTTTCTTTCTTTCTTTCTTTATTTATTTATATAGCACAAGTAAACACAACCAACGTTGACCACTGTGCTTTACATAAAATACACAGAAAACAGAAAGACAGAAACATAATATAATATAAAACCTCGTCCAAAAAATCAAGGAAATGCCTGTTCGAGAAGATATAACTTTAGTTTGTGTTTAAACTCAAGTAAGGAGGTCAGTGTTCTCAGGGAAATTGGGAGGGTATTCCACAGCCTAGGACCCACAACAGCAAAAGCACGATCACCTCGCAACTACCATTTAAGGTTTTAAAAACAAACAGCAATATTTTAAAATCGACCCTATAACGCACCGGCAGCCAGTTTAGCGACCGTAAAATTGGCGTGATGTGTTCACGTTTGCGGAGCCCGGTTAAAAATCTGGCAGCAGCGTTTTGGACCATTTGCAGTCTAGTAATAGAAAACTGCGGCAATCCCACATATAAGGAATTGCAATAATCAAGGCGGGATAGCACAAAGGCATTTAGTACTCTTTCAAGCTCATTCGACGATAGAAAAGACTTGGCCCTGGATAACAACTTTAGGTGGTAAAAACAGGATTTAACCACTGTGTTAATATGTTTATCAAGCTTAAGGGCGGAATCTAGGGTAATTCCTAAACTTTTAACAGTAGGTTTGATCTCAAAATAAATATTTTCCGCATTAAGCAATGTTTTCTCATTTTCTACTGGAGGCCCAAATACAATAGCTTCCGTTTTACTAGCATTTAAGAGTAGAAAATTAGTAGACATCCAGGACTTTATCTCATTTAAGCACAAATAAAGGTTTTCTAGACCCTTTGTGTCAGTACGTTTAAAAGGCAGATAGATTTGAGTGTCGTCTGCATATAGATGAAAAGACACTCCGTGTTTCCTAAAAATAGAGCCAAGTGGCAACATGTATAATGAGAACAGAGTAGGTGCCAAAATGGAGCCTTGTGGAACACCACAGGTAAGAGGTGCTACAGACGAAAGAGAGCTTCCAATGCCAACAGAGAAAGTTCTATTTCTGAGGTACGACTTAAACCAACTGAGAGCACTTCCACGGATGCCAACAATTTGTTCAAGACGTGATAATAAAATTCTATGGTCAACAGTATCAAACGCTGCACTCAGATCTAGAAGAATTAAAATAACAGAATCCCCTGAGTCAAGAGAAAGTAAAATATCATTCAAGACTCTTAATAAAGCGGATTCCGTACTGTGGAGCAACCTAAAGCCAGACTGGAATTTTTCAAGAATACTGTTCTCATCAAGAAAACTCTGCAGCTGCATTAACACAGTTTTCTCTAGGATCTTGGATATAAAAGATAAATTTGAAATGGGTCTAAAATTTGATAGATCATTAATCTGACCTGTTGAAAAGAGATGGTATTCATCCCTCCTGGGATGGTGCTGCTCTTCTCTCTAGTAATATGGCACATAGTCTTTAAGCTCAAACATGAATTGAGCCTCAGGTCAGGAAGCAGACAGACTGGCTAAACCGACCGTCTGCTAGCTGTCTCACGTATCTCAACGGAGCAACTGTGTCTAAAGTGCTGGAAAAGAGAGAGTTAAAAGTTTCTGTCGCAATATCGAGTTCTTCTAAGCTATCTGGGATGCTGAGATGATGAAACTGATCAGGAAGATTATTAATAAAGCAATCTTTAGTGGCAAAAGTGATAGGTCTAACATATTTGTAACACGCAGTCGGCGTTGCAGCCTTGGCTAAATGAAGTTTACATGAGACTAGATAATGATCTGAGATGTCATCGCTCTGCTGCAGAATTTCAACGGCATCAACATTGATTCCATGTGATAGTATTAGATCTAGTCATCTAGAGTATGATTACGACAATGAGTAGATCCTGACACATGTTGTCTAACTCCAATAGTGTTAAGAATTTCTTTAAATGCCAATCACAATTCATCTTTTTCGTTATCTACATGTATATTAAAATCACCAACAATTAGTACTTTATCTGCAGCCAGTACTAACTCTGATAGAAAGTCAGCAAATTTTTTGATAAAGTCTGTATGGTGCCCTGGTGGCCTGTATACAGTAGCCAGCACAAATCTCAAACGTGATTTATCATTTACACTAGATATTGTTACATTAAGCACCAACACTTCAAAAGAATTATATTTGAAACTAGACTTCTCAGTAATTCTGAAAATATTACTATAAATTACAGCAACACCTCCCCCTTTATAACAGTAATCTTGTGGGGTGGACTCATTTAAAGTAATGCAATCGTTTGGTTTTAGCCAGGTTTCTGTCAATTACAGCACATCTAGATTATTGTCTGTAATCATATCATTAACAGTAAGTGCTTTTGAAGGGATTGAATATTCAGCAACCCAAGCTTTATCATTTGCTCATTTGTATTATATCTGTTTTTTATTTGTTGAACATCAATACCATTTTTACCCTTAGATGGGTTTGGAAGTTTTTTGCATGTCCTAATTCGGGGAAAAGACACAGTCTCTATATGATGATATCTAGGTGAAAGAGGCTCTATGTGATGAGATTTATCTGACCTTGGTGACGTGAGACAGCTGGCAGACGATTGATTTAGCCACTCTGTCTGCTTCTTGACCTGAGCCCCAATTCATGTTTGAGCTCTAAGACTATGTGCCATATTACTAGAGAGAAGAGCAGCACCATCCCAGTCAGGTCTGCCCCAAAAACCTTTCCAATTGTCTATGAATTTTATATTATTTTGCGGACACCACTTAGACAACCAGCCATTGAGTGAGGACAGTCTACTAAGTATCTCATCACTCCTGCTAACAGGAAGGGGGCCAGAGTAGGGCTGGGACGGTATGGATTTTTTCTTACCGAGGTTGAAAAGCAAGAAATTCCCTCGGTATAGCGGTAAACCGCTTTAAATCAATTTAAATCAATTCTTTTGTAGTTTGGTGTACTAAAGTGTTGTTCTAAAATAAACATTCATGAGTGTACCTTATTACTTCTTCTCACTGCTGATTCCTGATGGTTTAGAGGACGAGTCGCCCGCTGTCGTTTCAAAGAATAGTATACGGCGAGCGCGTCAAGCATAAAATGCCTCGTCCACTTGGGGAGGCGCGCGCGCAGTCAGAGAAGAAGAGATAAAAGCCCACCCACACTGACAACTGATTGGTTGACTTACCGAAACGGGCCAATCAGGATGCTCTCTCTCGCTCCCTCTCCCTCTCTGCCGTGCGCGCGCTACACGGTTTGGAACACAGTCTCTGTCTCGCATGCGCACTCTTGCTCGCTCGCTCTAGATTCCGGGAGATTTTAACTAATTTGCGGGCATCATGGAGCCGCTATTAATATGCGGGAGACTCCCGGAACTTCTGGGAGACTTGGGATGTCTGTAGGTACTCTCGCATATAGGCCTAATAGTCAATACGAATGGAATGTTATTATGTGTCATGGAACATTGCGCTCCCCAACTCGCGAAAGGTCGGATGTGCTCCATCTTTTGATGGATTCAAGGTTTTCTAAACAAAACTTATGTAAGACACAATGTCATTAGACACAATCCATGTCATTAGAATCAATGTAATTAGACACAACGTGTACACATGTGCAGGCCAATGCTTTTTTTTTTTTTTTTGCGGTGATGACGGTGACGAGCTCAGACCCGCGCTAGGCATCATGTGACCGCGGTATTGCGGTAATGCGGTAACCGCCCCAGCCCTAGGCCAGAGCAAATTACAGTGCCTGACATCGTACTTGCAAGTTCACACACCTCTTTAACATTCATTTTAGTGATCTCCGACTGGCAGAGTCGAACATCATTAGTGCCGACGTGAATAATAATCTTAGAGAATTTACAATTAGCATTAGCCAGCACTTTTAAATTTGCTTTGATGTCAGGCACTCTGGCTCCCGGCAAACATGTGACTATGGTGGCTGGTGTCTCTATTTTCATGTTCCGTGTAATAGAATCGCCAATAACTAGGGCACATTCAACAGGATTCTCAGTGGGTGTTTCACTGAGTGGGGAGAATCTATTTGAAGTTCTAATCGGAACGGAAGAGCGGTGTTTTGTCCCGCGACTACAGCACCTCACCGTCACCCAGTTGCCCTGCTGCATGGGCTCTACTTCAGCCGGAACCGAACAATGTACAGAGTTCACTAAGCTAGTCACATCCAAAGCAGTATCTAAAGCCCTTGCATGCTTACTATCCTCGATTAAAGTTTGGATGCGTGTGTCTAGTTCTGAAATCTTCCCCGTCAGCTTGATACCAATCTTTCATTTGAAAGTCACGTGTCTAGTATCTGTAAAACCGCATTTTTTCATCTTAAAAATATATCTAAATTACGTCATATGCTCTCAATGAAAAATGCAGAACAATTAGTTCATGCGTTCATGACATCAAGGCTAGATTATTGCAATGCTATTATGGGTGGTTGCCCTGCACGCTTCATAAACAAATTACAGCTGGTCCAAAATGCAGCAGCTAGAGTTCTTACCAGAACCAGGAAGTATATATACCATATTAGCCCCGTTCTGTCAGCACTGCATTGGCTCCCTATTAAACATCGTATAAATTTTTAAATATTGCTGATTACTTACAAAGCACTAAATGGTTTAGCACCCCAGTACTTGAGCGAGCTCTTAAAGCATTATAGTCCTTCACGTCTATTGTGATCTCAAAATTCTGGCCAGTTGATAATACCTAGAATATCAAAATCGACTACTGGCGGTAGATCCTTTTCCTATTTAGCGCCAAAACTTTAGAACAATCTTCCTAACATTGTCCGGGGAGCAGACACACTCTGTCAGTTCAAATCTAGACTAAAAACACATCTCTTTGGCCTAGCATACACATAACACATTATAGACTTCTATAATTCAATGTTAGGCTGCATAGATTAGGTCAGCTGGAACCGGGAACACTCTCCATAAATCCTGATGTACTTGTTACATCATAAGAAGGATGGCGTCTACGCTCTGTTTATCCGAGATTTACCGCAGTCTGCCGGATCCAGGCCGTATACAGATCCGATGAAGGACCTGCACCTGGACACGATGACAATGCAGTCCTGAAGTGTCAACCAGTCCCTCCCCTGTGAAGGCCTCCTTCCCTTCCCTTTACCTCAGTACAGATAAAATGTTGTCGGGATAATTCCGGTTCGCGTGACTACACAGACGCGACAATTTTTTACTTTTCTTTTTTAAGGCCAGACAAGTAGTTTATTGAGGGTTGATTTGTAAAGAAGGACTACACGCCTGCGCACATATATATTCAAACGAGCATACCTTTGGACTGAACACATCTACGTTTTCGCGGGTTTGCGTTTTTGAGGTTTGTGCAGAGATAACGGATAATCATTTGCACCTTCGAACCTATTTCAGGGACTGCGTTCTCGAGACACCAGGCACTGTTTTGTGCGGATGGGTAGCCGGAGTGCGCTAAGGGTTTTCCTGTTAGAACGGTGTTGTGTTAGCGGCCCCTAAGTTAATAACTAATGATTTTCGCAACTGAAATGAATCAATCAATCAAAACTAACTTTAGCTGGACAATAACTTTATCTTAGAGCTGTTGTAAAGCCTAAACCAGTGTTCTTCAACCCTGCGCCTGAAGGACCCCCAACACTGCACGTTTTCTTTGTCTCCCTAATCAAACACACCTGATTCAACTCATCAGCTCATTAACCCATGTCATAATGAGCTGATGAATTGAATCAGGTGTGTTTGATTAGGGAGACAAAGAAACCGTGCAGTGTTGGGGGTCCTTCAGGAGCGTGGTTGAAGAACACTGGCCTAAACAATCTGTTACGGTAATTTCCTATTATCACTGTAAAGCTGCTTTGAAACAATCCATATTGTTAAAAGTGCTATATAAATGAAGGTGACTTGACTTGAAATGTATTCTCTGTTCTCATTGTTTCTGTACTCCTTTTTTTCTTCCTTCCCCACTTTTTTTTGTGCCTTTTTGCAATTAATGTTGTGCATGCATGTGGATTCACAGCACCCTTTACAATAATTTTACCTGCAGTGTGTTATAGTGTCAATATTACAAATTAATATATTCTATTTGTATATAAATATGCAAAATTTCAACTTCCATCATTAAAATTAATTATAGATATATTTAAACACATGACATACAAATTTGTTTCAATAGAAAAGTATTGTTCACAAAATAAATCATTACAATTTAAATGAGTTACTTCAAAATGAATTAGTTTAGTTGGGTCAACACAATTTAGATGGTTTAGGGCAAATTTATTTACTCTAGTATGTTTACATTTGTCAAAAAACTCAATTTACTAATTTTTCTAAGGTTCAGGCAAATTCATTCATCATTACATAAAATGTATAAAATAAACAAGGAAAGACTGGTGTCAGTACTGACAATAGTATAGATCACTATTGAGAGTGCACAATAGAGAGTGCCCACAGCATAACCACAAGATTTTTTTATAGATTTAATTTTTATGGTAACCACAAAATTCTAAAACATAACAGTAACTAAAATATCCAACCTAACTGCATTAAACACTAACATGCATTTCCCTTTACTGAAAAACACATACAATAGCACTTAACTCCTAAATTTGCTCTCCTAATAAAGTCCCTTGCAACGCATGCTGGGAACTACAGATCCACTGCCCAGTTAGTTATGTCATCAAAAAGGATTCATGTAGTTTTAACACAAATTAATTAAAGTGCCCCTATTGTGCTTTTTTTAACATTACCTTTCATGCAGTGTGTAATATAGCTGTCTTTGAATGTAAATGGTCTGCAAAGTGTTCATCTTTTACATAAGAATAGGCTCATAAGCTTCAAGATTTGAATCTACCATGCATAAGCAGTCCATGTAGTCAGTATTTATGGATCAGCCAGCAGCACTAGTAGTCATGTACTGTACTCCTACTCTGTACTCATCTGATGATCAGATTACAGCACTTTACTGCAGTCAAATCCATTAACCATCTCATTCACTTGCTCCTCTCCATCAGAAATAATGTTTCTCCCCTGTGGGACAATCTAAACCATCCAAGTCCAAACTCCCTCAATGTTTCCTAAAAACAAATACATTTCTTAGAACACATTGGACTTCATCAGAGAGCAAAGTCCAGTATGTGTGATTTCTGGCTGAACTTATGGCTGGGTGGTGTAAAAAAATGTTGTATAGCTAAAATGGTAACACTTTAGAATAATGGTCCATAGTCAACAAGTAGCTATGCAGGAAGTAGTAGTGCATAGGTAGTACTACATTAACACCGAACTTAGTACTGCATTAACACCAAACTTAATACTATTAACTAATATGGAAGTAATATTAACTAAGCAGTAAGTAATAGCTAATTTAGTACAAAGGTAGTTCCTTGGTAGGTATTTGATGTAACAACATTGGCTATCGAATCATTCGTCGTTGGTTTGAATTAACAAATTCAAATACTCTGTGTTGCTAAAAACATTTCTTCCTGAATACAAAAGCTGGTGCACTTTGAACTCGTGAGTGCAAATCATGCTTCGGCTCCAGCTAGTCGGCGACAAATGGACTTTTACGACACTAATTGCACCTCAGAGACATTCCAAACCCCCTTCCCCTCTCTGGACCACAGAGAGATAACGAAACTTCCTCCTGCTATAGGATAACACTTTACAACACCCCCTGGGAGACTGAGGAGTCATCCCACACACATACTGTACATGCATACACACACACACCTTTGTATTAGAACTTAGAAATATCATTTTCATATAAGTACAATGCCATTATGCATGTGTGATTAGTTTTGCTTTATAATAGAGGTGTAATTTTCTAATGTGTAATCTGGAATCAGCATTCAAGATTGTCTGGCAATTGCCTTCCCCCCACTTGTTTTTTATTGCCCTAACGGAATGTCAAGCAAACTGAGATTCCAGGAGAGGAGTAGGAATAAAGTGTTAATCCTACATTTATGTATAACCACTTAAGAAATGTATAAACAAGGATTTGATTTGCCCATATCAAATTTGTGTATCTGCAATGTTATCATGTATTAATCAAAACTTTAAAATGTTTGTAAGATGCATACAAGTATGTAACTTTGTGTATTCCCATAATCTTTCATATGACATGTTTTATATCATTTTAAATCTTGAGACTTAACGGAGTTGAATCTCGATAATAGATTGCAATGATATGATTATTACTATATGAATCATCTTACTAGAGTATTAAACAACACCATAACTCCCTCGAGTGGGTGTCGCCCCCCAGAGACAAAGAACCTTTTCCCGCTTCAGATCTTTGGACGTTCATTGGTTGTTCGTGCGAACAGAGGCGTCAACCCATATTTTCCATAAAAGACCAACTCAGGAAATCTACAGAGCACTTTCACGAACCCTCTTCGTCAGCGAGAAGATCCATATGGCTCCCTTTTGGGAGCGTTCTCCGTTTTTCTTTTTCTTTTTCTTTACGTCTTTTCTTTATTTTCGTCTTCGGACTCAACGAAGCAAACGCAGCAGGCAACTTCAACTCAAAGAGAAAGACTCTTTTGAAAATCCCGCGACCGCGCTCACCGGAAGACACGAGAGCGCGAGCCCTGTTTTCTTAAGGAAACACACGCACGTTGCTCCTAACGACGCACGCACGACTTTGCGTCTTCAGCAACAAAGAGAACCATCTTGCAAGATAAGTTTATTGAACTTTAATGTGATTTGATTCCTTGTTGTCTTTCAAAAGGTTACTGTCTGTGATTTAGTTTACTGTGATCATTTCAGATGGTCTTTTGCTTTCACTTTCTCTCGCTCACTCTCCCATCCTCTCTCTCTCCCTCATTTTCGTTATTCGTTTAGTCTTGTATTTTGTTTACGTGTCCTGTACATACATATTTACTCGTGTAAATTGTAGTATTTTGTATTCCTTAGTTCAATGTATTAGTCCAATTATTAAAATTCCATATATACTTGATTGATCCTGTCTATAATTCTCACATTACGAGTCCCTGAAATGTTGATCTAGCTACAGACTTTACAATTTGATTATGGTTTAGTAACCTAAATTTTATAAGGACAAAAGGAATGGTTTCATGGCCAGAAGCTATTCCTTTCTGAAATTATAAGAAGTGATAACTTTATTGAGAAGGTTAGTAAGTTAATCTTATGGTCGTTTGCGGGACAGACAACTGTTCGATAATTACATTAATTTTCCATTAAGGGTTATCTCATAATCGATCAGAAATAGGATTTTTGATATATGAATGATGAATTATAATTCGTTGTGATTGATTATTCATATATACAAATCGATCTATTTTCAACTTCGAATAAATTAATGTAACTGTAAAATGCAAAATATTAATCATATTCGTGATTAATTATTAAAATTCCCTATAGATCATTTGAGCTAATATTAATATTAACTACTAATGCCAGTGCGGTTACATTGATTATTACTAAAGAAATATATCCTCATTGAGAACTACTTGTGAACTAAGAAAGAATAACCAATTAATTACTAATCACAAAAGTAAATGTCTAAAAAGTGAACAATTGTTGTTGTTTTTTTACTCTTAACATGGTCATAACATTTCAGAAGCTTGTGCCTCAAATGGGTTCTTTGTAGAAACCAGTTTATGAATATTATATCCCCCCCAAATACATTAGCTACAGGTTGAGATTGTGACTACTATTATTATTAGTTCCTCACAGAAATGTTTGCCTGTACAGTATGTGTCAAATATAAAATGAAATAACTTGTATTACTTGTGAAAAACATGTTAACTCCTCACTAATTACTCAAGCATTACCTTGTCATCCCGCAGGAACTACTAGTGATGTGGCCCATTATTTTAAAGTGAAGAACATGTTAACTCCTCACTAATTACTCAAGCGTTACCTTGTCATCCCGCATATTTAATTTTTTATTTGACACATACTGTACAGGCACACATTTCTGTGAGGCACTAGTAATATTCTAAAAAACATTGTTATCTGGAAGATGTGGTTTTGCGCTTATCGCAACATAAATGCAGCCAATTTCTTCATTAAGGATGCAAACTGTTTTTGACAAGAGAACATCAATGTTTATATTCATATCCTAAAGAGAAGTCCTCCTCAGGCGGCTACTGTAACATAAAGGTAGGTCTTTGGAGACATACTGAACTGACACACAATAGAGCTCATAAAAGTGAAGTAATCCAATCATGAGTGTCAGCATCACTTCCTAATTATTTTAAATTTTAAACAAATTATCATTATTAGTATTATTCTATGTTTAAGTTTGAAATAAACAGAGAACATACGTCCATCCTTTGGCAAGAGTAGTAGTCACAATTTCAACCTGTAGCTAATGTATTTGGGGGATATAATATTCATAAACTGGTTTCTACAAAGAACCCATTTGAGGCACAAGCTTCTGAAATGTTATGACCATGTTAAGAGTAAAAAAAACCCACAATTGTTCACTTTTTAGACATGTTACTTTTGTGATTAGTAATTAATTTGTTATTCTTTCTTAGTTCACAAGTAGTTCTCAATGAGGATATATTTCTTTAGTAATAATCAAATACCTACCAAGGAACTACCTTGTACTAAATTAGCTATTACTTACTGCTTAGTTAATATTACTTCCATATTAGTTAATAGTATTAAGTTCGGTGTTAATGCAGTACTACCTATTACTTCCTGCATAGCTACTTGTTAACTACGGACCATTATTCTAAAGTGTTACCGCTAAAACATGTATCTTAATATTTTTCAGTCTTATGACAATATCTGATAGATATATTTATCTATTTGTTCTGAAATGGGTTTCCAGTCAGAGGAACTACCAGTATGACAAACGTCTGGGCTAAATTTCAAGTGTCTGGTGAAGGGTTACAAATTTTAAATCTATTTCAAATATGCTTCCATACATAACATCACGGTAAAGAATATTGTATTTAGCTATTAAGGTTGAGATAATGATTCTGCTCAGCAAAGTTGCAATTCCTGTTTTTTCCTTATTGTCTTTAATGGCTCTGGAGTCCCAGTTTCACTCAGAGCCACAGCCCAGACATTGAATCCTTGGGCTGATTGGATTAGCACATATGCGTTTGAATGATTATGCTGATTGAATTAGGATTGGCCAGACCCTCAGTCTAGGGTGTTACCTAAACCTGTTACATGCTTTGTTTGAATTTGTCTCCACCTTCAAAAATCCCTCCTCCTAAAATGCCTATAAGATACCATGTAAAGTTCCCTTAGTTAGATAATGTTGGATTCCTGCAGCCACGTCAACGCGAAGTCCTCAATAAAGAATAACTTTGTTTGAACGTGATCCCAACGTCTCCTGGTTTTGCGTCGATGAAAGAAAACTTTCCAACAGATGGTGCCGTGACCCGGATGGAGAAACTGAAACTCAACAAAAAACGAACTTTTCCAGACGGAATCTTGAAACTTCAAGCTCAACAAAAGATCTGACAAAGATTGCCAGACTGAATCTTTCCAGCTTCCTCCAGATTGAAAACTTCAAGCTCCAAAAAGATCTCAAAGCCTGACTGAGTTCCAGACTGAATCTTGAAACTTCAAGCTCAAAGATCTCAACAAAGCTGACTGAGTTCCAGATGAATGTTTTCTGTACAACCAACGATTCGGTGAGTTTCACTCTATTCAAAGAACCGATGCAGACCAGTACAAATTTTGTTTTCCTCTGCGCCGACAGAGAAGAAGTTAACAAACAGCTGCAGGGTTTTGTTAACTAAGTTATCCTCTTAAGTTGTCTTTTAGAGATGAAATTTATCCTCTGTTCTTGTCAGGCAGGGAAGTTTTAGCGTAAAAGTGCTAGTAATTTGTGTTATCCTTTGCTCTGGGCAAGGAAGGTTAACAATAGTTGATCTGTGTTAACGTGTACCCTCTGTTGATCAGAGAAGTTTAGTGTTTGTTTGTGTGGTAACAGAGAAATTCACAAAATGTTTAGGAAAAGTACTAGACTGATTACACCTTTATGGACAGATAGTGAATTCAAGTCTTTGTTATCAGAGCACATGGACTCCATCGTGACTGAGCCAGTCAGATTGAATTTAACAAAGAAATTTGGCATTGATGCAGACAAAGTATGGTCAATTGAAGATTGCAAGAAAGTGTTGGGTGCATGTATCAGGAAGAAAAATGTGAAAGGTATTATCTTCTGTCACAGAGAATTTAGCTTATCCATTGTACAAGAACAAGCTCAGTGTATTGCTAAGTTAAAAGAACAGAACAAACAATTGCACACTCAAGTGTTCTCTCAAGAAAACGGTGGGCCATAACAAGGCCTCAACCAAATGTGATTCAGAAAACCAACAGTCAGATGAAGGCTATCCTGATTTACAGTCTTTTGATAGAATAGAGGACAATGTCAATGCAGATGTAAATGCAGTTGAAGTGTGCGGAGCTAGACAAATGGCTCAGAGTAGGGGAAAAGGGGTTGATGCACCAGTTCCATCTGCAACCCCAATACAAGCAGTCAACACAGCTTTAGGTCCTAAGGATATAGATAGACTCTCCCAGAGTTTACCCTCAGCACGCACAAATTTTTCTGAATTTAGAAGAGCATTGATCAGTAAAATGCGTCTTTATGACATGTCGTTGGCAGAAGTTACACAGCTGATATCACAAATTCTAACTGAATCTGAATTCAACAGTTTTGAGTCTGCTGTTACTTCTGAACTACAACATGCCAGTAAAGGCGATTTGAGAGAAGGTGTTTTGAAAATCCTAAAGAATATCTTAGGACCCAAAATCGATTGGTCGAAAATTACCAATTGTGTACAGAAGAAGGGTGAAACTGTTTGTGAGTACACAGAACGATTCTGTCAGTCAGCTGCAGCGTACAGTGGAATTGCAGACACTCCAGAGAAGGTGTTAGGTGATAATGGCCCTTTGGTTCTCACATGGTTTCATTGTCTTTTGCCAGAACACAGAAAGGCGTTGCCTTACTTAAACATCACATGGTGTACGAGAACCCTGCAAGACAACTTGGACAGTTTAGTTACTTGGGAAAGAGACTCTGATGTCAAAGAGAGAGTAAGAATTGCAGCAGTTTCTGTTAAGGTCAACTCAGAGAAGCAAAAGAAACGCAAACGTCCTAGAGAAGCCAGTTGTTCTTACTGTGGCAAGCACAGACATTTTGGAAAAGAATGTGGAAAAAACAAAAATAACTTAAGACAAGTTAACAATGTTATGCAGCTTTTACTAAATTTGTTTGCTACTCTGAAGCAACCCCTCCCCTCGTCATTGGACTCGTGGGTAAGCTTTTTGAGGTGTTAACCATTTGGGCTGTGATTGCTTAATCTCCCCAGTAACTTACAACAAAGATGAAAGACTTATTGACTGTCACAGCCTTTGTTTGGGGGACATTCAGTATACTCACAGCCTTAAATGTTATACCACAAAAATATTCCAGTCAGACCCCCATGCTCTGTATATGATGTCTACTATGACTGATGTTTCACTGGAGAATGGAAATGTGCCAATTTTCACACACACTGTACAGTGTGCACACAACAGGGACAGAATAGGACACACAGACCAGTGCGGAGCCCAGGGAAGAACCGAAGTGCAACAGGCCTTGGGGGCAAAACCTTGTGGTGAAGATTTCCTCATCCCCCCTCTTATCCCCACCTCACTGGTCCATAGGTGTCAAAAGAATTAAGAAATAGGGAAAGAATGAAACAACAACAGCAGACTCTAAAAACCATACATCCCTAGTGTTTGAACAAATACTGCTCTGTCGTCTTTTGTTTTCTTTCTTACTCTGTGCAGATAAACACTTAATGGCTGTTCCAAAAATCCATATGCAACGACGTCTCACCTGCATATGAAGCCACAACCTCAAGAAGACAACTAGACCCATTGCTGAACGAACTATCACAAAAGAAAAAGAAAAAAATACACAACGCAGAGACCTACGGGAACTTCAGTCATCCATCAGAGAACTTGAACAAACTACAACAAGACATTCTTAATCTTTACACCATATGACTGAAGATAACTCTTCATGGTTCGGAAACCTGTTAGTATCAAGTGTGTCAACCAACAAATGTCCAGCACAAGGAAATAACAGTTTTCAACCAGAAAAGACTATTACTCGTAAGGACTTCACATACCCTAATTGCATGTTGTTTCATTGTTTCTGTGTCAGCATGCAATTACAGATGAACAACACAGATCATGCTTGTGCCTGTAACTTTTTCAAGTTACAAGAATTAACTTTTAAGTGTACTTTGATAAAAGTTAGACTTAAAACCACTATATGATCAAATGACTTATGGAAGAATGAAGTCTATGCATGAATATTGCTGCTCTGCTGTTTCTTTGTTTTCTTGTGTTACAGGTATGTGTGTATGCCATGATGTGTGTATGCCATGATGCAAGCGGTGGAAAGCATCACCTCAGATTTCCATGAACAAGCCTCATGAGGGAAAAGTCATCAGAGCGACTCTACGTGCGAAATGGACTCTACAGGAAACAGACTTCACAGCTATTCAGGCGCCATGGACTTTCAAGACTTCCACTCTTATGTTACATGGTTTTCTGTGTAATCATGTAGTTTATACGACATTTTACACCCTGTGTCGTATGTGTCAACAGTTATGGTTTTGAGAAGAACTATGACACTCATGTAAATCAAGGACACAACACAGAATAAGTTATATGTGCCTGTGACGATCAAAAGTTACAAGAATGAACTTTTAAGTGTCTAAATTTGTATATTATGTGAGAGTATTTTAAGAGCTCTCAAACGGGGGACTGAAGGGTTACAAATTTTAAATCTATTTCAAATATGCTTCCATACATAACATCACGGTAAAGAATATTGTATTTAGCGTTTAAGGTTGAGATAATGATTCTGCTCAGCAAAGTTGCAATTCCTGTTTTCTCCTTATTGTCTTTAATGGCTCTGGAGTCCCAGTTTCACTCAGAGCCACAGCCCAGACATTGAATCGTTGGGCTGATTGGATTAGCACATATGCGTTTGAATGGTTATGATGATTGAATTAGGATTGGCCAGACCCTCAGTCTAGGGTGTTACCTAAACCTGTTACATGCTTTGTTTGAATTTGTCTCCACCTTCAAAAATCCCTCCTCCTAAAATGCCTATAAGATACCATGTAAAGTTCCCTTAGTTAGATAATGTTGGATTCCTGCAGCCACGTCAACACAAAGTCCTCAATAAAGAATAACTTCTTCAACGTGATCCCAAAAGTCTCCTGGTCTTCGATTCTGAGTTTACAACACTGGCGAAGGATCTGAATACTTACAGTATGTCAATGTGATATTTCAGGGTTTTTTTTGTTGCATTATTAGCATAACTTAAATCATTATAGCATAAGGCTGCAACATACAATCTAAACAAAAATGAAGGGTTTCTAAATACTTTGTGAATGTGCTATAGCAGCAATAACATATGTTGGTAAGTATTGCTACTAAAACCTTTTATAACGTATTTAAATAAACATTTAAATAAATGTTTGACTAAATTAACAGAAACAATTTTACTGAAAAAAAGATAAATGATTCATGGAAAAGAAGCATATTCTAGAATCAAAGAATTCAAACTGTATTGGCAGTTTAACTCGAGGGTCAAACTAAATATTTCTGTTTAGCGCTGTCTTATAAGCGAGTGCAAAATTAGACCATGGACACAGACTTTATAGGATACTTTAAAAAAGGCCATACTTTTTTTAAAAGGCCAAATTAAAATCATTGTGATATTCACAAAGATTGATTCATTTATAAGCAAAACAAAATCAGTGCAAATACACTGTAAATATTTAATATATTGCTGGGTTTATCCACAAGTTTACTACGTCCCATGAGGCATTGCGTCAAAAGTGGGCGCGACTTCCGGTTCGAAGTAAACAAGCGGGAGTTGACACTCATTCATTCATTAGTTGACCGTCATTCAAGATTTAGCGATCCAAACTTAATGATGTGGGAACACAACCTCAACGAAATTAAAAAGGGGTGATATAACAGTACCTTTACCATCCGCGGTAGATGGTTGGGAGGATGACGTGAAGAAGTGGCCTCGTATCACGTATGGTAACATTTTTAGCTATTTTGAAGATTCAGTAGCCTGTGATGGTAAGGCGATGAGCAATCTGAAAAGCTCAGAGGCATATCAATATCTACACAGTGATAAAGTCGGTCGAGTGATGTTTAAGGACGTCGGAAACGACCTTGCGTATCTAAAAGCTGACATTGAGCCGAGCCAGAGCCTGCACGTAACACATCATAAGGCTTGGGTGCTAGTTTCAGTGACAGGTGAAGTACAGACAGCGGGTTGTTCATGTATTGCAGGGCCAGGACGCTCTTGTAGTCATGCAGCAGCACTTTTGTGGAAGGTCAGTAAAGTTAGGACAATTAAGGGCACAAAATGTATTATTGTATTGTGTATTATTGTATATTTTTAACTAATTAATAAATGTACTAAACTGAAATGTTTACTGTGTGTCATTCATGTTCTGTATATGTTGCTTCACAGTAGCCTTGACTTAAAATATTTATTTTAATATCGTTGGATAATAAAATTGAATTCAATTTAGGTTGAGAATGCAGTCAGGCAGGGAAAGACAGGGATGGCATGCAGTGGAATTCAGGTGCGAAGAAGAATGTAGGAATGAGGAAGGTGAAGAACATTAATTTTAACCATCACAGGCCATACCACATTTATCCAGGCACATCAACAATGCAAGAATCAACAACTTTTTAAGAACCACAGAGAGTTCATAGCCCACAGTAATTCATCAGTGATGGCCCCACTGTTTCAGCTCCAGACAAATGGTCTTATTCAGTTAAGTTATAGAGCAGATGTAGACAGCAACAAGGCAGGCCACAGCAAACATGATCCAACCCACAGTAATACACTCTGTCATACTGAACACAGCACAACACTAACATGTCCAAAATGCACACATTTTTATGAGGCCTACATTAAAGTGTCCCCTACACAAGCAGCTACACTGATGGAAGAAACCAGGATGCAAAGTGCTTCACAGTCATGGCATGATGCTAGAAAGCTTCGTCTAACAGCCAGCACAGCAAAACGGGTCCCAAAACGAAGCACCACAGATCCTCAAAAATTTCTAAATGAGCATCTGTACCCAACATTCACCGGCAATACAGCAACACAGCATGGCAAAGAAAATGAGATAAACGTCATCACACTCATGGAAAGCAGAGGGCATACTGTGGAGAAGAGAGGCCTGGTCGTGCACCCTGACTATCCTTGGTTGGGAGCCAGCCCAGATGGGATCCTTGACTCTTGACCCCTTCAAGAGTTCCATGTCACTGGCAGAATTTCTGGGACGGCCAAATGGTGACATCAAAAGTTTAGGTGATGGACAGTACCTGATTTGTCCTAAAGGAAAGGATGGATACTACCTCCAGGTGATTCTTTAATAATTTAATAATAAAGATTATTGTTTTTAAATAAAATGTATTTTCTATATTTAGAAATATACTTTTTAATATGAAAGTAGCTCTATTATTAGACTAACATTGTATTGTAAACTTACAGGTGCTTCTCAATAAGAATGTAGTGGAAAAGTTAATTTATTTCAGGAATTCAACTTAAAATGTGAAACTAATATATTATATAGACTCTTTACATGCAAAGTGAGATATTTCAAGCCTTTATTTGTTATAATTTTGATGATTATGGCTTACAGCTTATGAAACCCCCAAATTCAAATAAATGAACTTTTCCACGACATTCTAATGTATGCACCTGTATGCATTAATTAAACAGATTATTTTTACAAACATGTACTCTTAATCCTTCTTTCAGACACAACTGACCATGATGTGTCTGGGCCTACAAAGTTGCAAGCTAGTCATCTGGACACCAAGTGAGGACATCAAATTGGAGATTCCATTTGATAAGCACTACACAGATGCACAAGTGCAACAGCTGCAGAATTTCTTCTTTGTACACATGCTACCTAGATTGGCTGATGATTTTGCTGACAAGAAAATACATCTCTGTCCAACATACCTGCAGATGTTTAATGCGTAGTTGGGGGAATGTTTACACTGTTCTCAATATTATAATAATATTATTAATAATCAATACTTATAAAGGCATGGTTACAGTTGTGTGAGGAAACAAACCACAATTCAAATAAAAAATACACACTGAATAAAAACATATTACACACTTAGTCATTGGCTTTTGAGTTTATTTATAAGAATAAATTAATGTGCCATTTGCACATTTGGTCAACAGTGGTATTCAGAACATTTCATTAAATAAAAATAGCAATACTATACTGTGAAAGTACACACACTTCTCTCTTTTGCAGAATATTACAAGATTGAAAAATATTAAGAATTTAAACAAATTTACACAGCAAAAAGAAAATAGCTGTCCATGAAACAACAATTAAAAGAAAGTGTTGGTATATCAGTGCAAGTAAAAGTTGTGTATTGGTTTATACAGTTGATAAAGTTAGAGAGAGAATTGAACATTTAAGCTGATTGTGTAAGATATGGTGTCTATGTTCTAGAAATAAGCTCTCCTCGCAGATTTACGAGTGCTGCACAGATTCTTAGTATTCTGTCGATTTTAGGGACAAAATTAATAGGCACAGTTTGAGAGAGGATCTTGTACACCTTAAGACGTCTGATTGCTCGCTCAATGTGTATGCGGACATTAGCAATGCGTCTTGTGCGAGTGACCTGCTCATTTGTCAGCTGGCATTTCTTGCGCGTAAAAGCTGGCATGATCAAACGAACATTCCGTTCCTCTAGCAGATCCCTGATAGTGAAGCCACGGTCCCCCATCACCTCATCTCCAGCACGCAAATGGTCGAGAAACCCAGAGTTCTGTGTGATGAATCTATCGCTACATTTGCCACCGTAAGCCTCTGAAATGTACATAACCATACCAGATGGAGCAATTGCTACTAGATACTTGACAGTATTGTTTGCATAGTAGTGACTATAAGATTCAGTTCTTGAGTCCAGATTTTTAGCCTTCTGTAAGACACTTTCTGTGCAGTCAATGACACAAGTTGTGTTGGGGAAATTGTCCTTAAAAATTTGCGGCAAAGTGGCTTTTATTGTTTCGCGCGGCAGCCATGGAATGAGATCCTGGGTGTGCTCAGCAATCACATCTATCCAGAATGTCAGTGTTTTACTGACCTGACCAGGTGACATTTTGAAGCGTCTAGCTAAATCGGCAATAACAAAGTTCTGTCTAAGCTTCATTAATGTCAAGAGGATTTGGTCCTCTGCTGAAAATGCTGACGATGTGGGGGCAAAACGTTGCAAGCAAGACACAAGGGTTTTGAATTCGAGAAGTGGAATCCCTGTGTACAGCAGACAGTCTGTATCGTCTTTCAAAACAACATCTGCAACAGGCAGTGTCCTCTCAGTGGATGGGGCAGTTGTCATACCACATGTGATGGTAGGTGCTTTGGAGTAGGTGTGGTCCTCCATTGTTGGGTCTGACCACTGTGTCTGGGCATCATGGAAGGTCTGTGAGGTAGGATCTGGGTCCCCAGAAACCTGCATCACATCAGGCTCATCTGCAGGGAATACATTAAGTACATATTTAGCTGTGGCGGTCTTATATTTAGCTGGTTAGTCCTTCAGTGACGATTTGTTTAGTGGCAGAAAAAAACAAAAACAATTAGGGGGCATTAGAGTCTTGAAAAACATCTAGACTGCGTTTAATATCATCAATATAGATATTCTGTAACATTAAATGTTAACTAATAGAGGAAATTAAATTTGCATCTGTCACTGTACCATTGTGCCCTCCAAGCTCATCACAATAAAAGTTTATGCGAGGTAAAAACATCAGGCTACCTGTCTACCATCATGGCACAGTTTTTCATATATTAATAATAAGTAATTCAAGAAAAAAACAAGAAAAAAAAAAACAAGCTAGTTGACATTACATTAATGTTAAGTTACCTGTTGTTGTTGTTGTTGTGACATGTTGAATCCTAGGTCGGCGTCTCTTCTCCAGTTGCTTCTCGTAACCCAGAAAGAGCGTTGGGTACGGGTTATCCAGTGTTGGCTTCTTGTCCACGAAGTGAAACGAGCACACAAACAGGTGTTTTGGGGGTGTTTTTAAGTTTAAGTTCTTCCTCCATATTCTAATTGATTCGTCGTCTTTTGGGAGTTGATGGAAACTGTATAATCGTTCACAGGAACACTCAGATTTAGTTTTAGGCTTATGTTCAAAACACTCACGTACAACCACGAACAGCACATGTTGTCCCTGAGCTCCGTAACGACATCTCTCATTAATGTTTGTGACTTTAAATAGTAGAAAAATGTACTCGAAAAATACCTAACCTCTTCGCTATGTAACACAAAATACCGTTGATTTACTACTTCCGCCACCTAACCGGAAGTTTCACCCACGTTCTATTTTACAGTAGCGCCCCCCGGAAACAGGTGGATAAGACAAGATAGACTGATTTCAGTCTGTTGTATCTTGATGGCACTTCCTTTTTCCTTCTTCCTGTTTCCTTTTTCCACATTTGTTGTCATTTGCTTGGCTTGCTTAGTTGGGGACATTAAATTTAACATTTAATTTAATATTCAACAATAATATTGATCTGCCTGCATTGACACTATTATACAAGAACTGAACTGAGCTGGATGATGACATCACGGTTTACTCCAGAATGGTTATATATATATATATATATATATATATATATATATATATATATATATATATATATGTGACCACCCTGAATTTAGTTGGGTCACAGGGATATTGGATTGTTTGTATATATTTCTTTCTTTCTTTCTTTCTTTCTTTCTTTTATTACCTACACATGTCTATTTCAGTTTACTTGTATATATAAGTTTTATTATTGTAGTGAGTTTATCCAATCCAATCCAATCCGCTTTATTTATATAGCACAATTTAAATAAACACAAGGTTTCCAAAGTGCTGTACACCACAACAATAAAAGACACAATAGGATAAAAAGATGAACACAATAAGATAAAAAGTAATATATATGATAAAACAACATGAAATTATATAAGTAAAATCAAATCAAATAAATAAATAAAAAATGCACTGCCCACACAACACATTTAAATCACATTAATCACGATTACCTGGTGTTAAAAGCCAGAGTAAAAAGATGGGTTTTAAGCAGAGATTTAAAATGAAACAGTGAGGAGGCTTGTCTGATGTGTAGTGGCAATACATTCCATAGTTTTGGAGCTGCAACAGCAAAAGCTCTTTCTCCTCTGAGTTTTAGCCTAGTTCTAGGCACTGTCAGGAGCAGCTGGTCAGCTGACCTGAGAGAGCGGCTGGGAATGTAGGGGTGCAGCAACTCGGCGAGATACGGTGGGGCAAGGCCATTCAAGGCTTTAAAAGCAAATAAGAGTAGTTTAAATTGAATCCTAAAATGAACAGGCAGCCAGTGGAGTGAAGCTAAAATAGGTGAAATGTGCTCATACTTTCTTGTGCCAGTTAAAAGACGAGCAGCAGCATTTTGAACCAGTTGCAGACGGGCAATGGCGGACCCATTTACCCCCAAATAAAGTGCATTGCAGTAGTCCAGCCGAGTGGTCACAAAGGCGTGAATTACTGTCTCAAAGTGCTGTCTCTGAAGGACTGGTTTAATTTTTGCCAGCTGCCTTAACTGGAAAAAGCTGGACTTCACTACGGCTTTAATCTGGTTGTCAAACTTAAGGTCAGTGTCCACCTTTACCCCTAAATTAGTAATAATTTGCTTGTGATACTGTGCTAAGGAACCCAGATCAACCAACGGGGTCACAGAAGTGCCACTACCACTAAAGACCATGCCTTCTGTCTTTTTTTCATTAAAATTAAAAAAATTAAGAGACATCCAGGCCTTAATTTCATGTAAACACGCTAGCAATGGCTTAACACAGTAGGAGTCTGACTTTCTAAGAGGGACATAGATCTGACTGTCATCTGCATAGCAATGAAAATAAATACCATGCTTCCTGAGAATTGAACCAAGTGGGAGTAGATAGAGGGAAAATAAGAGAGGGCCAAGCACAGAGCCCTGTGGCACCCCATGTGACAGGGGAGCAGTCGAGGAAACAAAGTCAGCAAGGCCAACACAGAAAGTTCGCTGGGACAAGTAGGACCTAAACCATTCTAACGCTGTGCCCCTGATGCCCACCCACTGATCCAAACGAGTAATCAATATTTCATGATCTACTGTATCAAAAGCAGCAGTCAAATCTAAAAGTACAAGGACAACACAGTGACCCGAGTCAGTAGCTAAAAAGATGTCATTAAAAACTCTTAAAAGTGCTGATTCGGTGCTATGTAATGTTTTAAAACCGGATTGGAAAATCTCAATAATATTATGTTCATTTATAAAGTCCATGAGCTGGGAATAGACAATCTTTTCCAAAATTTTAGAAAGGAAAGGCAATTTGGAAATAGGCCTAAAATTAGCCAAAACAGTAGGATCCAGCCCAGGTTTTTTCAACAAGGGCTGCACAACGGCATGTTTAAAATGAACAGGAACCACTCCCGAGGACAGACTACTATTAATAACTGTAGTAAATGATGGTCCAATAGTCGGGAAAACCTCTTTAAGAAGTCGATGAGGGACAGTATCACCCGGAGAACCTGAGGGCTTCAAATGACCCACAATCTCCTGCACAAAGGGCAGAGTCACAGGCTCAAAAGTGTCCAGAACAGCAGAGCAGGGGACAAACACTGAAGGATCGAAACCAGGGGGTGAAATAAGTGCTCTGGCAGAAAATACCTTATCAATGAAGAAATGGAGAAAGTTTTCACACACAGCCAGGGAAGCATCAATTGCAACAGTCGGTGGTGCATTCAGAGCAGAATTAATAACCTTAAACAAAACACGAGGCTTGCAGGAGTTCAACAGGACAATATCAGAAAAATATTTTCTTTTAGCCTCTCTCACAGTGGATTGGTAATGGCTCCAGCGATCCCTCAATATTTGAAAAGACACTTGTAATTTGTCCTTTTTCCACTTTCTCTCAGCTCTTCGACACTGCTGTCTGGAAGCACGGGTGGATTCATTCAGCCAGGGCTCTGACTTAGTTTTTGTCCGTCTGATTTTTAATGGAGCCGCTATGTCAATGGCAGTTTGACAGGTGTCGAGAAACCAAGAGTTCAAAGCCTCAGTATCATTATACACACTTTCAGGCATGATGCAGTTTTGACTGAAAGCAGTCGAGAAGTAAGCAGCAGTGGAGGGGTTAATAACTCGGCAAGTGCGAGCGGCAGCGCGAGGTTTAACTGTATGACAGCAAACAATAGCTTCAAACAGTACCGGCATGTGATCAGAAAAAAAAGCATCACAGATCTCCAGATTAAAAACAGGCAAACCATAGGATAAAACAAGATCAAGTGTGTGACCACGTTCATGTGTCGGCCCAGTTACAGATTGGACAAGATTAAAAGAGTCAATGATATTTAGAAAGTCTCTCGCTAATGGATTCTCAGGGCAGCATACATGAATATTACAATCACCAACAATAAGGACCCGGTCATATTTAGGCATAATATCCGCCAAAAACACAGAGAAGTCCGTTAAAAAGTCTTTGTTATATTTGGGAGGCCGATAAACCACCGCACACAACACCGTGTGCGACTGACCCAGCTCAAACAGACTCAGTTCAAAGCTGGTGGGGGATGACAGCGATATCTGCTTGCATTTAAAGTCACTCTTAAAAACAGTCGCAATTCCTCCTCCTAGGCCAGATGTCCGGGGAGAATTAAAATAGCAACACTCGTCAGGTAAAAGTTCCGTAAAGACACTGAACTCACCAGCACTCAGCCAAGTCTCGGAGATAAAGAGGAAATCCAGTTCCCGTGATATAAAGAAATCCTTAAGGATAAATGTTTTATTCCCAAGTGACCTGGCGTTAACCAGGGCAAACCTAGCCGGAGCCGGCGGGTCAGGACGAACAGCTGACGAGGAAGCACGACACAGAGGCCGCAGATACTCCAGATTCACTCCGCGCCAGCGGAGACAGGAAGAGCAGGGGCCGCGGGGCTGGAAGGCCACATCGGAACCCACCACCGTAACCAGACAGGATGCAACAGGGTCCAGAGAACGTTGAGCGACACACAGGCGAGGACCAGCTCCATAGCCCTCAGCCTCACGAGACAACCGCTACGCTTCCCCCGGCGTCGGTATCTTTTTCGTCGAGACGGTAGAGCAGGAGTGCGGCGGAGGTATGATGGAATATCCGAAAGGAAGGATGGCTCAGTCCCCCCCCCGTAATAATCCAATTTGCGCAGATTTCCAGCCGTTATTCTCAGATCTAGCAGCGTTTCATACAGCGACAGAGTGTTGACAGTATACACAAGTGTTAGAAACAGCAGAAACACATACAACAGATGGAACGGCTGACGGCATGCCTGACACACTGGCGCCATCTTGCTTCCTTGCTTTACATTACATCTTCCGAATTCTGGTTGGCAGTTGAGAGAGTGGAGTTGCCGTGACGATTGCGGTGCATCCTCAGACAACAAAGAGGACCTTTAAGCAACCACTAACTATTGTCTCTCTCTCTCTCTCATTTACTGTTGAGGTTAGTTATTAAATTCATTAATTTTCATATCAAATGTTTGTTTACATGTTTTAATGGCATGTGTATATATATACATATCATATACATACATGCTTTTGTCATAAAGAAGTCCATTCGTGTATACTTACGAGTTCAGCCAGTTGTGTGAATTAGGCTAGAGCATGTCTATACATATGGTTAAGGTTCCTATCTTGATTTATTTATTTACTTATTTATTGTGATTTGATTTAAATATCTATATGTATTTCAACGTATTTATGAATCCTGTGATTCAAAATGTCTTAATGACTCTGAAGTACAATGTTGATTAAAAGACAACAAAAAGGACCTTTAAGCAACCACTAACTACACTGTAAAAATAAAAGGTGCCTGGAGGAACCTTTTGGGGTTCTTCACTTTGCCACACCGGCGGAACCGTCTGTAGATCCTCTAGGCACCCTTTAAAAAGTGGTGGTTCTCTGAAGAACCACACAGGTTTCCTGAGGAACTCTTATATTAGGCACTGTGTGGAACCACTTTGGGTGCCTCCAGGAACCAAATTTCATTTTTATAATTTAAAATTTGAATTTTTAAATATTCAATTTCATGTTGTAACTATGGTTACCTTTGACTTCTATTATAATAAACAAATTGAACCAAATGCAAAATAAGAATTGTTTATTACATATTTTATATTCATTTTTATACATATACTTCCATACACATAGGAAAAAAAGCTAACTATAGATTAATATCAATGAATACACAAAAAAAAATTATAATACATAAGCAACATGAATAATCAACCATGTATATACAATAGGCTATACAAGAAAAGACATTTCAACAAAATGCATGGAAACACATGTTCCACGAAATAAATCAATGTAAAAAAAATAAATTTTGACTAATTAAAAATGTCCATCTTCACTTAACTTTAAAACATTTGTGTTTCAGTCCAATGGTAAGTCTGACATCACTGTTTCCAAGTACAAAAGCTCTATCAGATGCCAAAAACAAACAAACAGTGCTAATATGCACTCATTGTGCTGTAATATTCCTGAAAATTATAATCCTAACCTTTATCTCTATACCGAAATCTCAGATGGTTAGTTTTTCAGCTATTTTGAATCATAAAATGTTGAAGTCTGGGATGCCGTTAGACTGGAGACTGTAATGTACACTATGGCTTTTGAAAAGCTTAAATGTGTGACTTGAATCAACAGTGCTATTAAATGGTTGTTGAGTGTTCTCATGAAACAAGATAGAGGAAGTAGAGGCTTCGACCCAGAAACAGTATTAAGGTGCAGTAAAATTATCTGTTGTTCTGTGAATGTTCACTGGTGAATTCCAGTCATTTCAATAAGAATCCACACGATCAGCAATTTCGTTTGTGGTCAGAAATGTCACTATGGGACCAAGGTGGTCACTGGAATTCGCTAGATTTGACCAACAGAAAGCTGCTTGAAAGTGACTCCTGTGTGAGCTGTGCTTCATACATTACATCGCTACACTGCTGACAATGGTCAGTGGACTTTTTTGCCTGTGTAATTTCACGAAATTGACAAATGTGACCGCACCTTTACAAGGGACATGTGAGGTACTTAACGAGTTAGAAAAGTGAAAAGGTACAGCAGAATCGTTTTCCGTTTGTTTCTCCTCTTTTCTGGTGGATGGTCCAGGCACTTCAATGATTTTCAGGTCTACAGGAGGATTTTTATTCTTGTTCAAACTTGTATTTCAGCTTACCGATGTCCCTGCAAAGTACAAAATTTACTGTTAGTAAGGTTATTAAAGATAGTTGTCAAATTTAAATAATTTCCTCAGCCTTGTGACGTTCCAAACCTGTTTGACTTTCTGTCTGTGGAACCCAAAAGCAGATCTCAGGCATAATGCAACCCCAGTCACCGTTTGCTTTCACTGCATGAAACAAGCAGAAAAAAATTGTGTAAATCATTCAGGAAACCATTCTTATGTACACTTGTCTAATTCAATTCAATGAAACAATTTATGTAAAAATGGTTAAGCTCCAAAAATGTCCAAGAAAAGATCCTAAAAATAATCAATGAGTTCACAACTCATGTGTTATGGGTTGTGTTGTAAGTCTTCTGAAGCCATATAATAACTTTTTCCTTTTTTTTGTCAAAAAAGACTAAACTTAAGTTATAAGTTAAGTTATAATTCAGAGTTAAGTTAAGTTATAATTCAGAGTTAAAATGTCTTATATTCAAATGCAAATGATAAAGATATAAGAAAAAATGCATAGCATTATTGGCGCCAAACCTGTGATATTGTTTTTCTGAGTAACATGATTTTCTGAGATTTGTGAGCATGAGGGAAGATTTTCAGAGAATAACTGATTAAAAAAACACAAGTACACAGTCAAACAATACAATTTCACACAGAGAAAGTTCATAGTAATAAAGTACTTGCATGTGGTGCAGGTAACTTACTGTAATTCAATGTTGCCTCTGAAATGTTCCGATTATTTTAGAAATGTTACGTTACTGGTTGTTCTGGGGAAACAAAAGAACAAAGCTGATTATTCACAACATAATATTTATTGACCAGTAAATGGCTTTAAAATGGTATTTGAGAGAATGAGGGCACATGTAGTAAGTAAAGTTAGGCTAAACAAAAACAGACCAAACTATATTAACCTGCTTTTGTTATTCATAACAAGCGCCAATGACAGCAGGAATCAGCTAAATTAGTTAGGCTATATCAGCAATTTGAAGACACAGTTGTACAGAATATGTTGAATTGAATGACTAAATCAATCTAAGACAATAAGTCAGTAATTTCCATTTGTTCATTAGATCAACGTAGTTAGCATCGCGGCTAAAACCTTCATACCAGATACTGTGCAATAAACGAGTGGTAAACACTGTAAAAACGTAGTAATGTATAATACATTTAGTTTATATATATGTGTGTGTTTGAATATATAGTGAGTAGACTCTGTATTTATATTTATTTGGCGAGTTTACAAACCTTGTAACGGAGAGCCGAAGAAATGGCGGAAGCTTTGATGAGAGGAGCCGTTACTTCAAACCCGGTGACGTCGATCAGCTGGGCTTTGCGCGAGCATCACTGAAGCGACGACAGCAACAGTTTCGTGACAGAATAAAACTTTTCTCCTCCTGGTTCTTCTTCTTCATATTATTAATATTATTATTATTTAGTGTTGTTGTTTAAGGTTTAAATTAATCAATAAAATAGGCCTATACTAAATAAATGTAAGCTACACAGGTGAAAAAGACGTAGGCTACTGTTAAATGTATTAAAAATGCATTAAATTATATGTGTATTGTAGGCCTACTAAAAACACACTCAAGTATATTTTTAATACATTTAATAGTATGTCTTTTTCACCTGGGTATGTATACTGAATCAAACTTAAGTAGCCTATAATAATAATAATAATAATAATAATAATAATAGGATAATAATAATCTTATTCTGGCCTCACTGAACCATTGGGTTCCTCCAGATGCTGGCTTTAACATAAGAGATCTTCCAGGAACCACTTAAATGTTAAAAGATCTTCCAATAACCCTTTTATCGCATTCAGGTTCCTCTATTTTCCCCCAAAGCACTTCGAGGTCTCGTGGTAATGAAAAGGTGACTCCAGAACCTCTGAACTAAATACAAAGTGCTTAAAGGATCCCATAAGTTCCAGCAAGAACCTCAAAGATTGTCAGTGCTCTTCCAGTAACCCTACTATAGGAGAAAGAGCTTTGAGGCACTTAAATTACATTTTGAAGTTCCTTGAGCATCCGACAGGATATTTGAGGCCCCTTTAGTTTTTACAGTGTACTGTTAAGTTTTTTAACTGCTTACAGTCCTCCCGACTGCCCGGGACCTGTAACATATATATAAATGAACTAAATTAACAACTTTTTTTTAAACAAAAATGAAACATCACTGAACTTACTTAAGCTGGACTGTGACGCTATTTTCTTCTGGGAAACAAACTTTTTTGCATTATTTTCTTGTTATCTCTGTAAAGCTGCTTTGAAACAATCTGTATTGTAAAAAGCGCTATATAAATAAATGTGACTTGACTTAAACAACATTATTGAGAACAAACGACTGTCTTGTTTGAGACAGTAACAGGATAGAGATTACGCTTATTGTCAGTGGACGAAATTGATTCCTCAAGCAAAGAACAGAGTGTTGTGTAAGTGTGTGCAGATTAACAAGGGTACGATGTAAAAGTTGAATTAGCCTCAGGCTTTAGCTGGTTAATTTTCAGAGAGACTATGACCATAATTATTTTATAAGACCTTAAGAATGTTTTTTTGTGTCATTTTCTGGTGGGTGATCATGGGTAATCCTGTTTTAAGAGCCGAGGTATTCTCCCCTTTTCCTTTTGTCCTGCCAGAAAACCCTCCCCCCGCCATTTTCTGAACAGTCATTGGTGTACGTTAGAAATTCACGTTAATTTCTTTGAAACGACTGGCTCTGGAAACACAGGGTTGGTCGGAATTGAAAGAGGAGGAGGCAAAGATAACACGGATATATATAGATGCCGTGACCTGGAAGTAGGGCGATTTTTTCGATTAATTCGAATTTACGTTTTAAGACGATTTATTTTTTTATTAAATCGAGGTATTGCGATTTTTTAATAAAAAAAATAGATATTGTAATTGCACCAATGGCAGAATAATCACAGCCGTCACCATGTTAACCCGGGACGGAACCACAATCGCCGTCCCCGCGCAACAGAAGTCTATTTACATCATTAAAGTTTACGGAAACTCGTTTTCCCTCCTCTGCGGCTGTCATTCTCCATTCGGTATTCAAACAGCGCGCGCGCCTCTTCCGGTTACAGCAGCATACATGCACGGTAAAACTCTCTCCAATATGATATTCACATTATAATGCTTGATCTGTAGAGAAAGGGCTGTGGATTTGCATAAAATGACTTTATTTTGTTGGAGTTTGTTGCTGTTTTTAAACGACTCGCGCTACCGTGTGCCTGTTAGATCACACATCACAAGGACTAAATCGGCATCAAACGCACAATAACTGGAATTTAAAACTGTGAAGAAACAAATGATCAATAAACTGTTGGACAGATAGACACTAGGATTTGTGCGCTCGACATTTCTTCGCTTTGTGCCGTGAACTTTTAAATGCGCACTTGTGCAGCGCAGTTTATTAACATGCTTTATGTTTGCACGATGGTCTACAAAGTGTTTTTTTTTTTTTTTTTACTGTTGAAAATTTGCATAACTTTTTGAGTTGACTGATGTAATGTTTACATTGGTTAAAATGGTTATTTTCTTACTATATATTCAGAAGTATTTAATGTTTCATTCAAATTGCACAATATTTACTTTCATATTTCATTCAAATCTTCTGCAAAGATATTTAACTCGTGAATTTGTTTTACATTTATTTACACCTTGTTGACCAAGTATGGCATGGCCATTAAAAATACAATGTTCCTTAACCAAATGGTTTTTCAAGTTACTTACAAAGAGAATGTTACTTAAGTCATGTTGTTATAATGTTTTAAGTTGACTAGTTACACAATAAAAAAAATCGAAATCGAAATCGTGAATCGGTCAAACTTTATGAAAAAAACTAGATTTTTTTTTTTTTTGCCATATCGCCCAGCCCTACCTGGAAATGTTTATTTATAGAATTTGCGGAAAAGTTCAAGTGTCCGGAATACCGGGATGTCCGGAATACAGTGAGTCTACGTTATATGTTTACATTTAATTCTGCAGTTTTGGGGGTATGAAGATCTTTTCTTTTAAAATGCTCTTTATACTTGACAACCTGCAAAACAAACACTGTTCTTTCAGAAAACATATGTCTTTGGAGATATTTAACAGCATTTCATAAGTCTTTGTTTGAATGTTTTTTACAGAAACTCAAACTTTCAACAGCACTAAAGATTAGGGATGTCAACTGTTGACAGGATGACCTGTTTGACTCCAAATGACCCTCCAAAAAACACTGCAGAATTTTAGTCTCTCCAGGACTATAGTGTACACCAGTCAGCCAATTCCATAGCCCATACTGATGTTGTTCAATTCACACTGCACTGACAGGCGGCAACAGACACTTCATCAGATTTTGTCAGATCAGTGTGTTACTACCCCTGTCAGCATATCTTTTGTCATCTTTTGACAGTTGAAATGGCGTTTGTCAGGTCGTGGAATGTCTGAGAAGGGGCATAATGTAATCCGGTGTTAATCTCTTTTAGCATACATGTTTTGTCACCCAACTTGTTCATATTGCCATCTGCCTGCCCTTACAAAAAAAGTAGTTTATTCAAGTGTGCTATTTGTGTACTCCTTCAACTAAAAATGAGAGAGTATACTTTTAGTCTACTTTTTAAGTACTAATCGGAGAGATACTAAAATTGTACTATACTTGTACTTAATATTTTTAATTGAGATCTACATAAGAACATTTAATATTCCAAGTATAGGCTACTTGGTTTGAAAGTGCAGAAGATTTCAAAATATTTGTTATATAGCAATATTAACTACTTTTATGAAACGTTTTATTATTTAGTTATTGGTAGTTTTTTGAGCATTAAAACTACTTACGGTATTACTGTATGTATGCTCATGGAAGATAAAATAAAACCATGAGAGTGCCTTTTATTGTCTATCACTATGCTCATCACTGATTTGAGGACTTTCAATACATAAAATCCATTATTCTCCATGATTACAACAAACTGTCATACTTGATATTAGGTGTCTTTAACTAAAAAAACATTGCTGAATAACACTTTTGCTGTTACTGATGTGGGATATGGGACAGGCATCATGGAGTGTAATTACAGATGTAAATATAGCTGCAAGCAGCAATTATCGGGGCCAAACAGAATCAGATGACAAGACATGCCAACAGGTCTCAAAGTGTCAGACCAACTGCAACAATGAGCAATTAAAGACATTTAAAGAGGCTTTAGGCAAAATGCCTGAAAAATCATAGAAACAGTAATAAAAATACGATTTAATGGATTATCACTTTCGACCAGTAAGTGGCGCAGTTACAAAACTGATGTGATGTGGTCAGAGGGAAGTGACAATGACACATACAAAGTTTGGTGTCAATATGTCAAGGCATTGCAGAGATAAAGCCTGAATAGTGCTTTTAGCATCATGCCTCAAATTTGCTGCTGCGCTATACGAAAACAGTTTCGTCTATCGACTCGAAATCCATAACTTTTAGTCGGCACAGTCTGGAGATGATACGATTCGATTTTGGTGAAAATCAGACAAACAGTCTAGGAGGAGTTCGAAAAAGTAGGTTTTGAATGAAAATCAAGATGGCGGACAGGAAGTTCGGACAAATATGACAAACTTGGTATCTATGTTCTCAGCGTGACCCAGGGAATCTATTAAGACCGGTGGCATTTCAATAGGCAAATTTATTCAAAAGTTATTAGCCTTTTTGGAAATGTTGTTATAACTTTTGACCACAAGGTGGCGCTGATTCGAAACTTCTCAGGCTTCTTCAGGGTATTCTGTTGATGACCCATACCAAGTTTCGTAACAATCCGTTCATGCGTTCTTAAAATACAGCATTTTAGCACAAAATTCAAAATGGCCGACAGTCAAAATGGCTGATATGGTAAAATTGGATATCAGTCAACTCAGCATATTGCCCTGAATCTAACGAGACCAATTTTATGATATTTGGACAAACTTTTTAAAAGTTATAAGCAAAAATAGCAATTTTTCATATCTCCGGACCAGCAGGTGGCGCTGCGCCGAAACGCTGCATGTTGCCTCAGGTCATGCTTGTGATGACATGTAGCAAGTTTGGTCTGAATCTGATAAAGCGTTGCGGAGATACAGCCTTACGTCTGTTTTTGCATGCGCTACGTAAAATTTGTTTGTGCGTTTATCGAAAACGGTTTGACGAATCAACTTGAATTCCATAACTTTTTGTCAGCATGGTCTGGAGATGATCTGTTTCAATTTTCGTGAAAATCGGATCATCGGCCTCGGAGGAGTTCGAAAAAGTAGGTTTTTCGGAAAATTCTAAATGGCGGAAAAATTTCCAAGACGGAAAATGACGTCATAGGGTGCAATCGAATCGTCTTGAGCTAGGGAATCAGAGGAATAGCCCATGTGGTTCAAAAGTTATTAGCATAAACATGAGTGCAAATTTGGACAGTTGGTGGCACTAGAGGGAATGAGTTGGAGATTCCAAATTTGCTATGCTGATAGTTCAGACTGTCCTCTATCAGTGTGCCAAATTTCATAACTTTCCCGCAAGCGGTTCTATGGGCTGCCATAGACTCCAAGTCGGAAGAAACGGAATAATAATAATAATAATAGGAATGGGAACAGATACAATAGGTGCCTACGCACCTTCGGTGCTTGGCCCCTAATAATAGGAAGAGGAACAGATACAATAGGTGCCTACGCACCTTCGGTGCTTGGCCCCTAATTACAGAAAGAAAATATAGCTGCAAGCAGCCATTACCGGGGCCAAGCAGAATAAGATGACAAGACATGCCAACATGTCTGAAAGTGTCAGACCAACTGCAACAGCCAGATTTATTCAAAAGTTATTAGCCTTTTTGGAAATTTTGTTATAACTTTTGACCACTAGGTGGCGCTGTTTCGAAATATTTTGAGTACCTTCAGGGGATGGTGTTGTTGGCACATTCTGAGTTTCGTAATATTACACCAATGCATTTGTTTAGTATAGCATATTATTTCAGAAAACTGTATTGAAGTCAATGGGAATTTCATGTTTTGTTCAGTTATAGCGCAACCAAGAGGCTCAGTCCCACCATTTTCTTTATGTGTCCTCAGAGTGAGCCCCTGCATATTTGTGTCAATTTTGGTGAAAATATCTCAATTCACTTCAGAGTTATAGACATTTATATGAAAAAACACGTAAAAAATGACTGACACATGACTTTGATTGGATTTTACTACCCCTTACTATCAATATTTTCGCATTTGGGCATTGGCTTTTCGCTATCGACCTATGTTTCCAAACTTCTGACGGTGGTTTTGTCTCGATCGGACAAGCGGTTTCGAAGATATAGCCAAATGTTTTTTAAGCGCTAAATCACAACGCTACACAAACCGTAAGGTAAAACCTAGCATGTTTGGTATCGTCGGACTCGGCAAGGTTTCAGGAGTCTAATTAGATGAGTCTCGTGAAAATAAGTCGACCACACCCAAAGTTATAAGCATTTGAATAAAAAAATTCACCACTAGGTGGCGCTGTTTCGAAACTTCTCACGCTCCTTCAGGACATTGTGCTGATGACCCATACCAAGTTTCGTAACAATCCGTTCATGCGTTCTTAAAATACAGCATTTTAGCACATAATTCAAAATGGCCGACAGTCAAAATAATCGATATGGTAAAATTGGATATCAGTCGACTCGGCATGTTGCCTTGAATCTAATGAGACCAATTTTATGATTTTTGGACAAACTGTTCAGAAGTTATAAGCAAAATTAGCCATTTTTCATATCTCCAGACCAGTAGGTGGCACTGCGCCGAAACGCAGCATGTTGCCTCAGGTCATGCTTGTGATGACATGTACCAAGTTTGGTCTGAATACGATAAACCGTTGCAGAGATACAGCCTTACAACTGTTTTTGCAAGCACTACGTAAAATTTGTTCGTGGGTTTTTTCAAAAATTGTTAAGCGAATCAACTTGAATTCCATAACTTTTTGTCGGCATGGTCTGTAGATGATTTGGTTCAATTTTCGTGAAAATCGAATCGTCTTGAGCTATGGAATCAGAAGAATTTTGTTTCTAGCCCTTGTGGTTCAAAAGTTATTAGCATAAACATGAGTGCAAATTTGGACAGCTGGTGGCGCTAGAGGGAATGAGTTGTAGACTCCAAATTTGCTATGGTGACTGTTCAGTCTGTCCTCTATCAGTGTGGCCAATTTCATAACCTTCCCGCAAGCGGTTCTATGGGCTGCCATAGACTCCCAGAGCGGAAGAAGAAGAATAATTATTTTTGGTACGCCAACAGATACAATAGGTGCCTACGCACATTCTGTGCTTGGCCCCTAATAATAGGAACGGGAACAGATACAATAGGTGCCTACGCACCTTCGGTGCTTCGCCCCTAATAATAATAATAAGAACGGGAACGAAAACAATAGGTGCCTACGCACCTTCGGTGCTTGGCCCCTAATAATAAGAAACGGAACAGATACAATAGGTGCCTCCGCACCTTCGGTGCTTGGCCCCTAATTAAAGCTGCAAGCAGCGATGAAAAGGGCCCTCGCACCCGTGCCACCGCCACCCGGCGCCTTTAGGAAAACAGAGTACGGTGGGCAGTATGTACATATAGGAGGACTATGTCAAAGTAATTTGTATTTGCCACATTTTCTTGTCAAGTAATTTGTATTTGCCACACTTCCTGCTACCAGCAGGTGGCGCTATTGCTATAACCAAATATGAGCATGGTCATGTGTTCAGGACAGGACTCTTATCAAACATGTGAAGTTTGGGGCAGATTGGATATCGTATGCCTGAGTTACTGCAGGCTGTCTGTGGTTGCCTAGCAACATCGGAACTGCAAGCAATATTGACAGAGAACTTATCTGATCATGCATATATCACCAAAAGGCCGAAATTGGGTGTAAGTTTGTCAGGCCGCCGAGGGCACATCCTTCGACAAAAACTCAAGATTTTCGCAATTTAACGTCGCAAAGGTTTAAGATTACACTCACCAAATTTGAAGAGGATCAGATCAAAACTGTAGGAGGAGTTCGTTAAAGTACAACATCAGGAAATGGCAAAAACTGCCCAAAATCTGAGAGGAAATTCAAAATAGCTGACTTCCTGTTGTGTTTAGGGCTATGCTCCAAGAGACTTTCTTGTAGGTATTGGGTCATTACATGTATGTACCAAATTTCATAACTGTACGTGAAACGTAGAGCCGGGGCAAAATGCAGGGGCAATAATTAAGCCATTTTGCCCCACCCAATTTTGAAAACCACATCACACGTACATTTTCACCACTTCTAAAGCATGTGCAAAGTTTCATGAGTTTTCGAGCATGTTAAGGCCCTCTAAAAAGCGATTCACTTTGGAGAAGAAGAAGAAGAAGAAGAAGAATAAACGGAGCAAAAACAATAGGGTCCTCTCACCATCGGTGCTCGGGCCCTAATTAAAGCTGCAAGCAGCGATGAAAAGGGCCCTCGCACCCGTGCCACCGCCACCCGGCGCCTTTAGGAAAACAGAGCACGGTGGGCAGTATGTAAATAAGAGGACTATGTCAAAGTAATTTGTATTTGCCACACTTCCTTGTCAAAGTAATTTGTATTTGCCACACTTCCTGCTACCAGCAGGTGGCGCTATTGCTATAACCGAATATGAGCATGGTCATGTGTTCAGGACAGGACTCTTATCAAACATGTAAAGTTTGGGGCAGATTGGACATTGAATGCCTGAGTTACTGCAGGCTGTCTGTGGTTGCCTAGCAACATCGGAACTGCAAGCAATATTGACAGAGAACTTATCTGATCATGCATAAATCACCAAAAGGCCGAAATTGGGTGTACGTTTGTCAGGCCGCCGAGGGCACACCCTTCGACAAAAACTCGAGATCTTCGCAATTTAACGTCGCAAAGGTCTTAAGATTACACTCATCAGATCATTTGTCAGGTCGCCGAGGGCACACCCTTCGACGAAAACTCAAGATCTTCGCAATTTAACGTCGCAAAGGCCTTAAAGGGACACTCCACCCATTTGCATTAAGCTTTGCAATGTTAGAAACCCAGTCATACTATTGAATGGTCGTGCAACATTTTCTCATTTTCCCCTGAGACGAGAGAAATCTGTATTTACCTCTTTACACTATCTCCCACAATGACGCAAAAATCGTCATTTTGCGTCATTGTCGGAGGAAGTGTAAGAGAGGGGGATTTCTGTTGAGACTACAAGCACTAGTTCCCACCCTTTCAAACCCGCCCATAGGGGTTTGGACCTAATGCGCTAACAGACCTATCACAGATCAGTGCCAGTGCGTTTGATTTCACCAGCAGAAACCTGCATGTCTGGCCGTCGAGATCGTCCAAAATGTCCGGGATTCGGCTTTGCTTTCTACGGTCACCATTCATTGTTTACATGCACACCTTTTGTTTCATTTTAATTGAATTCATTCCGATTGGTGAATCTGAATGTATTACATGAACATGTTTACATGAACGCTAAACAAGTGATCGGTTGATGTGCGTTTTACCATTGCTAAGAAAATACCCGCTCCTCAATGAGAGATAGCCCACGAGACCGGTGCATCTCACAGGCACCGCTCATCAGTAATCACGCCACCGGCTTTTGCGTTCTACAGTCGCCATTCATCATGTTTACTGTGGCGAGCAGGACGAGGCTAGGGCCGCGGAAGAAAGACGCGAGGCCGGTGGCGTGATCGGTTGATGTGCGTTTTACCATTGCTAAGAAAATACCCGCTCCTCCGTGAGAGATACGAGACCAGTGCCTCACAGGTGTCGGTCATCAGTAATCACGCCACCGGCCTCGCGTCGTTCTCCCGCGGCCCTAGTCTCGTCCTACTCGCCACAGTAAACACAATGAATGGCGACTGTAGAACGCAAAAGCCGAATCCCGGACATTTTGTGCGATATGCGATCTCAAAAACCCGGGCAGACTCACGGAGACTACTAGTAACTTAGCTTAGCTTTATTGTTTACAACTGCTCTCTAACCGGAAGGCGTGGCTTGCTCCTAGATTTTGTGGCTTCCTCCTAGATTTTGTGCATTTTTCGTAATTTCCCGATGTCGTACTTTAACAAACTCCTCCTACAGTTTTGATCTGATCCTCTTCAAATTTGGTGAGTGTAATCTTAAAGGGACAATCCACCTCTGGAAAGATGAATGTGTATTTAAATTGGGTAATTTATGTAGAAGAAATGTGAAATTATTTTTGAATTTGGAGCTTTCTAGACTGAGAAAAGCCAGAAAATGTATTTTTGGCTTTTCTCAGTCTAGAAAGCTCCAAATTCAAAAATAATTTCACATTTCTTCTACATAAATTACCCAATTTAAATACACATTCATCTTTCCAGAGGTGGATTGTCCCTTTAAGATTACACTCACCAAATTTGAAGAGGATCAGATCAAAACTGTAGGAGGAGTTTGTTAAAGTACAACATCGGGAAATTACGAAAAATGCACAAAATCTAGGAGGAAGTTCAAAATAGCTGACTTCCTGTTGTGTTTAGGGCTATGCTCCAAGAGACTTTTTTGTAGGTATTGGGTCATTACATGTATGTACCAAATTTCATACCTGTATGTGAAACGTAGAGCCGGGGCAAAATGTGGGGGCAATAATTTACCGAATTTGCCCCACCCAATTTTGAAAACCATATCACACGTAAATTTTCACCACTTCTGAAGCATGTGCAAAGTTTCATGAGTTTTCGAGCATGTTTAGGCCCACAAAAAAGCGATTCACTTTGGAGAAGAAGAAGAAGAAGAAGAAGAAGAATAAACGGAGCAAAAACAATAGGGTCCTCTCACCATCGGTGCTCGGGCCCTAATAAAAACATGTATATACACAATAAGTGCATTGTATCAAATAATTAATTTAAATGTTAGTACATAAGACACTTAATATAAAGTGGGACCCAACGAACTCAAGAAATAATAATAATAAAAACATTTTTAATGAACCAGACAACAATCAGGACTCCAGCAACACATTTCCAGACATTTCATAGCTCTGAGTTCAGATGAACAGGGTAAATAAATCTCTATTTAAGCAGACATTCATTGTGTACGACTGAAGTCTCTCTATGAGTGCTTGATCTGGTTGTTTGGATGAATGAACCTTATTGATCTCATATCTCACTCAAGTGACGCTCCTGTGAGGGAAGCCTGATTAAATTAATAAGTGCAGCCTGGCATTTGTTTTCATTTAAGTCAAGACTATTAGTGCCGCAGCTTGTGGTAGAAAACAATGGTTTCCATCTAGAGAAGGGAGTCGCTGGTACTATCCATGTCAGTGCTCGCAACATTTGCTCTTCTGTTATTATCGTCCCAAAAACTAAAGTGTTACCTAATTGTTGAAGACCACAATGACCACTGATGTGTAATCTATTTGACATGGCATAAGGAGAGAGACTATCTTAACATGCTTAATAGTAGGGGTGGGAATCTTTAGGCACCTCACGATCCGATTACGATTCTGGGAGTCACGATCTGATTCCAAAATGATTCTTAATCTACTTTTTTTCTTATTAATTTTAGTTTACGTTTAATAATTTTAATTATTAAATTAACTTTACTTGACTTGAAAATCTTAAGATCTTTTTATTTAATTTAATTACATACGTAATTATAAGCACTTTTTAAAATAATTACAAATTAAAAACTGTAAAACAATTGTATGTTAAGAATTTTAAATATATAAACTATTATATGCTTCAAAACATAAAAGCAAGAAGTAAATAATAAAGAGGAACAAATAAAACATTTTATTAAAGATTATTAAAGAATTACAAGCAATAAACAAAGAGTGCTTTCAGTATTTAAGAGTATCTGATCATTTTTCATTCAAAAGCTGTAAGGGATTTTTCTCTCAGCTTAACTGTTGTTTGATTATTACTGATGACATCATAGACAGCGGGAGATCTAATTAGCTGCATTCATACTAATGAACAGATATATTTCGAAATATAAGACGTGGTTTGTCTTGTCTGTTTAATCCCTTAAGACATCACTGACTGTATTTACATTCATTTCACGTCATAAAAGCATTTTGAGATGCAAGAACATTTAACCAGCACAGCCACATGCGCGAGCGCTCTTCACAAAGTGCCCGTTATCATTTGAAATTGAAAGCAGCCTTCTGTCAGTGAGTTTCTTGTTTTTAATATATAAGCCACCGCACATCTGCGGTTAATATTCTGAAATTCTCAAAATCGATCCAGAATCGTGGGAGAGAGAATCGCGATGCATCGATTTTTTCTCCCACCCCTACTTAATAGGTACAATGAAGTATTTACAAGAGATCTCTAGTCCACAATCAAAATGGCAGACGGCCAAGTTTAAGGCATAAAACATCCTGCACACAACTACATGAATGTAGTGCTGCACATCTATCCATCTTAAATCTAAACTCCACAAATGCCTTTTGGCTCAGCCATGACTCAAACCTGGATCTTCCTGCTGTGAGACAACCCACTGAGCCACCGTGCCACCTTACGGCAGCACATTTATGACTAAATCATAATTGTAACACTATAACTTCCATTATAACTCTGGGTCATTACACCAGAGAGAAGGAGAAAGATGATATCTGTAGAATATAAAAAAAACAATTCTTACATTTCACTCATTGCTGTTTATTTTGGGGTAGCGATGAGATGTTCAGGACACCTGCGGACACATGAGGCACATAAAGGCATTTCCATTTGCTCTTTCTGCATTCACCACATGAGGTGTATAGGAACCTTTCTCCATTTTCTGGGTGATTAAATCTCATCTAAGTGGCCCGGGTGACTTCCTGCATGCTAACATACACAGAGCAACCAATAGATGATAAAAGGACAATGACAGACAGGCCAAAAAGAGGTTGGCAAAAACGGTGAGCTGTGCTGTTAAAGAAAGTCTCATGGTTTGTCTCACTGAACTCCTACCCTCTGGCTGAACCCACTGCAGGGTCAAACAGGAAACTCTCACACCCATTCCAGGCCATTCACTCAGGAAAACAAACTAGAAACAGCACTGCTGATGCACACAGTCAACCCAGGTTGCCACGGAAAGAGAGAGAATGGGAATGAAAATAACAATTCTGAAGGAATGTGTACAGGATTCCTATTAGAACTTCTACCGACCAATCCTAAAGGGAATCTCAAAATGATCCAAATGGCAATTACAGCATAATACAAAACAAAAATGTATCTTTCATATAGTTCCTGGAAGGATTCCTGGTACCATACTGGTAACACTTTATAATAACGTTACAAGTGAACTAATTATTTACGAAACATGACTATGCGTTCATAAATTATTAATAAGTGATATGTTAATAATTGTATGTATGTTTTGTAGATTCAGTTCTAAGTCATTTACAATTGATTAGTTAATGATTAACTAATCATTTATAAAACATGACTATGCGTTTCATAAATGCTTAATAAATTGTTTTGTTTTTTTGTATGTATGTAGCAATTAGAGGGTGCAGAAAGTGTTGTAAATGCCTTGTATACACATACAGATCATTTGTAACAGCTAAGTAACAGTGTTCAACACAATGATGTGTAAACGCATGAATAAATAATTTACAACACTTTCTGCATCCCCTAATCTAGTGTAAACTATTCATCACTTGTAAATGTGTTACACATCATTCGTAGATTACCACTTCAAGAATCAATAAGGCATAAGATCTACGAATCTTATCTATGAATGATGTGTAACATTTACAAGTGATGAATAGTTTACACTTTAGATTAGGGGATGCAGAAAGTGTTGTAAATTATTTATTCATGCGTTTACACATCTATAACAGGTGTTGAACACTGTAGTGTGTACTGCAGTGTAAGGCCGGTGACACACTGGATGCGTGGCGTAAGCATCTCAGCTGCGTGGCGTGTCCGTTTTTATTTCGGCTCCCATGTTAACAGGTTAGAGTTTGCACACTGCCTGCGTGTGACGCGCGTCTCAGGCGCGGCTCGAGCCGCGCGGAAAACGCGTGCATGCTAGAAATAGAACCGACGCCTATTTTCACGCAACACGCAAGCGTCTTGGAAGCGTTTCCATGCAAAATTTAATAGGAAAATCTGTTTATATGTCATTTTGACACAAATAGGCCTACATATTAATAAATGTTATTTTGATGTTTAAAAGTGTCTAGGTTTTGACATAAATGCAAATATAAATGTAATTTTACTAAATATTATCGATTTTCAAATACTGCACCTGTCAATACAGAACGAAATATTATGTAGCCTATTTTGCCGTCAACACTGCCGACGTTGTCTTTGCTGCTATATATTTATGTTTAAAATGAAGTATAGGCCTTCCACAACTCTCTCCCCATATGTCAAATATATCACCAATGATGCTTATCATATGTCACCTAGCAGCAGCAGCGCCACGTCAGACACGCTTCTGGTGTGCAAAGACATGGAAAACACCAAGCAGCTGACACGCAACAGAAAGGTTGCCACGCACGCAGCCAGTGTGTCACCGGCCTAAGTGCTGACTGGTGAGGGTATAGACAGCTGTCTTCTCTGAAACACATGGAGTCTTTAACCACTGTGCACCTGATGTGAGCAAAACATACAAAAAAAGAAACATAATTTATTAAACATTTATGAAATGCATAGTCATGTTTTGTAAATGATTAGTTAATCATTAACTAATCAATTGTAAATGACTTATAACTGAATCTACAAAACATACATAAAATAATGAACATATCACTTATTAATCATTTATGAATGCATAGTCATGTTTCGTAAATTATTAATTAATCATTTACTAATCATTTACTAATCACTTGTAAATGACGGAATTTACAAAACATACATAAAATGTTAGTATATCACTTGCTAATCATTTATGAATGTTTTGTAAATGATTAGTTCATCATTAACTAACCACTTATAAATTACTTACAACTGAATGTTATTATAAAGTGTTACCAGTGATGAAATTAGAGCTTTACATTTTAGAAATATATTGGACATGAAACTGAAACACCCAATAGTGTTTGGCTGCAGACTTGCACTTGCACTCGCTGACTTGCACTCGCAGACTTGCAATCTCAGTATCCAGCACTTCCTCTGCAAGTGACGTCAGTAGCAATCGTGCCTGCGACATCACCCTTGCATCATGTCCGATTCGGAATTACTTCCAAAGGAGTTCAAGAATCATTGCAGTATGTATATATTTTTTTGTCAATATATAATTATACACTATGTTTATCGCAGATTACGCCAACAACAATTCACTAGTTCACACTTACATATAATTAGATGGAGTAAAAATATTTGTCACAGGTTGTTTTGGTTCATGTTTCATATCAGTCATGTTTCCTGTCTTGTCATGTGATTCCCTGGCCCTCATGTGATCCTGCCATGTGTTCTGTGCTGTCATGTTGTCATTGGTTCATTGTGCACAGGTGTGTCTTGTTCAGTCATTAGTCTTGTGTGTATTTAAGCCCTCATGTTTGCCATGTGTCCCTGTCAAGTATTGTTTCCCTGTAACCTCTGTTGGTAAGGCCATGTCCTTGTTTTGAGTTTTATGCCATGCCTTTGTTTTATGTTTGATCTTGTTTTGAATAGATACTGCACTTGGGCACTTCAAACTTGTTATCAGTGGAACTTGAATACAGAGTGAATCAGGCTTTGGCGTGTTGGCTCTGGCTGTGGTGTGTAATGCGGGATTGTGGAAACCATCATCCACAATTCCTACAGTAAATGTGCAAAGTCAAGGTACTGAGTCAAAGTCCAGTGTGCGGTATTGTCCGTCTTTAGATAAACCAAGTGCCCATTTAAAGGAACACTTCGACTTTTTGGGACTTTGGCTTATTCACCATATCCCCCATAGTTAGATAAGTCCATACATACCTTTTTCATCTCCGTGCGTGCCGTAACTCTGTCTGACGCACCCACCGCTAGCCTAGCTTAGCACAAAGACTGGAGGTAAACGGCTACAGCTAGCATACTGCCTAGAGCCCTGCACGGGGCAAAACATCCAGCCCTAACCGAGACCTGGCCCGTGGTGTTCAAGCCCTAATCCGGCCCCAGCCCGAAAACGTCTGCAATGTTTCAGCCCGAACCCAACCCGAGACCAACATCAATATCACTTTGAGCTCTCTCTGACGCGCACTCTCTGATGCGCGCTGCCTCTGCTAGACGCACACACAAGACGCACACACATACACACACGCTACTAGGTAAAATTTTATTATAGGCCTCAAACATAACTACCACCACCGACAATTATGCCCACAAATATTAATACAGACTGTCCATTACAGAGAAGCATAAGCATGCAGTAGAGAATATTATATAGCCAAGTGTGATCCAGCAGTAAATAAAGATTTATGGCCTACCTTTTTTTGATGTCAAGTAACTTTACTGAAGAACAACGTTTCAAAGAACTCTTCGCCAACTGGGCTAACGTTAAATAATAATAAAAATATAATAAAGAAAAAAAATCCGTTGAACTGAGTAGGTTCATTCACTGTTTATTTGTGATCGTTGTGGAGAAAAAGAATAGCATCCACTGTTGAAGGCTTCAGGCTCGGTAATCAAATCAAAACTCTTTCAAAATGCAGCTTTTCCTGAAGTATTGGGAACTTTTAGTGACTCCTTACACTCCAGCTTCTCCCTGATGCTCTGCATGGTCAACTGTCACCTAATGCGTTACTCGCGTGATCGCATATTGCGTTGCATATTTATAATATTAGCCTATCAATATAACAATATTCCATACAGTAGCCTGCGCTCTGCATGTATATTATGGCCACGATGAAAGGAGAAAAGCTAAATGAGCCCGAGTCTGACCAAAGCCCAATCTGTAAAAATAAAAAAATAAAAAAATAAAAAATTGACCCGACTGCTCCCAATAAGTGACAAAATAACGCCAACATTTTCCTATTTACATGTTGTGATTTGTATAGTCACAGCGTGTACAAATAACATGGTCACATATTCTCAGAAGGCAAAGCACTGCTAACTTGGGCGGAGTGATTTGCAGCGCCTGAGAAGCCCCGTGAGCAGAGTTCGCTCAGAATTGGAGTAAATCACTCCGCAGAAGTAACAGTGCTTCGTCTTCTGAGAATATAGTTCCCAGTATGTATATGGTTAAAAGATGGTTGTGTCTCATGTGACCTTGTTATTCGTACACGCTGTGACTATACAAATCACAACATGTAAATAGGAAAACGTTGGCGTTATTTTGTCACTTATTGGGAGCAGTATGCTAGCTGTAGCCGTTTACCTCCAGTCTTTGTGCTAAGCTAGGCTAGCGGTGGGTGCGTCAGACAGAGTTACGGCACGCACGGAGATGAAAAGGGTATGTATGGACTTATCTAACTCTGGGGGATAAGTTGAATAAGCTAAAGTCCCAAAAAGTCGAAGTGTTCCTTTAATCCAGCTCGAAAAATGTCTTTGAGTGCAGTGTCATTAAAGCCCACCTGGTGGCAAAGTGCACAAAACTCCTCAACATAGTTCTCAATGGCCTGGTCGCCTTGGCAGAGGTGCAAGAGACAAACTGCTGGGTTCATGGGTGGTCAAGTATTCTGCAATCAAGTTCCACTGATGACAAGTTGGAAGAACCCAAGTGCAGTAATTATTCAGAACAAGATTAAACATAAAACAAAGGCATGGCATGAAACTCAAAACAAGGACATGGCATTACCAACAGAGGTTACAGGGAAATAATACTTGACAAGGACACATGGCAAACTTGAGGGTTTAAATACACACAAGACTAATGATTGAACAAGACACACCTGTGCACAATGAACCAATGACAACATGACAGCACAGAACACATGGCAGGATCACATGAGGGCCAGGGAATCTACCAAGAGCAGCACAAATTAGCATCTGGTTCAAGACGTGCTTTTTTGGGGCGGTAAATAATGGCACAAATACCTTTAAACTGACCTTAGTAAATCACCTTGTATGATTCTGTAACGGTCACCAGCTGGAGTGCCCTTGAGAGCCACCAGAGGGCACTCCACACCAGACTATCATGTTTCACTCACAAACTACATCTCCCATCATTCTCTGCCTGGACTCATGAGCACTCATTATCACATTCACCTGTGTCTCATTATCTTGTTAGTTTCAGCCTATTTATTCCATGTTCTCTCATTTACTCTCTGCTAAGTTTTGTTTGTGTCACACTGCATCTCTGAGCATTTTCCCTGATTTCCTGTCTCTTGGTTTTTGGATTTCTTGCCTCTGACTCCTGCCTGTTTTGGTTTGTTTGTTTGTTTGTTTGTTTAAACTGCCTACCTGTGTTTTGACCCATTGCCTGTACTTTGGATTACGCCTTTGGATTGCCCATAATAAAAGCTGCATTTGGATCTCACCTTCAAGTCTCGGAGCAGTTCATGACAGATTCATTCAAATACTTTCCTCCCATAAATTTTGTGTCTAAAAGGGAACCTCCTACAAATGTATAGGCAATAAGGTCAGGTGCAAAAACAACTATGTCCATGCCTTTTCAGCGATAATGTTTCACTGCGTGTCATTAGCAAATCCTGGCAGTAGTTTTTTAACGCTAAAAGAGGGTTTCCACTGGCACAAGCTTGGGGACATTTTATTTAATATTCAACAATATTTTTTATCTGCCTGCATTGACACCATTATATGAGAAATGAACTAAGCTGACGATGACATCACTGTTTTCTCCAGAGCGGCTATATATACGTATAAATATTAACTAAATTAATAACTTTTTTACAACAAAAATGAACCATCACTGAACTTACTTAAGCTGGACTGTGATGCTATTTTCTTCTAGAAACAAACTTTGTTGCATTATTTTCCTGTTATCTCTATAAAGCTGCTTTAAAACAATCTGTATTATAAAAAGCGCTATATAAATAAAGGTGACTTGACTTCACTTGACAAGCTGATGGCCCTATCAGTTTACAGGCAGAAGACAATTAAGGTCAGTTACAAAAACTTTGGACAGTAAAGATACCTTCTTACTGACTCCTGATAGTCCTGCTACAGGGAGGCATGAGGAGTGAAGATGTGGCTAGAGCAATAAACTGAAATGTCCGCAATGTAAGACGCCTAAAACAGTGCTACAACACACACTACATGCTATGACTGATAATTATAATCCACATCCAGTCAGTACTGCTCATACATAGAGATGCAACTGTTTCCAAGAGCTTCTAAAAAATCCTGTGTGTGAACAATGCTAGATTATTAGATGGCATTACATCTTAATATAAAAAAAAACACTTAAAAGTAGCAGTATTTTTGTATTTTAGAAAAGAGAATTTAAATAATTAACTTGACCAAGAACTTAAGTCTAAAATCTACACTTTTGTTATTGTGAAATGACAAGAAGGCTAAAAAAGATTTTAGGGCTTTATTCAAATTAACTCATTAACTTTCAGTGCAGTATGATAAATAGTAATAGCAAGTCCAACCATCAACTACATATTTCATGCAGCTTCATCCCATTTCTAAGTTGTTTTAGAGCATTTTTATTCCCAGCCGTCACATCACAGACCCACAAAATTAGCTAGCTGTGCACACTGTGCCTATGGCCTTTCAAGTTTGCCTGTGAAGCACTAAAGAGGGAGAAAGACAGAGAGCAAGCAAGCAATGGTTGTAATTAGCACATATCACGCTAGCGTAATGGAGGGAGCTAAATATCTTGAATAATATAAATATCTTGCTTTAATCTCCAAACTCCTCTTATGATGTTTTCACATGCTGAGGCTAAAGGGTTCAAACATAGCTAAGAGCTCTGATGACAGACTAGAGGTGTGGGAATACTGTTGTTTTGAGCCCAACACAAATTTGGTGTGTTGAACTGCTTAAATTAGATAAATAAAATAGTAGTCGATATATGTGACAGGCTTTTCAAATCTGGTTGACTTTATAAAACAGATATTCCAGATGCTGATATAATGGTCAATGCAGCATTCCAGCTATGCTAAAATACACAATACTGTAAAAAGTGACTGACAAGTGGTCAATAAATGTGATGACACTACTAGGCCAATATTTGCCAATTTTGAGTTTTACCACAAACTTTTACAACATTTACTACGTTGGCTTATCCTCTTATGTCCTACAAAAAAATAAAAGCATAAAAAGCAATAAAACTTCTTTTTTTTTTTTTTTACTTGTTACTTTTTCAAATTCTGGTACAAAGTAAAAAATAAAAAAAAGCTCAGAGACATAATTGCTCTAATAGTATTAGTCTATATCAACATTAGATCACCCACTGTCTAGTTATAAGTCGACCACTGAAAAAAATAATATCAGTTTACTACTACTAGTAACAGCTATGACATGAAACACCTGTTCACAAGTTAAACTGTGTGCACAGTATATTACTACTTAACACTGATAGAGACCAACTAATAATCAGGGACTATATCTTCAAGATTAAGGATACCATTTTATGAATTAACTTAAAAATATATTAATACTAATACTAATGTTATTACTATACCTTATTGCTTGAATAATACACCAATAAAACATGAATTCAATCAAAATGATTTTTGACAATCTCTTAGTTCTCTTACGAGAGGTCTCTCGTACTGCGTTTGAAAAACCCTATGGGGAAAACCTCTTTTCCACGAGATACTGAAGCCAAAAAATTATCCTTATAATTTTGAATTATTGCAAAGCGCGTTGCAGCAGCACGCGGCCATGGGCGAGACGGCTCGCTCGCTCATTGGCCGCTCTGCGGCAACTGCATCAGCCTATCGAGCGAGGCCTGAGGTGACGTCAGGCCAATGAGGGCGCTTCGCGCCCTCCGAGCCACTTCCCGCCGAAACGGGCGTGGCCTAGCCCTATAAAGGAAGCTCGGGAAGGCTGATTCTCTGATTTTTCATCTCTTCAGCGAAGCTCACGCATCGTTGGATCACGAGAGAAGCCGCGCGCCGTCTGAGAAAGCACCTTCAGCGGGACGAGCCTCTTCCTGAAGCCGCTGGCCAACGCCGCCTTCTACTGCCGTTCCTGCTGCGCTATCCGGCGCCTATATCCTTTCTTGTGTGTGTGTGTGTGCTCGCTCTGCGACACACACTCGTAAAAGAGCTCGCGTCTTTTTAAAGATGCCTTCTTGCGGCTCGTGCCGAGCCCCACTCAGCGAGGGAGACCGCCATGTCATCTGCGTCTCCTGCCTGGGTGAAGATCATGCAGCGCTCGCCGACAGCGGCTGCCCTCATTGCGAGCTTCTGCCGATGGTGACTCTGAGGACTCGCCTGGCAGTTTTCTCCGAGCCTGCACCTCCCGCTGTGTTGCCGCGCCATAAAAAGCGCCGCTCTCAGCGGGTCCCGGAACCTTCTCCAGCCCGACCAAGCTCGCCGGTTCGCCCGCCTGCTTCACCGGCTTCCCCCGAATCACTTCCTGATGCACAGCGGCCGCGGTCTGCCGCCGCTTCATTTGAGGAGGTTGATTCTGAAGCCGCGTCGGGGGAGAATGACTCGTGCTCTCTGTTAGCCTCGGGCAGCGAAGATTGGGCGAGCTCTGTGGATCTCGCGCTTCCTGCTCGTAAGCCTAACAAGAGAGCTAACGTTGAGAGGGAACTGATGCGCGTACTCACGCTGGCCGCGGCGAGCCTCGGCCTCGAGTGGTCTGCACCAGAACTCCCCTCTCACACCCGGCTGGATGGTTGCTTCCTTCCTGGTGAGCGCACTTCACCTGAATCCAAGCCCGCTCCCTTTCTTCCTGAGCTTCACGAAGAGGTTGCTAAAGCTTGGAGCGCTCCCTTCTCAGCACGAACACGTTCGTCTGCGTCACCAGCATTCGCCACCCTCGACGATGCTAAAAACAGAGGCTACCTTTCACTTCCGCCGGTTGAACAGGCGATAGCAACCCACCTTTGCCCGCCCTCTGCTGGACGGCGGACGAAACCGGTGCTGCCATCCAAAGCCTGCTGCACGACATCAACGCTGCTCGCGCGAATCTTCTCCGCCGCTGGGCAGGCTGCGTCTGCACTGCACACGATGGCCACGCTGCAGATATTCCAGGGTGATCTCCTCCGAAAGCTGGACGAGATGGGACCTGACGCAATCTGCCTCACGGACTTAAGAAGCGCCTCAGACCTCTCTCTCCGCGCTACTAAGTCTGCTGCACAGGCCATTGGACGGTGTATGGCTTCCGCCACTGTTGCTGAGAGACATCTATGGCTGACGCTCTCAGAAATGTCTGAGTCTGAGCGCACCGCGTTCCTCGACGCCCCGCTGTCTTCTGCCGGCCTCTTTGGATCCTCTGTCAACGAGTTTGTAGAGAGATTCACCGAGGCTCAGAAAGCGTCACAAGCCTTTAAGCACTTCCTCCCGAAGCGCTCCAGTTCTTCAGCGGGTGGTGCAAAGCCGACTCCTCGGAGCTCTCAGCCACAGCCTCCTGCTGCTTCATCGCAACGCCGACAGGAACGCAGCTCGAGGCCCCGCTCTCGCTCGACCAGCCGCCGCCCCGTCCCGCGTGGGCCACGGCCGAGGATTACGGTGAGACCGGAAGCCCCGAAAACATCCTAGCACGCCTAGGAAAGCGCCGGTGTCTGAGTCCCGCCGCGGCCGGACTCTTACCGAAGCGCACCGCTGTTTCAGTTCCAGGAATTGCGACTGTTTCAGCGTATTCTGCAATGCGCAAGCCCGTACAGCTGCCCGCTTGCCTGCACACAAAAGCCGTTTTTACGGCTACCCAGATAAATCCTGTAAAGAGTGTATTTTCTGGTATTCCGGCCACGGCCGATGGTGCTATAAATGTAGAGCAGATGCCCACTGTCCAGTGCCCATCCCTACACACAAGCACAGCCCTTCACACAGGGCTCGCGCTCATAAAATCGACTCAGGTCGATTGCGCACCCAACATAGCAAACGTGCCCACTACCCAGTGCCCACAAACACTATGTTATGCATGTCACACGGTTTCTGTAAAAACGAAACCAGTGTGCGCTCGCTCTGCTCAGGCAGACAGCGCGTCCAAAGCAGTAAATGTGCCCGCTCCCCCGCGCCCACACTTACTCACACACATTACGAGTCCTACGGAACTCGCCCAGCCCTCCCTCACTCGGTCAAGCACCGTAGTGGGGTCGAGAGCGAGCGTTCTGCCCGCTGTGATCAGCGCGCTCCCCGCCTCGAATGTCACGGGCATGACGCCTATGTTACAGCACGCCGAAGCGCCTCTGTCGCCCAGCGAACAGAGCGTGCTTCGCATCCAACCCTTAGCCAACCACGCAGATGCATGGGCAGCGCTTCCAGGGGTTTCGGAATGGGTGCTAGACATTATAAAGAGAGGCTACTCGCTACAGTTTTGGCAACGTCCCCGCCGCTTCACAGCGCGCGTCGAGACTACGGTGAATTCAGAAGTAGCACACCTACTTCGAGCCGAAATATCAAAACTGCTGAGCAAAGGGGCTATAGAGCCTTTATCTCAAGCTCAAAGCGAAGGGGGGCTGTACAGCAGATACTTCCTGGTCCCCAAAAAAGACGGGGGTTTTAGACCCATACTGGATCTAAGACAGCTGAACAAAGCATTGGCGAAACGCAGTTTCAAAATGCTCACGACCAGAAAAATCCTCGCGCAGATTCGCCGAGGAGACTGGTTTATGACGATAGATCTGAAGGACGCGTATTTTCAAATACAGATAGCGTCACGTCACAGGCGATTCTTGAGATTCGCCTTCGAGGGCCAGGCATATCAGTACACAGTCCTGCCGTTCAGCTTGTCCCTAGCGCCCCGTACTTTTACGAGGTGCATGGACGCAGCGCTCGCACCTCTCAGACTCCGAGGCATGCGAGTGCTGAACTATTTGGACGATTGGCTGATTCTAGCTCACTCACGATCAGAACTCGTGGAGCACAAGACCATTTTACTCGATCACCTCGAGAATCTAGGTCTCAGAGTCAATTGGGCGAAGAGCTCTCTGAACCCCAGTCAAACGATATCTTTTCTGGGCACAGTTCTGGACTCGCAGCTTATGATAGCGCAGCTGTCATCACAGCGCGTGCTAGACATTCAGCGCGCAGCAAGCTCTTTCCGCTGCGGCGCGACCGTCCCGCTCAGGAAATTTCAAAGGATGCTCGGTCTTATGGCCTCAGCATCATCAGTTCTTCAGCTGGGCTTGCTCCGCATGCGCCCTCTGCAGTTCTGGTTGAAAGTGCGGGTACCGCGCAGAGCGTGGGCATCCGGTCAGCTTCATCTCAAGGTCGATCAGAGTTGCCTTGCAGCTCTGAAACCTTGGAAAGCAAGCGACTGGTACCGATCAGGTGTAAGCCTGGGGACTTCCTCGAGAGTGAAAGTGGTGTCGACAGATGCCTCCACCTCGGGATGGGGAGCGCTGCTCGAGGGCAGACCGTTCTTCGGCCTTTGGTCAGAACGGGAGAAGCTTCAACATATCAACTGCCTGGAAATGTTGGCAGTGGACAACGCGCTAACGCGTTTTCGTCCCCAAATAAAAGGCCATCACGTCTTAGTCCGCTCGGACAACATGTCAGTGGTGTCCTACATAAATCGCCAAGGCGGTCTCGGATCCCGAAATTTATACAGACTGGCAGAACGCCTCCTGGTATGGGCTCAGCGCAACCTGCGCTCACTGAGAGCAGTGCATGTGCCTGGGCTGCAGAATTTGGGGCCAGACAGACTGTCCGGGAACAACATTCCGGCGAGCGAATGGTCTCTACACCCGCAAACAGTCCAGCTGTTGTGGGAGAGATTCGGCAGAGCGGAAGTAGACTTGTTCGCGTCTCACGAAAACGCTCACTGCCCTGTGTTCTTTTCCAAGAGCGAGAGCGCGCTGTCCCAAATGTGGCCGCGCTGCCCGCTCTATGCTTTTCCCCCCGTCTCTCTCCTGCCTCAGGTGATAGAACGGATCAGGGAAATAAAATGCTCAGTGCTACTTGTAGCACCACTCTGGAAGAACCAACCATGGTTCCCAGTTCTGATGCAGCTAGCAGACACTGCCCCATGGCCAGTGCCCTTGAGGAGGGACCTCTTATCTCAGGCCAGGGGTTCGATTTGGCATCCTCACCCGGAGCTGTGGTCCCTTCATGTGTGGGCGCTCAACGGGTACCCGCTGACCTCTCAGTGGGAGTGCTAAATACTATCACTCAGGCTAGAGCTCCGTCTACCAGACGGCTCTACGCCTCGAAGTGGTCGATATTCTCCGGCTGGTGCACAGCTCGGGGTTTTTCACCCTTCGACTGTGGGGTGACGGAGGTTCTCTCCTTCCTACAGGAGCTGCTGGATAAGGGCAGAGCCCCCTCCACGCTCAAAGTCTATGTGGCGGCTATCGCAGCGTTTTCTAAGTCAACGCTCGGTCAGTCAATAGGAAGGAACGATTTAGTCATCCGCTTCCTCAGGGGAGCTAGGAGGCTGAATCCTCCCAGACCTCAGTCAGTCCCTATGTGGGACCACTCTACGGTTTTGGAAGCCATGAAAGGTGACCCTTTCGAGCCTATCCAAACGATTAGCCTCAAACATTTGTCTTTCAAAACAGTGTTTTTGTTAGCTCTCGCTTCAGTGAAGCGCGTGGGTGACCTGCACGCGCTCTCGGTGAGCGCGACGTGCTTAGAGTTTGGGCCAAGCGACTCAAGAGTCATACTCAAACCTAGGCACGGTTACGTTCCAAAATCCCTCAACACACCGTTTCGGGCTCAGGTCATTTCCCTGTCTGCCCTGCCGGTGTCGGGCGAGGAAGGGGACGCAAGTTTTCTTTGTCCAGTAAGGGCGCTAAGAGCTTATGTGTCTCGCTCGTCTGTTTTTCGACAGACTGAGCAACTATTTGTTTCGTTCAGCGGACGTTCCAAGGGACTGGCTGTTTCGAAACAGAGCCTATCCAGATGGATCGTTGACGCCATAGCGCTGGCGTACACTGCCAAGGGCTTACAGTGACCGTTGGGTGTCAGAGTGCACTCCACGAGAGGCGTCGCCTCTTCGTGGGCTTGGTCTAGCGGGATTTCCTTACAAGACATATGTATGGCGGCAGGCTGGGCCTCGCCATCTACATTTATAAGGTTCTATAACCTGGAGGTTCCCGCCTTGCAGGCTAAGCTGCTGTCAGTTTAGACGAATCAGTGCTGTCTGATTAGAACACCGAGATCGCGAGCGCTGCGCGCCGCCGACTGTTTATGCTATGGGCAGTATTGCGTAAGACCCACATTTCCCACATTAGTTCAGGCTTGTCCCACACGGGACAAAACGCACGGCGTTTTGCATTGGGTCCCCATAGCGTTTTTCAAACGCAGTACGAGAGACCTCTCGTAAGAGAACGTACTCGGTTACTGACGTAACCTCGGTTCTCTCTAGAAGAGGGAACGAGTACTGCGTTCCTTGCCGTGCATGCGACTCACTCTGGTTCGCTTCGGCGATGAAAAAATCTGAGAATCAGCCTTCCCGAGCTTCCTTTATAGGGCTAGGCCACGCCCGTTTCGGCGGGAAGTGGCGCGGAGGGCGCGAAGCGCCCTCATTGGCCTGACGTCACCTCAGGCCTCGCTCGATAGGCTGATGCAGTTGCCGCAGAGCGGCCAATGAGCGAGCGAGCCGTCTCGCCCATGGCCGCGTGCTGCTGCAACGCGCTTTGCAATAATTCAAAATTATAAGGATAATTTTTTGGCTTCAGTATCTCGTGGAAAAGAGGTTTTCCCCATAGCGTTTTTCAAACGCAGTACTCGTTCCCTCTTCTAGAGAGAACCGAGGTTACGTCAGTAACCGAGTACGTTTAAAAAAAAAAATCAATTAGTATTATTTCAAACACAGCCAACAAGAATCTCCACTAGATCTTTGTGCAAATTCTACCTTATTTTAGGAATGGAGTATAATGTAGATAGAGATCTCTATTGTTTTCTATTTCTCATCATTGCAAAACATGATCAGAGAGGGGAGCTGTTTTTAGCAAACTCACATTTTCCATGTCCCTTATTAATATGGTAAAGTGTTCCATTACTCAAAATATGTCAATTAAAATACTCAGCTGACCCTGTTGAAAGGCTTTTCAATTCAAGCAGAATTAAATGGAATCTTTTTTGAACATAAATGAATATATATATATATATATATATATATATATATATATATATATATATATATTACTATAAAAAGTATAAAATAAAGAACAAAAGAGCAAATTCATCCTTATTATCTTGTTGTAAATTCATTGCACCACAGATGAACACAAGCTGTGTTATCAGAGCAAATGTAATACACACTAATGACGACCATTTTCTAATTCTATGAGATGCAAAAAAAGGTTGAGTGATTACTAAAGAATCTGTTGGCCTATAGAAAATTATTCAATTACTCATAGCTGCTCAACCAAATGACACACTACATAAGATATGATTTGTGAAAATTATTCTGAATTCTGTTACATGATCCTTTAGTACAGATTTTGTTTTATTTAAATACAGTTGCATTTTTAACCTTTGGTGAGATCAAGCAGGTCTGGGGAAAGTTCAAGATAGAGCTCATATAGAGAAGATATTCAGTCACATTGAGTGAATGGGTTGTGGTAATCGCTTCAGTACAGCACGAACGCGGGCATCGCAGGGAGCTTGAGTGGGCTGTTGACACTGTCAAGACGGCTGCCGTCTGATCAGTGCCACTTTGCTTTGATTTGTGTCCACTGAGCAAACATGGATGGGGAAATGACAGTGAACATGCACTCAGTGCTATCTTTGTGAGGGTCATTAGGACGTAAAAATAAATAATGCTTTTGACGGTAAAGGACCAAACAGACATTTGGATGACTTGCATGGAGGACATGCTTTCACAATAAATGAGCACTCAAGCAAACTCATATATATATATATTTTATGTTATGAAGTTAGCCATGTTTAAAAGTTGTTTTTGTGTATATCTGTCTGTCTGAGTGTGGGTTGGAGCCAGTGGGTGTCAAAATCATGAATGTTTACAGAGCACATTCCTAAACCATAACCATCATAGAGGGGAAACAGCTTCCAGTCCACACCGTGCAGATATGTAGTGTTTGGCTGTATCTAAAAATTTGGTGGCTTGTGTTTTTGGACATCATAGGCATATTCCAGGTATTTCGATTTTGGCTACACACCAGATAATATGAGTGGAAAATATAGTATCTCAGGCTTGGAGAAAGTGAGAAGCTTTATGACATGTACATATTAGAGCAAGAACATTTAATTTAATAACATTCTGCTATATGTACCTAATATTTAATTATTAATTAGACCATAAACATTAACTGATCACTAAAATGTTTGGTAACACTTTACTAAACATTATCCATGCAACAAATACTAGTAATTATTTTAATATTTTTTTATTATATTATATAATGTTTTTTTGTAATAATTTTAAACAATAACAATTTTTAACTACAAGCTGCACCATAACATAATTAGATGTAAAGTACATGTTATTCATTAGTTTTATGGTTACTTCAATTATATTGAATTAATTGCCAAATGTACTGTATGTGCCAACATTTTAGAATTGCATTGTACTACATATAAAGTTAATGTCCAAAAAGAAAACATAGTAATACTATGGTAATACTTTTAATACTTTAGATGAATATGTATTGCTGTTATCAGTAATGTATGGTATAATTTTTAATTGTATCATAATTTTTATCATAGTAAACTGTTTGTCAGGTGTGTGTGTATAGAGCAAACCTTTCCAAAAAAGGACCAGGATTTTACCATGGTACAGTGATGTATCAGATGCCAATTTCATGGAACTTATACAATGCTATCAGATAAATACCATGTTACTGAATGATTACCATTATCATAAACCATGGTATTTACATGGTTTTTAAAAAATGCCATGGTACATGTCCAACATATTACCATGGTAAGTGATCAACATAACATAGTATATTACCTTGATACTCTGATATAATACAACTGAACTACCGTGGTAGATAGTCTTACCATGGTATTTTTTGTTATGGTTAATTAATACTTTATTACAATGAATTTTTGCAAACGGGAATAAAAGGCTGATTTTTCATTAATTAAGCGTCATGCATATGAATCATTATAAAACATTGATAGTTAAAGGAATGAAAGTATAGACATACAGTGTTTGTTGCGTCGGTGTTGCCAGCTGAAGCACGCTTTGAACGCTTTCTCCTGCAACATGCATGACGAGGAACTGGACGAGTAAAACTCCAGCATGTGTCCCGAAAACACATCCATACAGTCAAACATCATGCACGTTATGTCACTGAAGAATAAAAGAATAAGATAACAATCTGGTTGTCCTTCAATTGTTCACAGAAACTCCATCAAACTCTCACTATGGTTTGGTACGCGCGAATCTCTTTCTGTTTCCACACAGTCACCAGACAACAAAATAATGCGATCCATCCCGATAAATATGGTTCCGCTCGGTGTTGTGACCGGTCCCGTTCCGGTTAGCGACAGAGGTTCTCTGTAGCCTAATGATAAATTATTTTATAAATATATCGCGTTTAAACACGCAATGACGGATTATGGCTCCTGCATGCATGCAGCTCATTTCCTACTAGTTCATTCCGACACAATGAAAGACTGAGTTGCCTAATATATGCGAGTGAACTTTCTATGAACCCTTCCGAGGCTGCTAACCTTCAAATGACCCACACAAGTGTGACATCACACACACACACACACACCAGCAGCTCTGCAACACAGGAGAGGCTGAGAACAGAAGCACAACTCACACAGCATTTTGAAAGAATTATTCCTTACACATTCATATTTTCCTGAGTTACAACTTCACAGCATTGCATAAAGAGTAGGCTACAGTACAGAAAATTAGTTTAGCAGCCCTTGTGAAAAACAAGTAGCCTACACTTTAGCCAGCTTATTACAGAATAAAAAAAAAGAAGAAGAATATACTTCAAAAGACTAGCCTTCTTATTTCGGAAATAATATACTTTAAAATAATTTACTTAAAAAGACTATACTTATTACGGAAATAATAATTTAAAAGAATATACTTAAAGGTAGGGTAGGCAATTTTGGAGAGGCAAGCAATAGCAAGCTAGCTTTGAAAGCATGAGATCCCACCCTCCCTTCACAGCGCTTTCCAAAGTCAAAACACATGGACGCACACAGCAGAGTTTGCAAGGCATCACGAGATGAGAGATGGCATTAAATTGTCTCATGTCTCAAAGCACATAACATTACAATAATAATAAATATAAGCAACTTACTGTGCTTTTAATTGTACCATCTGACTATTGCAGATTAATTTCGCCATTGATTTTGTTGACATAAAAATGCATAAATCCAGCTCTGGGTAGAACCAGTGTTACGGAGTCCAGTCTCCCTGGTTTCCCCATCTCTCAGTCAAGAGCGCCCTCTCCCGAGTTCTAGCGCAGTGCATACTTCCCCATTAGTATGCATCATTTGTGCAGTTATTGCCTTCACCTGTTCTGCATCAGTGTTCATTTGCTCAGCCTTTATATGCCTCGTTCACGGAGTGTTCCTTGCGAAGTATTGCCTCTCTACGTGTGCATGTCCGAGCAGTTTATGAGTACCTTGTCTTCCTGTGTTACTGACCCTCGCTAATATCACCTTCTCTGATTGTCTGCAGCCTGCCTCTCGACCCAGTGCCTGATCCTGACCTTGTTTCTCAGCCGCCTGCCTCGACCTCTTGTCTGTCCCTGGATTCTGTTTGCTTGCCACCTGCCCTCGACTTCCAGCCTGTTCTCACTCTCCTCTCGGCGTGTCCCACTCAAGAATTCCCAAAGTTTCTCTTTACCTGCCTTTGTTAATAAAAGTTGTTGCATATGGATCTGCCTACTGACTCGTTACAACCAGGTTGCCATCTCGTAATTACATGGGGTGAATGCAGCATAAACTCGTTGGTTTGGTTCAGTAGGAACTGTAAAAGTTGGCTGCTGTTTGTTGGCGCTCAGTGATAGGGTGACCACCTGGCTATTGCTCTGTTGCAGGTCAGCAGCAGGGACTGATTTTGCGGGACAATGCGGGACACGAGGGAGAGAACTTACTATTATTATACTAGGTGAATAAATATTGATTTTATATTAGATGTCTTTTTGCAGTGATGTTAACATGTTTTAAACTGCTAATAGGCTTTATAAAAATGTTAATGATGGCGCTGACCGGCGCTGTGAACGTCACTAATAATATAAAACTCATTTTAACAGCACGTGTCTATTCAATCTAAATAATTAAGTGAAATAATAATCCAATTGCTAAAAAGCACATTTCCAAATAAGCACATAAATTCCATTATGAAAGACTAGAAAGATTAAATGCGTTCTTACCGGATTCAGTGCATCTTGAATTTATATTTTTTGTCTGATCTGGCAGCTTCGAGTTGGGCCTTCTCATTCATTATGTGTCTGTAGAACTCCTGGCAGGTGTAGCTGTAGTTCACTTTCACCAGGAGTTCACTTTTTATGAGGTCCACAGTTGTGCGGTTCCTTGTCTCTGTCCACGCAGCAGTCATCAGAGAAAACACCCTCTCCACGAACACGTTGGTGACAGGAATGCTCAAAGCCAAAGATACCAGAGCTGTTATGTTTGGGGCACGGACGTGCTTCAACAGAGCTGTCCACTTAGATGCAACAGGATTTGTTGTTGTTGCGATTTCCTTTACATGCGGCATAAGAACACAGAATTCATCATACAACTGGTTCATGTCCAGTTTAAAGCTCATTTTTAATGCTTCAGCTGCTCCACGGAGGTCTTGGAAGCTAAATTCCCTCTTGATAGCCAGGCATGAGATGTGCTTTAGGTAGTTGCCATCAGTGAAATCAAACCACTTGTGTAGGTAAGCAAGAGCTCTTTCATAGATCATAAGAAAGTCCTGCTCTATAACAGCAACCTGTGCGGTGGGAAACTGTTGCAGGAGAGTACTGGTCTTGAATCCAAAGAATCGATCCATTTCCCTTTGCGCTAGTTTCAATTTGAGATTGGTCATCAGTTCGAAAAGTTCACACACAGTTGTCTCGTCTCCCTCAACTTTAAGCACTGTGTCGAAAAAAACTTTGAGGCTATTTTGCAAAAACAACAAGTATGCCTGGAGTTCACAGGGCACGTCTTCGCCATCCTCACAATTTGTGAGCAATTTCCAAAGTGCTGATGGACAGCGCTCTTCTCCAAGAGATAAAAAATAGCTTTTGACAGCTGGCCAGGAGTCATGCAGACGTTTGACAGCAGGCCACAAACTTAGCCAACATGTCGGCACATTCTTGTAAAGAGCCGTGTACTCCTCGTCCACAAACTCAAACACTTCCTTTAATTCTTCACTGTAAAACTTTTTACTGTAAATTTACAGTAAAATACTGGCAGCTGGGTTGCCAGCCACATACTGTATTTTTACAGCACTAGTACAGTAAACAGCATTTACAGTACTCCACTGTAATTACCAAATACAGTATATACCACATACTTTTACAATATTAAACTGTTGTCTGCAGCAATAAATTGTATTTTTACAGAGAACACTGCTTTTATTATTACATAATTAAAATATTACACTTTAAAGTTTCGTAAGAGTAGTCACACTAGGAAAAAGAAAACAACATTTTCTGGGTTTTAAAACATTTATTTTGGTTAAAAGCAAAGATCAGAAAATTGCCTTCTGTGAACATGTTGGCTGAATTTTTTTTAAAACATAAAATCCAATTTTAACACTTAACAACAAACAGGTAACACTTAGCACTTAATTAAAGGGATAGTTCACCCAAAAATTTAAATTAGCACATGATTTACTCACCCTCAAGTCATCCTAGGTGTATATGACATTCTTCTTTCAGGCGAATACAATTGGAGTTATATAAAAAAAAATGTCCTGGCTCTTCCAAGCTGTTATGGAATGATACAGACAGATGGTTAAAGTGAAAGATGGTGGTTTATTGAAACACAGAAGGTTAATGGAGAGATGGATGATAAATGAATAATAGTCCTTAACAGACGTGCAGCAGTGCGTGATAGTTGGAGTGGAAGTGGAGTGCACACGCCTCGGGTTGGTGGAGATAGTGTTCGTAGACACAGATGATACAGGAAACACACAGACACGCCAAGAGTAGACTGGGGAGACACAGGAGATCAGGAACGAAGGCAAGCGGTATAACTTTGGTCTTGAATAGGCTGTAAAACAGGAAAGCAGTCTTTACTCAAAACGAGACCAGACAATAATGAAGCTCGAGGCGTGTGCTTAAATGCTGTGGTTGATGAATGACTAGACTGGTTTCAGGTGTGAGTGATCAGTACTCTGGGGATGGTGCTCTTTGTGATTGGCTGCTGATTGAACCTGGTACGTCTGTTACAGTACCACCCCCCCTCCACGGCCCGCTCCAGAGGGCCGAGGACCCCGACGTCGAGGTGGCCGACCTCTACCACAAGGTGCAGGACGATCTGGATGAGACTCATGGAAGGCTGTGAGCCACGTGGAAGTGTGGGGTCTAAGATGTCACCTCTAGGAACCCAGGATCGTTCTTCTGGTCTATGACCTTCCCAATCTACCAGGTACTAGAGTACCTGATAGACCACCAGGTACTCTAGTACCAGGTCGCTGACCACCACGACGTCAGGAGTCCAGAATCTCACGGACAGCGTAAATGGTCCCATCCTCCTGGATCAGTGGAAGGGGGGTTTCTTCTGTTGGGCCAGGTTCTGTTGTGGGAATAGAAACAGGTGGGTAATATGGTTTTAGTAGTGACACATGAAAAGTGGAATGGATCTTGTATTGTGGAGGTAGTAGTAACTGACTTGATAGACCTGCCGCCTGATGGTAAAGAGACCAATGAACCTGGGACTTTTTGCAGGGCAGACGCATTCTGACGTCTCGTGTTGATAACCAGACTTTTTGTCCAGGATGGAAGGTGGGAGTGTCGGCTTGCCGGGTATTGGCCAGGATTTCTTGCCTGCGCACTGCTCGCTGCAACTGATGATGGGCTGCGTCCCACACCCTCTCGCTCTCCTGGAACCAGTAGTCGACTGATGGGACGTCCGATGGTTCCCCGGACCATGGGAACAGAGGCGGTTGATAATCGAGCACACATTGAAGGGTGTGAGTCCAGTGGCAGGTTGTCTTAGGGTATTTTGGGCATATTCAGCCCAGCCTATGTACTGGTTCCAGGAGAATCTGAGGAATCTCCCGATTTCTTGTATCTTCCTCTCCGTCTGCCCATTAGATTGTGGATGGTAGCCTGATGTAAGACTCACGGTCACACCTAGCCTGACGGGGATTGAGTCTCTTTGCGTCTCGTATGTACTCCAAGTTCTTGTGATCTGTGAATACCAGGAACGGGTGCTGAGCTCCCTCCAACCAATGCCTCCATTCTTCCAGAGCTAGTTTGATGGCCAGGAGTTCTCTATTGCCGATGTCAAAATTCCTCTCCGCCGGGGTGAGCTTCCTGGAGAAGAAGGCACATGGATGGAGTTTGGCTGGGTCCCCATGCTGCTGCGATAGCACCGCTCCTACTCCAGTAGTGGAGGCATCGACTTCAACAACGAAAGCCTTGGTGGGATCGGAATGAATGAGGAGCGGTGCACTGGTAAAGGTCGTCTTAAGCTTCTTGAAGGCTTACGTGGCAACTGGTGACCAGGACAGAGACTTGGGCTTGCCTTTAAGGAGATTGGTCAATGGGAAGACGATGGAGCTGAAATTCTTGATAAATCGGCAATAGAAATTGGAGAATCCTAGAAAACGCTGGAGTTCCTTGATGGTTGTTGGAATGGACCAGTTGCGGACAGTCTCTACCTTCCCTCAGCCAAGGAACTGGACTGATGACAGATGGAATGAACATTTCTCAGCTTTGAGGAATAGTTGATGGTTTCTCAGGCATTGTAGGACCTCCGCAACATGCTGGAGATGTTCGGCCATGCTCCTTGAGTACACCAATATGTCGTCGATGTAAACCAGTACAAACTTATGAAGAAAGTCCCGGAGTACCTTGTGCATAAAATCCTGGAATATGGAGGGGGCGTTTACCAGTCCATAGGGCCTGACCAGATATTCATAGTGACCCGTAGGGGTTACAAACGCTGTTTTCCACTCGTCCCCCTCACATATCCGGATAAGGTTATAGGCACTGCGGAGGTCCAGCTTGGTGAACACGGTAGCACCACGAAGTTGCTCCAAGGCTGCAGGGACGAGGGAAAGTGGATACCGGAATTTTACTGTGATCTTGTTGAGGGAATGGTAGTCTATGCAAGGCCGCAAGCCTCCGTCTTTCTTGGCCACAAAGAAGAAGCTCGAAGCAGCTGGGGACGTAGATGGATGAATGTAACCTTGACGTAAGGCTTCCTCAATATACTCCTCCATGGCCTTCTGCTCGGGAATGGAGAGTGGGTAGATCTTACCACGGGGCACTGGTTCACCCGGCAGCAGGTCAATAGCACAGTCCCATGGCCGATGCAAAGGTAATTGGGTTGCTCTCAATGGACTGAATATGTCGCTGAAGGGGGCGTAGCAGGTGGGAATGTTCACAGACTGCTTCTCCACCGGGCTTTCGATGGAGGTGGAATGGATAGATAAGCTCTCTGGAGCCACAGGAACTGGGAGAGGAAGGAGAGGAAAACAGTCTGGAAAACAGCTTTCACCCCATTTCAGGATTTCTCCAGATGTCCAGGAGATATGAGGGTCAATATCAACGAGGGTTGATGATTGCATCAACCACAGTCGCCCTAGAATGATGTCCGCAGTGGAGCGCTCAAGAACCAGAAAACTGATGGATTCTATATGATATAGACCAACTTGTAATTGGATGGATTCAACATAAAAGCATATCTTACGTTTGCAGAGAGGTTTGCTGATCACGGAGTGAACTTGGTAACTGGATTTCGTACATCTCTTCTTGAGCTTGAGCTGACGGCAGAGTTCCCCGGAGATGAAGTTCCCGGCCGATCCAGAGTCAATGAGGGCTGGTACGGACACAGAAATATTTTGTGCAGTTACTACTACAATGGTGGTGAGTGGTTTCACTGCAATCGAGGGAGTGTACATAGAACTCACCACAGGCCTGGGAGGACGAACAGGACAGGTTGACTTGACGTGACCAGAACCTCCACAGTATAGACAAAGACCCTGGGTCAGCCGTCTCTGCCGTTCAGCGAATGATAGACGTGAATTACCAAGTTGCATGGGTTCTGGATCAGATTCTGGAGCGCTGGAGAACTCTGGCTGGCGGAAGTTATTGTAAAAGTGCTGGCCCTGTTGGTTTTCCATACTCCATACTGTTGAACACGGCGTGCGACCTGAATAGACAGCTGGATGAACTTTTCTAGACCCATCACGTCGCTATACACTAGATGTTGCAAGGGTACGAAACTTTACAGAATAATCGGTTAATGACATTCTTCCCTGCCGAAGATGGTATAGTTGTTCACAGATGGATGAATCTCCTTCTGGTCTACCGAAAACCTCACGGAAGTGGTAAATTAAATCATCCAATGATTGATTTACCGGGGATGATTGAGTCCATAGTGGTTCGGCCCATTGCAGCGCGCGTCCGGACAGCAAGGACATAATGATCGACTTTGGATTGCTCGGTGATGAATCTGCATCTCCGGGGCCAGTGAACATTGCAGAAGGAATCCGTCGCAATCCTCCTCCGATCCAGAGTAGGGCACCGGGTTGGCCACGGGACTGGCGGAGGTTACCAGAGAAGGAGATGTCATGGCGGATGTTGTGACTGTTGACGTTTGAGTCCGTCCACGATCTCCTGGAAGGGATACGGATAACTCGTGTTGTGTTGAAGGTCTGGTCTTTTGTTATGGAATGATACAGACAGATGGTTAAAGTGAAAGATGGTGGTTTATTGAAACACAGCAGGTTAATGGAGAGATGGATGATAAATGAATAATAGTCCTTAACAGACGTGCAGCAGTGTGTGATAGTTGGAGTGGAAGTGGAGTGCACACGCCTCGGGTTGGTGGAGATAGCGTAGCATAGCGTAGACACAGATGATACAGGAAACACACAGACACACCAGGAGTAGACTGGGGAGACGCAGGAGATCAAGAACGAAGGCAAGCGGTATAACTTCGGTCTTGAATAGGCTGTAAAACAGGAAAGCAGTCTTTACTCAAAACGAGACCAAACAATAATGAAGCTCAAGGTGTGTGCTTAAATGCTGTGGTTGATGAATGACTAGACTGGTTTCAGGTGTGAGTGATCAGTACTCTGGGGATGGTGCTCTTTGTGATTGGCTGCTGATTGAACCTGGTACGTCTGTAACACAAGCTTTATAATGGCAGTGAATTGCTGTTTCTGTTTTGAAGTCCATTAAAGAGCAAACGAAATCCCATTCAAAATCTGCAAGTTTTTGCAGAAGTGAGGAAACCTTTTTTTGCACAACTCGGCCAGGTTTCTTTGAAGTTACTTGTCCTTTCTTTGTTTTTGATCCACGTTCAGGATTGATGTCAAGAAAGCGTCTAAAAGGCAGAAAAAAAAAAAAAAACTAATGAAATATTATGGACTGAGTGTATATATTTTGACAGAGAGAGACAGCACAAAAGATGTGTAAATAGAAACCAGATATCGGTTTTAACGACTAGTTTGTTTGGATAAAACTGAACAACATGAAAAAAAAATGCAATGTTGGATGCTGTGATCAATAACTGATATTTTTTCTGCCCTGGTTAAAATACATCAACTCAATGTGTCTGTTTACAAGCGCACTGTCATAATAAATACTACTAACTAAACTTTTGGAAGTGGGGTTGCCAGATTTAAAGTTTTATTCTACAACTTTTGTCTCCTCGTCACCCAGCTCATTAACAATATCATCCCCTCATCAGGTCCCATCAGAGTATCAGTGGAAAGGCAGCCATAGACTCTCAGTTTATATAGAGCACACATTGCCAGAATCCAGCCCAAACCTTTGCGACAGAAATAATTTAACTCAATTGCAAGCCTTGCAATGTTTATTGCATACATGACTACATGATAATGTTAAACATGACATTTACCAGACTAAAATGCATGTTTGCACCCAAAAATGAAAATTCTGTCATTATTACTCACCCTCAAGACTTTCGTTCATCTTTGGAACACAAATTAAGATATTTTCGTATTTTCCGTATTTTCGTATTTTCGTTTTTGGCCAAATTGCCTTTTGAATGGGAGTGCTTGGGGCACTTCTATGATAGCATCAAAAATCGCTATTTTTAAAACACTAAGAAGGCTCGACACAACATGAAACTTTGCTCGAAGTATCACCAGGGGTTCTACACATGAATTCGAGCATTGAGAACATTGTTTGTGTACACAGAGTTTACTAAAGAGAAATATTTTGAACAACTCACTGAAGCTGTGTCCGTCGGCATTTTGACAGTCAAAAATAGTCAATCTAATAACTTCATTCTAGAGCTGCTGTAAAGCCTAAACAATCTATGTTACTGTAATTTCCTATTATCACTGTAAAGCTGCTTTGAAACAATCTATATTGTTAAAGGGACACTCCACCTCTGGAAAGATGAATGTGTATTTAAATTGGGTCATTTATGTAGAAGAAATGTGAAATTATTTTTGAATTTGGAGCTTTCTAGACTGAGAAAAGCCAGAAAATGTATTTTTGGCTCATGTGGATGAAAGACAACAACTCCCAGAATGCACTTGCTTCGCTGCTCTACGAGGCCACTCCCAAGCCACGCCTACCGGTTAGAGAGCAGTTGTAAACAATAAAGCTAAGCTAAGTTACTAGTAGTCTCCGTGAGTCTGCCCGGGTTTTTGACATCGCATATCGCACAAAATGTCCGGGATTCGGCTTTTGCGTTCTACAGTCGCCATTCATTGTGTTTACTGTGGCGAGCAGGACGAGACTAGGGCCGCGGGAGAACGACGCGAGGCCGGTGGCGTGATTACTGATGACCAACACCTGTGAGGCACTGGTCTCGTATCTCTCACTGAGGAGCGGGTATTTTCTTAGCAATGGTAAAACGCACATCAACCGATCACGCCACCGGCCTCGCGTCTTTCTTCCGCGGCCCTAGCCTCGTCCTGCTCGCCACAGTAAACATGATGAATGGCGACTGTAGAACGCAAAAGCCGGTGGTGTGATTACTGATGAGCGGCGCCTGTGAGACGTGCCGGTCTCGTGGGCTATCTCTTATTGAAGAGCGGGTATTTTCTTAGCAATGGTAAAATGCACATCAACCGATCACTTGTTTAGCGTTCATGTAAACACTACATTCAGATTCACCAATCGGAATGAATTCAGTTAGATTGAAACAAAAGGTGTGCATGTAAACAATGAATGGCGACCGTAGAAAGCAAAGCCGAATCCCGGACATTTTGGACTATCTCAACGGCCAGACATGCAGGTTTCTGCCGGTGAAATCAAACGCACTGGCACTGATCTGTGATAGGTCTGTTAGCGCATTAGGTCCAACCCCCTATGGGCGGGTTTGAAAGGGTGGGAACTAGTGCTTGTAGTCTTAACAGAAATCCCCCCCTCTTACACTTCCTCCTACAATGACGCAAAATGACGATTTTTGCGTCATTGTAGGAGGAAGTGTAAAGAGGTAAATACAGATTTCTCTCGTCTCAGGGGAAAATTAGAAAATGTTGCACGACCATTCAATAGTATGACTGGGCTTCTAACATTGCAAAGCTTAATGCAAATGGGTGGAGTGTTCCTTTAAAAGCGCTACATAAATGAAGGTGACTTGACACTGTTTACACTAAGAGAAGAGATTGTTGAATAATGTCGTTATTTTGGGGGGGGGTTTGTGCACAAAAAGTATTCTCGTCACTTCATAATATTAAGGTTGAACCACTGTAGTTACATGGATTATTTAAACAATGTTTTTACCACCTTTCTGGGCCTTGAAAGCTGCAAAGACGTTGCTGTCTATGGGTGGTTCAGAAACCTCTCAGGTTTCATCAAAAATATCTTAATTTGTGTTCTGAAGATGAACAAAGGTCTTATAGGTTTGGAACGACATGAGGGTGAGTAATTAATGACAGAATTTTCACTAATCCTTTAACTGAAAACAACTTGCACTGTCATAACTTAAAATATTTGACTGCCACTGTTTTGTCTCAAGATGCACGCCAGTAATGTTTTTTTTTTTTTTTTTGAGACATTTTTATAAAAGCTGCTTAAATACCCTTATTTTATTAAGGCCTAGACCTGGCTTAAGCTAAGCCCTGTATGGAAACCAGGGCCATATTGTTTATACCAATAGTCAGCTTAATAAATACTGTCAAGACAAGGTTAGTGACACATTTCAGTCTAATATACAGTGGGGAGAACTAGTATTTGATACACTGCCGATTTTGCAGGTTTTCCCACTTACAAAGCATGTAGAAGTCTGTAATTTTTATCATAGGTACTCTTCAACTGTGAGTGACGGAATCTAAAAACAAAAATCCAGAAAATCACATTGTATGATTTTTAAGTAATTAATTTGCCTTTTATTGCATGACATAAGTATTTGATACATCAGAAAAGCAGAACTTAATATTTGGTACAGAAACCTTTGTTTGCAATTACAGAGATCATACGTTTCCTGTACTGCCCTACAAAGGCAAAAGACCTTAACTCACCAGAGTGTGAAACTGAGAAAAATGACTTTAAAGTTTTTTTGTTGTCCAGCCAATTGTATGATAGGTAGGACACTGAAAATTTGCCAAGTAGTTGTCATAATGAATATATTTATCTACATAAAAAAAAAATTGAGCTCAAACTTGACCTTTGACCCTTATTCGGAAGTTACTGCATTCTGCCTTTGCATTATCTGCAAAACAATAATGGCTCATACAAAGGCAAAGTACCTTAACTTCTAATTTATTGACCATTTTGACTTTTATCACTCTATAAAAAACAATGACAATGATAAAAATAATGATAACAATGATAGTCTTAAAATAACATTTAGTGAGTTCTGTTTAGAAGGCTTAATATTACATCAATAGACAATAGTAATAGATTACAAAATAAAAAATGAGAAGGCTACTGTACTGGATCGTTTTAAAACTTTATCGGTGTTCTTAATTTAAGTAAAATAACACTTTAAGAAGTTAAAGTAACCTTTCACAAATATGTCTTACATTTGAAAGATTTGATTTGACACACACACACACACACACACACAGGCCTCTGTTTTCTGACGTGCTCTCTGCTTGCCGTTGCGGATTGAGGAACGCGCTGATTAGCCGGTTTCATATGTTGTGTGTGCAAAGATAAGCGCCAGTAAAAATAAAGTATATTTAAAGTTAGCCAGCCGGCACATGATGGATTTAAACAATGGATTGTCTTCTCAGTGGATGTCGTTTTCCATGGATTTTGAGTTTGACCATGTTAAAAAAAGGTAAGCTGCAATCTAAGTTATATCTGCTGGGTTTGTTTGTTTGCGTGGTAATGTTTTCTCCTCCCCTTACTTATCGTGAGGCATCCCCAACCCACTCGCGTTGTTTTCTGTCAGTGAGTGCATGGACTGTCAGATTGGCTGGATAGTATCCAAGCTTTGATTTATGGTGTCTTACAGCTGACACACCATCTATTATGTAACATTAGGCTATTTCTTGATCAGGAATAGTTGTGTTTTGTGTGTCAAGTAGCCTATCTTAGCCCAAGTTTGCATCGCTAGCTAGCTAACTAGGCTACCAGTATCCTAGCTGAATTTCACAAAATCTGAAGTAAATTGCATATCTAAAAAAAAAAATTCTTCATGTATCCATATCATCCTTACCTTGATCATGGTATTTGCGTTTCAAAGCCATCTCCACCATCATTTTCCCGCGAGGATAGGCCATTATTAATGTTAGATACATTTAAAAACAACCACTGCAACAATTTTATTTTCACTTTATTTATTTAATGGTTGTGGCAAAAGTGCTTCAATTACATATAGGCATTAACGTTACACCGTAACTTCAGCGCAAAAATTTAACGTTGGTAAAACAAAGGCAGAGTGCCTTAACTCCAACTGTAACTTGATTCCAGCATTCTAGAGTGCAGCGGAACAACGCTAAAAGACCGTAACTGATGTTAAGGGCTTCTGCCTTTGCTTTCCCTCTGCTTTTGGAAGTTATGACAAAAACAACATCTTATTTTTAGCAGAAAAGAACAAAATTGACTCAAGATATTTTTCCACATGATAAAACTGATGTCCATTGTTCCAAAAATGGCAATAACTAATTTTGACCAAAATTGAAGTTAAGGTCTTTTGCCTTTGCACGGCAGTGTAGTTCTTGACCAGGTTTGCACACACTGCAGCAGGGATTTTGGCCCACTCCTCCATACAGACCTTCTCCAGATCCTTCAGGTTTCGGGGCTATCGCTGGACAATACGGACTTTCAGCTCCCTCCAAAGATTTTCTATTGGGTTCAGTTCTGGAGACTGGGCTAGGCCACTCCAGGACCTTGAGATGCTTCTTACGGAGCCACTCCTTAGTTGCCCTGGCTGTGTGTTTCGGGTCGTTGTCATGCTGGAAGACCCAGCCACGACTCATCTTTATGCTCTTACTGAGGGAAGGAGGTTGTTGGCCAAGATCTCGCGATACATGGCCCCATCCATCCTCCCCTCAATACGGTGCAGTCGTCCTGTCCCTTTTGCAGAAAAGCATCCCCAAATAATGATGTTTCCACCTCCATGCTTCACGGTTGGGATGGTGTTCTTGGGGTTGTACTCATCCTTCTTCTTCCTCCAAACATGGCGAGTGGAGTTTAGACCAAAAAGCTCTATTTTTGTCTCATCAGACCACATGACCTTCTCCCATTCTTTCTCTGGATCATCCAGATGGTCATTGGCAAACTTCAGATGGGCCTGGACATGCGTTGGCTTAAGCAGGGAGACCTTGCGTGCGCTGCAGGATTTTAATCCATGACGGCGTAGTGTGTTACTAATGGTTTTCTTTGAGACTCTCTTCAAGTCATTGACCAAGCTGCTTGCCTATTGTCCTGTAGCCCATCCCAGCCTTGTGCAGGGTTACAATTTTATCCCTGATGTCCTTACACAGCTCTCTGGTCTTGGCCATTGTGGAGAGGTTGGAGTCTGTTTGATTGAGTGTGTGGACAGGTGTCTTTTATACAGGTAACGAGTTCAAACAGGTGCAGTTAATACAGGTAATGAGTGGAGAATAGGAGGGCTTCTTAAAGGAGACATATCATGCTTTTAAATTGTTCCTTTTTACATATAAATCATACATTTGTAGTCTATATAAAGCGGAACTGCAATGCTTGGGTCTGAATTCCTCATTATTATAGCTCCACAGGCCCCTTTTCTACCCCTTTTCTGATGTGCGTCTGAGAGCAACTCGTTTTGGTGCGGTCTCTTTAAATACAATTGAGACACTTCATACCCCGCCCCCTCTCCATGTTGCAGCGGTTCAACTCCACCCCGTTCGGCCATTTTTGTAGTTTGATAGCAGAGATACGATTATCTAGCGGCACAGAAACTTTTTATTCACACGTTATTAACAAAATGTCAACAACGGAAGACTTATCCAGCCAGCCTTACATGTTCGAGCCAGAGTCGGAGCCGGAGCGAGCGCGCGCGCGACCGGGTCTCTCTCTCTGCTCGTTCTTTCAGTTAAACATGCGCCCTGTCACGCGCGGCAGTTCATCTACATTAGACGGTGTAATGAAGCGTGTGGGTTACTACATCCAACAACCGAACATTTTAACTTACCCTCTCGTAACTTCTGCATCCTTTAGCTTGGACTACAAAATTGCAGCGAGAAATAAAAATGGCGGATTGTTCGAAGTGTTGGGCCGGAAGTCAATGTCCTTATTTGGCAGTTCCGCTGCAAATACTGTGATGTAATAGTTCAAAAAACGTCATAGATAACAGAAAAATCGGAACAGGTTGAAAAATATGACCAAAACAGAATATAAAGATATCAACGAAGCACCTGAAGAGAATAATTTCATATTTTCTGTACTTCTAAACACTCCAAATATACAACAAAATGCATTTAAGGGCTAAAAAAGTGCATTTGGCATGATATGTCCCCTTTAAAGAAAAACTAACAGGTCTGTGAGAGCCAGAATTCTTACTGGTTGGTAGGTGATCAAATACTTATGTCATGCAATCAAATGCAAATTAATTATTTAAAAATCATACAATGTGATTTTCTGGATTTTTGTTTTAGATTCCGTCTCTCACAGTTGAAGTGTACCTATGATAAAAATTACAGACCTCTACATGCTTTGTAAGCAGGAAAACCTGCAAAATCGGCAGTGTATCAAATACTTGTTCTCCCCACTGTATATGAATGGCAAATGACCTCTGAACCTCTGAACAAACTCAAGGGTGCATGCTGCCTCTTCCTGGTACTGCAAGCTGAAGTTATAGGACAAGGCAAACAGCGCTGCCAGGCCAGTGAAGTTAGGCTGTGATCCTTTCACACACACCTTGACCTTCCAAACTTAATATCCAGCACTGGTTGCTTAGAGATTGACCTGTAATTGAATAAAAAAAATAATATATATATATAAATAAATAATATTAATAATTAAAATAACTACTGTGGGATCCACTGTGTTTCGATGTAGTTGTCTATTCATAGTTGTATGAATTACATTTTTCACCTAAAAATTTAAATTGGTTAGGGTTAGAATGCTAAAACGCACTGGCATATTATTTTGCTTGTTTTAAGCATAAACTCACTTAATTTTGACTTGATTCTTTCAGAAAATAAGACAATTTTTACTTGTCTATTAAATGCTTCTTCATGTAAGAATTTTAGATATCTGGACTGGAAACAAGAAAAAAACACTAATTAAGAAAAACATATTTTGCAGTGGGGTGAGTAAATGATGGCTTTTAATTTTAGGGTAAAACTAGCCTACCCCTTTAATGTTTACATACCAAGAAATATAAGGCGTGGACTCTCTGGCAAATGTAGATTGCTGGACATAAGAGTTGCAAATTCCTGAAACAATTTTTAAAAAGGACAGCACAACCATGATCAACAGAAACAAAACATAAAACATATTACAGATAAATGAGATTTGTTGAATAATCTCTACTTATCTGCTTGAAGGATAACACCGTCTAACTTCTATTTGAAGTGTGCGAGTAGTTGTATGACCATGGCATGGCAATCAGGAATACTACATTTGAAAACAGCATTAGGAACATGGATTTTCATGTGCTGGTAAAATTCTGACAACGATTCAAAAGCACGATCACAGAACTGACACCATAGCATTTTTGTTACCACATAGATAGACTTTGGGCCCTATCTTGCACCCATCACAATTGACTTTGTACACCGACGCATGTATCATTCCTATTTTGCACCCACGCACAGCGGACTTTTCTCTCCACAGACGCAGGTCGGTAAATTAGGAAATGAACTTGCGCTCCCGGGGGCGGTTCAGCGCAAAGAGGCGGCGTGTTCCGGCGCAAACGTTCCCTGGTGCTATTTTGCAGGTTTAGAAAACAATTCCATTGCGCATGTTATTCATATGCTATTTTAAGGGCGCATGCTTATAATCAATGTAGCGTGTGCACAACGCACATACACTTTGCTTATCTCATCTACACACAGACACAGCAGTTCTCATTTTTAGAAAACCATACATTATTACAAGGAAAAATATTAACACACGAGGGAAATCATTGTTTTGTCCATGAAGATGTGAAAAAATAGGCATAAATCTAGCTTACACATTTACCCAAATTATTATACGCCTGTTTAACCGAAGCTAATTTGGGTGGGTTTCTCCCATCCCCAATGTCACTTCTCTGTCTTTTACGGCCCTGACGAGAACGTTGCTCTCCTCGGCTCCTGGCGTGCGCCTGGCAAATCCGCCGTTATAATAGCAATCCACCATGGAACAAGCGCGCCTGCTCTTAAAGGGAATGTGAGATGTCGCTCTGATTGTTTTTTTTCATGTTACGCCCAAACCACACCTATGAATAATGAAGCTACTTCAGACCAACCCATTTTAGATTTGCGTCGGGCTCAAGAGTCATTTATCCCGCCGGTATAATAGCAACAGCGCCCAAGACCCGCCCACAAAGTTACTTGCGTTTCGCGCTTGATACTTGCATTTCAGATCGTTAAAATAGGGCCCTATAACTGTAACACTACTTACATTAGCACTGGAACGTCATCAGATTACAAAGCCTGAAACGAAAAAATATATATCAAAAGCAGGTCATGCAAATAACATGGTAAATGTTGCCTATTATGTGAAATATTGAAGTTACTTGGTAAACAGGTGGAACAGAGTGAATTGCTTGCGCGGCCGCGGTAGTAAACCGCGTTCACAAAATCAAACCAAATATGTGGAAACAATGTAGAAATATATATATACTGGCTTACCGTATCACTCAGTTGAACAATTCAACAAAACAACTCAAACTCTAAATCCCACTTATCGTCACAGGCGCAAGTTAGATTATTCAGATGACAAATTCTTCCATCCGTCTTCATGTAACGTTAACGACAGAAAATGGACGACGTTAAGTTAACGTCGTCCATATTCTGCTGCGTCACAGGCAACTAATGTTTGAAACATGAACCGAAGCTCACAAAAGCTTAAAAATTGCTCATAAATTCACAGACTCTGTTTATCTTGATAACAGGAATGATTATTCTGTTCAGTTGAATCCCGCTGACAAATGAAGTTTGCCTGTAGTAGCTACTGTCTGCTCGCGTCACATTTGATCTGAATTGAGCGCGAAAGAAATCAATCCCACAATGCAATGCCTTTACAGTTTGATACTGTATTACGAATTTATCGGGATGAAAACAGAAATGTGCTGTATATTTACAGCTGTTCTGTAAAAGATACAGCCTAATACTGTATCATGGAAATACAGTACAATTCTGTAAGAAGTTCGCTGTAAATTTACAGTAAAGGTGTCTTGTTCTTGTTTTACTGCTTATATTGCACAGGGCGTGCAGTCATAAATAAGGAGACGTACTACAGCGAGTACCGAACAAACTTGGAACTTTTATTAGCCAACGTGCAGCCGTCTTCACATGTCATATAGTATGAGTACCACTGGCGCCAAACCAATATCCCACAGCAACCTTGCCGTGGCGCCGTAAATCAGTGTCGCAAATATTCAGTGCTTACGTGAATATTACTCTCCTTACTCTCCTTTCATTTGAAAGAATAATAAAAAAAAACACATTAAGTCAATGCAGTATGCATACTCAAATCACTGAAACATTACTCTTGCATGAACACAGAGGTTGCTGCATTTCACAAAACATCTAAACACCTCTGACACTTAACGTATCACACACTATGCAACAATACTTAGGAACAAAACGCCCATTATTCTCAGACAGCCCATACCAGATCTTAGATTCCATTTCTCTCATAGGGGCAGCGTTCCGCCTACACCCCAGACAAATTACCAATCACAAATCAAGGATTGCTCTCGGTCGCACTGCTCGACCCGATCTGGTATAATATTGTATGGGCTGGATCTCTCTGTCATTTGAATGCTGTGCTGGTACTTCAGTGTGTACCTGAAGCATTGATGAGGCAGTGCTGTTTTGCTCTTCCTCTATGTTTGCAGAAACGCAGGTATTTTCCACAGGCTCTTCTTTTGTGCTGAAGTGCAAACATGATAGGATCTTTGTGTATTGGCAGGGTGTACAACGACAGCTGGTTTCCAAAATCTGTGCTCTTGAATGCGAACACATTGTCCAGTGTGAAGCTGTGACAGTGGACGAGTCGAGCGATCGTAATACTTTTTCTGATGCTGCTGCTGCTTTACTCTTTTAGAGCGTGCCTCTGTGAAACTGACAGTTTCAGGTAGGAGCTGCTTGATGGTGGTTGGCAGTATGGATCGCAGTCTGCGACTCATGAGAAGCTGGGCAGGTGACTTGAAGTTGTCAACAGGTGTATTCCTATACTCTAACAAACTGAGATGGGGATCTTTCCTGTCCATCTTGGCTTTTGTCAAGATCGATTTTGCGATCTGCACAGTCTTCTCAGCCAAACCATTGCTCTGGGGGTAATGGGGGCTTGTGGTGGTGTGCATGAAACCCCTTGTCTTTGCAAAGTCTTCAAACTCCTTGCCCCGATATTGTGGACCGTTGTCGGATACAACTTTCTCTGGGATGCCATGTCTTGCGAAAATGACTTTGAGTTTGCTGATGACAGTGGCAGCTGTGGTGGTGGTGAGTTTGTCCAATTCAAAGAAGCGGCTATAGTAGTCTACTGCAACCATGTATTCTTCGCTGTTCCAGGTAAAGAGGTCTGAAGCTATCACCTGCCATGGTCTGGTTGGAATTTCGTGAGGAATCATGGGCTCCTTGGTGTTTGAACAGCGTCGCTCCAGGCAGGTATCACATCTTTCGACCATGCGTTCTATTTGTTTACACATTCCTGGCCAGAATAACACATCTCATGCTCTTTGCTTCGACTTCTCTATGCCCATGTGACCGACGTGAATGCGTGTGAGCATATCTTCTCTGAGTGAGGAGGATATGACTATCTTCTCACCTTTGAGAATGATTCCGTTGGTCAATGACAGTTCGTCTCGGAAATTCCAGAAGTCGCTGATGTCTGCAGGGCATTTTCTCCTCTCTCCAGGCCATCCATCCAGAATCACCTGTCTGAGCTGGACAAGCTGGCTGTCTAACTCAGTCTCAGCACGGATCTGTTGCAGCCTTGTGTCACTGACAGGTAAGCTTTTGTATACCATGTGGACCTGCATGTCCATTCCTTCACTGAGATTGTCGTGCTCTGTCTCTATGAACTTTCTAGAGAGGGTGTCTGCCACAGGAATCTCCTTTCCTGGCCGGTGTGTGATAGTGATATCATATTTCTGGAGTTGCAGGATCATTCTTTGAAGTCGAGGCGGAGCAGCGGCTAGTGTTTTTTTCATCACTGCTTGAAGCGGCTTGTGATCAGACTCCACTATGACTTTCCGGCCATATACGTACTGATGAAAACGCTTGCAGACGAATAAGACCGCGTAGAGCTCCTTCTCTATTTGAGTATAGCTAACTTCACATTCGGTCAGTGATCTTGAAGCATAGCTGAGCGGCTTTCCGTCCTGCAGCAGGACTGCACCGAGGCCATATTTCGATGCATCCACTTGAAGGTGCAGTTCTTTCTGTGGGTCATAGTATGCACGTACTGGTCCAGGTTCCTTAGTAATGAGATCTTTCATTTTTTGGAATGCGGTGTCGTGCTGGGAATCCCATATGAACTCGCTGGACTGTTTGAGCAGCTGACGAAGTGGTGCATTAATGTCCGATAAGCAGGGTGCAAATTTGGACAGGTAGTTTACCATTCCCAGGACTGTTTCGAGCTCTGCTTTGCTCTTTGGTGGCTCCATGTGCTTGATCGCTGAGACCTTTTCAGGGTCTGGCCTGACTCCTTCAGCGGATAAGCAGTGACCGAAGTAGCGAACCTCAGAGGCACTCACAATGCTTTTCTCATAGTTGAGCTTCACCCCTTTCTCACGAGACCTTTGCAACATTGCGTGCAAGTTGTCGTCATGTTCCTTTTTGGTTCGTCCGTAAACCAGGATATCATCGACGATTGCAACGACACCATTTAGACCTTCATATGTCTCGTCGATTTTGCGTTGAAATTCATCCTGAGCTGAAATGATGCCAAATGGAAGACGACGAAATCTGTATCGTCCTAGTACAGTGTTGAATGTCGTCAGCTTGGACGATTCCTCTGTTAGTTTTATTGCCCAGTACCCTGAACGGGCATCTAAAACACTGAAGTATTTTGCACCCGTTAGCTTGTCAAGTCAAGTCAGCTTTTTTCAAGTAGCTTTATTGAGGTCACGGGGATCCAAGCATATTCTGAGTTTGCCAGTTCGCGGTTTTTCCACGACCACAAGTGCATTCACCCAGTCTGTAGGCTCTGTTACCTTGACTATGACTCCTTGTTTTTCCATATTTTGCAGCTCTTCTTTCAGTCTGCCACGTAGAGCCAGAGGTATCCTTCTCAGTGGATAAACAACTGGAGTTGCATCGGGTTTTAGATGGATTGTGCACTCCCCTGGAAATAATCCAATGCCATTGAATACATCAACATATTCCTCCATGATGGACTTGTCCTCTTTAAGTGCGTTCACTGAGAGCACTAGCTTGATTAAGTCCAGGTGCAGGCATGCTTTTAGACCTAACACAGGCGGTGCTTGAGTTTTGACTATGTAAAAATTCATCAGTGTTTCCCTGTCTTTGTATCTGCACGGCAACACACATGTCCCTTTTACTGTGAGCATTTGACCACCATATCCAGTGAGGCTGTGCTTAGTTGGTGTGAGCTTGCACTGACCTTTTAGCATATTAAATGTGTTTAGTGGAATGACATTCGCCTGTGCTCCGGTGTCCAACTTGAAACTAACTTCAGTTTTTTCTTCTCCCAGCAGTATATCTGCAAATGCTTGTTCTGTGTCACATGACTTTTGCAAGACTGCATCCACGAAAAACTCTGCATGTGGGTCTTCTTCATCATGAGAAGGATCTTTGCTCATTGTATGAACATTCCTTTTGTAAACAGAACGACACACTTTGGCGAAGTGGTTGGGTTTCCCGCATTTGCCACATTGTTTACCTTTTGCAGGGCATTTTCCAGAAGGACCGTGAGCCTGGTTGCCACAGTAACCGCAATTTCTGCCGCGCTCCGCGACGTCATTGCTGCTCCGATGAAAGGCTTTCATTCCAGCTTTTACTGTTCGCTTCTGTGACTCTTTCTGCGAGATGACTGCGTGCACTGCTTGATCGCGGGAGTTGTATGCGTTGTTTGCAAACGTTTTGAGCTGAGCTTGTGCAACTTCGTGTGATCTGGCTATATCCATGGCCTTGTCTAACGTTAACTCCGAGCCGACGCTCAGCAGTTTCTCCCGCACTCGCGGAGAGTGAATGCCAAACACGATGCGATCTCTAACCATTTCCTCGCTGTCTGCATAAGCGCAGTCTTTCACTAATAGTCTTAGTTCAGTCATAAATTGCTCAAAACTTTCGTTGGCTCCTTGAATTCGCTCATGAAATTTATATATGGCGAATTTTTTTTTTTTTGGGCATCACATATGCTTTGTACTTGTCGTAATATGTTTTCAGTACCTTTGCTTCATCTGTCGTCAGCGCCCAGGTGTTGAAGATATCTCTTCCTTTCTCTCCTATCCACAGGAGCAAATAACTGCACTTTTCGTCTTCACCTCATGTCTTCAACGGACCTGCGAACATGAGCTCTGCATGTTGTCTGAACTTACGCCATGCATCTAGTAAGTTAGACGATTCCCAATTCATGTGCGGCGATGGTACTGCTGCAAAATACATTTTAGTTACTTTTCCTCTGACACCATGTCTTGTTCTTGTTTTACTGCTTATATTGCACAGGGCGTGCAGTCATAAATAAGGAGACGTACAGCGAGTACCGAACAAACTTGGAACTTTTATTAGCCAACATGCAGCCGTCTTCACATGTCATATAGTATGAGTACCACTGGTGCCAAACCAATATCCCACAGCAACCTTGCCGTGGTGCCGTAAATCAGTGTCGCAAATATTCAGTGCTTACGTGAATATTACAAAAGGGTTACAGTGTTGCACACGTTTAGCTGAAGACGAAAAGTGGTTGTAAACTTTTGTGACTATGTTCTCAATGTCAATTCTCAGCTTATTGCCTGCATGCCTCCCACAGTTGTGCAGAATATGGGCCACACAGTTGGCCTTGATAATTGATGCATTCTTGTCCGTCAGTTTTTATACACAGAGTTATGCACACCATAATTGACGCTGGCGTTATCAGCCGAGTATGCAGGGATCCGTTCTAACCCCAGGTTTCTCTCCTTGAGCCTTGAAACGACCTGGTTGAAAATCGCATCAGAGTTTTCGTTGCAATCATCATAAAAGTCCAACAGTTTGTTCTGCACTCCAAGGTCGGATGTGTAATATCTTAATGCTAACGGGAATAACTTGGTTGTTCCATGGTTTGATGCATCAGACACAATGGAGAAGTGTGGAAGAGAATCCGGTCTATCTGCAATCATTGCAATCGTTTCAAGGATGTTTCTAAAGATGCTGGTGCAAGCACACCTGTAACAATAGATGCACTCTTCGTTCTTCCACAAGCCAGCTTCTTTGCTATTTCAGAATCGGGGAAAATGACTGGGGCTAGTTTAGTAGTACAGTCACCTGACCTATACGATAAACCATGCTGCACATTATGGTAGACACTGGTCACTTCAGCGGCTGTGATTTTAATTTGGTTGCTATCTTTTGGTGGAGAGAAAAAACGTCTCGGGTTACGACTGTAACCCTTGTTCCCCGAGAAGGGAACGAGACACTGCGTCGTCGTCGTGACAACACTTTGGGGAACGCCCTTAGCGTAGCGCGTCTGAAGCATGAATGAAATCTGTCCAATCCTGATTGGTGCTGCGTCATGACGTAGTAGATGATGGCATAACCGGAAGATACAAAGGGACGCCGGCACAAACACACGTTAGCTCCTTTGCGATGAAGCAAGCGCTCTGCCCGTGATAGGTGTGGCGACGAGACGCAGTGTCTCGTTCCCTTCTCGGGGAACAAGGGTTACAGTCGTAACCCGAGACGTTCCCCTTCGAGGGAACTCGCACTGCGTCGTCGTCGTGACAACACTTTGGGGAACGTAATGTCCACTATGCCACACCGTAATCACGCCCGCCCTAGTGTGAAGCTGGAAGACCAGGCACACTCGCGCAAAAGATATTCACATGCAAATCTCCACATGGAACGCGATCGCGCTCATTACCTCAACAACAAAACACTTCACTTCACTTTTCGTCGAGTTTGAAAGACGTGCCTGAGCTTACATTGGATTTACATCAGAAGAAGAAGAACCCGATTTGAAGACAAGAAAGATAAGGTAAGAAATTATATACTTACATATTAGTTTGCTATTGTTGCATAAATTTCACATTGCAGTTGAACTGTTGCTAGATATATGGTGAATATTATAATATTTAGACCCGTGTTTACTGTTACTGTGTTTGTGGATATCTGCTCAAACGTAGATATGTATATGATAACCATAATGTTTTATATTTGAGCGCGATCGCGTTTGAATGTATCATATTTTGGATCGTGATCACGTTTGAATGTATCATATTTTGCAGCGCGATCGCGTTTGAATGTATCATATTTTGCAGCGCGATCGCGTTTGAATGTATCATATTTTGGATCGTGATCACGTTTGAATGTATCATATTTTATCCAGCACTGCGCATAGCTTATGCCTACAAGGCACAACAGACCTGGTGTTCACTGTTCATTATATTATATATTGTTGGAAACATTTGTGTGTGTGTGTGTGTGTTCTGTGAATTTTAAAAAGCAATTTTAACCAGAAAAATCTAAAATTTATTCCCAAAATCGTGCAGGCCTTTCTCTTGATATCAGTATGTTCACTTTTTTTTTTCAGGGCCCAGATGCCACTGAGGACTTCAGTGAACATGAACATGGTAAAGTGAAAATCAAACACCTTGGAAATGAAAGGTATGTACAATGTTTTTAGGAATGGCACAAAGGTCTCTGTCTTTGGATCATTGTTTTCAATAAGTGCTTTTTTGGCATTTGTTGTGTGTATCTTTGGACTATGTTGTGTTGTAAATAAATCCAAACAATTTAAAAGCCATTCTTTTTTTAAATCTCCTCATTTACAGTATTGTGCAAGGTTGCTCAGAATGACAGGGCCTGATAGCTCCTAATAGGGCCGTTAGGGGAGGGTCTTTGTCTTTCTCAGGTGAGAAAAGCTTACATATTAATGACCTCTCGCATAAGGCTTTTTCACACAAAACACGTCGTAAATTTTTTAAATCAATATATTGTCTTATCTGAATGAGCAATCAGGGTGATTTTCACATAGTTTTAGAGCAAATATTCTAGGCTACGTGATACAATTTTCAAAAGTCTTGTGAAGAAATAATCAGTATGGGTTTCATAGCCTTATTTCAGTGAGAATTTTTTTTTGTATTTTCACAAACCATGCATAAATGTCATTATCTCAAAACTACAAACTTTTACATACATGCTGCTGATATATTATCATAGCAGAGTTTGTGCTGAATACAGTGTAATTAGACTTTAGCCATGAAAATGTCACAGAAATAACCAGAAATGTCAGAGCATGTCAGAACACCTCCAGGGCCCAGAAAACAGCTCAGACCTCAGAGGGTTAACTCCACCAGGGGCAAACTCCAGGCAAGTTGGCGTTAAAGCAAAGGCCTGGAGATCCCCCACTCTCCTCAGAGAGGTGATAGCAAGGAGAAAGGCCACCTTGAAGGTCAGGTTCTTTGCCTCAGCCGACTCCAGTGGCTCGAAGGGGGCCTCAGCCAACCCTTCAAGTACCCCCGCCAGGTCCCAAGTTTGGACTCTGGAGTGAGCCGCAGGCCTCATCCTCTGAGTCCCACGGAGGAAACGTACAACCAGATGGTGCTTTCCCAAAGGCCCATCACCTATAGGCGAGTGGAAAGCCGCAATGGCAGCCACATACACCTTAAGTGTGGACGGGGTAAGACCGGCGGAGAAACGATCTTGGAGGAACTCCAGCACTGAAGCCACTGGGCAGTTAACTGGGTCCACCTCACACTCTCTACACCAAGTGGAAACACATTCCACTTCAGGCTGTACAGTCTCCTGGTAGAAGGAGCCCTGGAGCTGAGTAGGGTCTCGACAACACCTGCTGACAGGCCAGCCTCTAGGTACCGGTCCCCCTCAGGGGCCAGACCTAGAGGTTCCACAGCTCTGGCCGGGGGTGAAATATTGTGCCCCCTGCCTGAAACAGCAGATCCCTCCTCAGAGGGACCTGCCACGGGAGGCCGTCCAGCAGTGCTACAATGTCCGAGAACCATACCCGGGTTGGCCAGCGGGGTGCTACTAAAAGTAGGCTGATCCCCTCCCGGCGGACCCGCTCCAAGACTCCCGGGGGCGGAACGATCGAGGGAAATGCGTACAGACGCAGCCTCGGCCATGTCTGCATCATGGCGTCCAGCCCCAGCGGAGCTGGATACCTGAGAGAGAACCGCAGTGGGCAGTGGGACGTCTCTTGAGACGCGAACAGATTCACTTCCACTGGGCCGAATCTCACGCACATGGCCTCCACCACCTCGGGGTGGAGTCACCACTCCCCGGGCCTCAGCCCCTGCCTCGACAGGACGTCTGCTCTCTGATTTTGGTCCCCGGGAACATACATCGCTCTGAGAGACGACAGTTTCCCCTGGGACCACAGAAGGATCTGGTGTGCCGGTCTGCATAGAGGGCGCGACCTCAGATCCCCCTGTTGATTCAGATACGCAACTACAGAAGTGTTGTCCGAGCGTATCAGGACATGGTGGCCGCGGAGGTCGGGGAAAAAGCTCCTCAGAGCTTTGTAGACCGCCAGCATTTCCAGGCAGTTGATGTGCCAGGAAGAATGCCGGGTCTCCCATAGACCTCTCGCAAAACGGCCATCCATGACCGCGCCCCAACCAGTGAGGGAGGCATCTGTTGAAACGGTTTTCCGGCAACATGATGCTCCCAGCACCGGTCCCTGGGACAGGAACCAAGGTTTCCTCCATATGACAAGGGAACGAAGGCATCTGCGCGTTACCCTGATCATACGGAGTGGATTTCCCCTCGGGGAAAACCCCTTGGCTCTCAACCACCACTGTAGGGATCTCATGTGTAGCAGGCCAAAAGGTATGACGTTGGACGCTGCTGCCATGAGCCCCAGCAGTCTCTGAAACTGCTTCACAGTGAGGTTGTGGCCTAGCTTTGCTCTGGAGACCATCGCCCGTATGGACTCCACGTGCGCAGGAGACATTGTGCCCGCATCGTCGTGGAGTCCCATACAACTCCCAGGAACGTAGTCCTCTGGGAGGGCATCAACACACTCTTTTTTTGTGTTGAGTCTCAGCCCCAGGCACCTGATATGGGCCAGAACGACATCTCGATGCCGAACTGCCATCTCACGCAACTTGGCCAATATTAGCCAGTCATCGATATAGTTGAGTACACGGATGCCCTGGAGTCTCAGCGGAGCCAGCGCTGCATCCATGCACTTGGTGAAGGTGCGAGGGGAGAGAGCTAGGCCAAAGGGAAGAACCCGATATTGGTACGCTTCGCCCCTGAAAGCGAACCTCAGGAACTTCCTGTGACATGGAAGAATGATATATGGAAGTATGCGTCCTTCAGATCTATCGTGACGAACCAGTCCTCGAACTGGATCTAACTCACGATGGCTGGAATTGTGAGCATCTTGAACCTGAATATCCTCAGAGAACGATTCAAGTGCCTGAGATCTATTATTGGACGCAACCCCCCATCCTTCTTGGGAACTATGAAGTACCGGCTGTAGAACCCGGACTCCCTGTCTGGCAGAGGAAAACGTTCTATGGCCTCCTTGACCAACAGGGATTGAACTTCCTGTTCCATAACCCGAACCTGCTCTGGGCTGACCACAGTCCAGACCACCCCGTTGAACTTCGGGGGAGGGGAGCTGAACTGCAGTCTGTAACCCAGCTCTACAGTACGCAGGGCCCACGCAGATATATTCGGAAAGCATGACCATGCGCCGAGATAATCTACTAAGGGAAGGCTGGCCTCGGGTGTCAACCGAGCCTCGTTCCCGACCCCCTGAAGCGGCTGACCGGCAGGGAGCAGTCGAGAATGATTTTCGGTGTGCGGACGCGTTCGCTGCCCAGCCGCTGGTCTTTCTAGAGGTCGGCTGGAGCGGTGTACGTGCGCGGGACGGCGGGAACACAGCACTGATTTCCTGAGAGCTCCAGGGGGGGAGACGACCTCGATCGCTCCACCCCGGGGGGGACAGCTCTGAGCGGTCCGGCCGCAGCTAGGACCGCTTGGCGGAAGCCTTCTTTGCCTGAAGGACGGTCCTCAGATCGACCTTAGGCTCAGAAGGCTTGCCTCGGGAGGGGCGCGGGAGCCAACAATCTCTTTTTGCACCTGTCGGTGTGAGGCTCATCATTTTAATTCCTCAAAATGAAATGCAGCCAAAAACACTGGATAAGTGAAACACGGTCTGGATGGTAGGCTGAATTAAAATATCTAACTTCTCAAAGTCAGATAATATTCCATCATTTTAATTCCATAGAATTAAATGCAGCCAAAATCACCAGACAATACTGTTTAATATTTATTTATACGGTTTCGTAATCTGCGCTGCCTCGGCAAACGCGAGATTCGAGCCGTCACAATATATCGTCTTTCATCCCTCGAGAAGAAAGTCAACAGGTGCGAGGTTGAAACATCCGACAGCGCACGGCTTTTTCTATGCACGCGCGCCGAGATATTTCTCAATGAACACTGCCAGCACCCTCAGGAGCTGACTGTGAATGCCTCGCACCCAAACAGTATTATTTCACAGATCGCGTGTGTCCCTTTTATAGCAGACTCGTAATCTACGCGCTGCCTCGGCAAACGCGAGATTCGAGTCGTTCACAATATATTTGGCTTTCATCTCTCGAGAAGAAAGCCAACGGGTGCGAGGCTGAAACACCCGAAACGCACGGCTGTGTGCGTCAAGATATTTCTCAATGAACACACAGCCAGCACCCTCAGGAGCTGACTGTGCATGCCTCGCACCCACACAGAATCTTTATTGCAGAGTAGCCCCGTAATCTACGCGCTGCCTCGGCAAACGTGAGACCCGAGCTACTATAGAATAGATTCTGTATTGCAATGCAGACATTAATCTACGCGCTGCCTCGGCAAACGCGAGATTAGTCACAGAATCTTTCTTGCAGAGTAGCCGTAATCTACGCGCTGCCTCGGCAAACGCGAGATCCGAGCCACTATAGATTCTGTATTGCAATGCAGACCTTTAACCCTCTGAGGTCTGAGCTGTTTTCTGGGCCCTGGAGGTGTTCTGACATGCTCTGACATTTCTGGTTATTTCTGTTACTTGTGACATTTTCATGGCTAAAGTCTAATTACACTGTATTCAGCACAAACTCTGCTACAATAATATATCAACAGCATGTATGTAAAAGTTTGTAGTTTTGAGATAATGACATTTATGCGTGGTTTGTGAAAATACAAAAAAAAATTCTCACTGAAATAAGGCTATGAAACCCATACTGATTATTTCTTCACAAGACTTTTGAAAATTGTATCACGTAGCCTAGAATATTTGCTCTAAAACTATGTGAAAATCACCCTGATTGCTCATTCAGATAAGACAATATATTGATTTAAAAATTTTACGACGTGTTTTGTATGAAAAAGCCTTATGCGAGAGGTCATTAATATGTAAGCTTTTCTCACCCGAGAAAGACAAAGACCCTCCCCTAACGGCCCTATTAGGAGCTATCAGGCCCTGTCATTCTGGGCAACCTTGCACAATACTGTAAATGAGGAGATTTAAAAAAGAATGGCTTTTAAATTGTTTGGATTTATTTACAATACAGCATAGTCCAAAGATACACAACAAGTGCCAAAAAAGCACTTATTGAAAACAATGATCCAAAGACAGAGACCTTTGTGCCATTCCTAAAAACATTGTACATACCTTTCATTTCCAAGGTGTTTGATTTTCACTTTACCATGTACAGAGACTCATGTGAATGTTGAATTCAGCAGGACTCAGTGTCATCTGGGCCCTGAAAAAAAAAAAGTGAACATACTGATATCAAGAGAAAGGCCTGCACGATTTTGGGAATACATTTTAGATTTTTCTGGTTAAAATTGCTTTTTAAAATTCACAGAATACACACACACACACACACACACACACACAAATGTTTCCAACAATATATAATATAATGAACAGTGAACACCAGGTTTGTTGTGCCTTGTAGGCATAAGCTATGCGCAGTGCTGGATAAAATATGATACATTCAAACGTGATCACGATCCAAAATATGATACATTCAAACGCGATCACGCTGCAAAATATGATACATTCAAACGCGATCGCGCTGCAAAATATGATACATTCAAACGCGATCACGATCCAAAATATGATACATTCAAACGTGATCACGATCCAAAATATGATACATTCAAACGCGATCGCGCTCAAATATAAAACATTATGGTTACCATATACATATCTACGTTTGAGCAGATATCCACAAACACAGTAACAGTAAACACGGGTCTAAATATTATAATATTCACCATATATCTAGCAACAGTTCAACTGCAATGTGAAATTTATGCAACAATAGCAAACTAATATGTAAGTATATAATTTCTTACCTTATCTTTCTTGTCTTCAAATCGGGTTCTTCTTCTTCTGATGTAAATCCAATGTAAGCTCAGGCACGTCTTTCAAACTCGACGAAAAGTGAAGTGAAGTGTTTTGTTGTTGAGGTAATGAGCGCGATCGCGTTCCATGTGGAGATTTGCATGTGAATATCTTTTGCGTGAGTGGGCGTGGTAAATTAAAAAATAATTAGGAAGCGTTTGAGAAGCTGGACATCTTGTTGGTTTTATACAAATTACTTAAACAGAGAATATTTGTTTTCGTTTTGAATCCGATCATTTAAAAGTACACACTTAAATGTTTATAAAGGTGTATGGCTCATAAATGTGTGACAAGTATTCGCTGAGTTTTGTTTCAGTTTATAGACGTGCTCAAGAAAAAAAAGTTCACCGCGACGGAGAGGCAGAACGCACACCCTGTCTATTTTCTTTATTTTACAAAAGCACAATGTTTTGATTTGATTGTAAGTGGACACATACAAAAGTAGAAATATCACAGATTCTTTTTTTATATTTCTTTTTTCTGTATGACCATAAATTACGAAGAAATTTAAGTTTATAGTGCTACAATGTGGAGAAAATCCAGCAAAACGCGCCCGCGCGTTTGTCGACCTCAGAGGGTTAAACTACGCGCTGCCTCGGCAAACGCGAGATCCCAGTCACAGAATCTTTATTGCAGAGTAGACCCGCAACCTACGCGCTGCCTCGGCAAACGCGAGATCCGAGCCACTAGATTCTATATTGTAATGCAGACGTTATTTGGGACAATTCTTATGGGACAAACAACACCAAATAGGACAAACAGTTTCACACAGAGCGCTTGCTGAAGAGCAAAAAGCTAACGTGTGTTTGTGCCGGCGTCCCTTTGTATCTTCCGGTTATGCCGTCATCTACTACGTCATGACGCAGCACCAATCAGGATTGGACAGATTTCATTCATGCTTCAGATGCGCTACGCTAAGGGCGTTCCCCAAAGTGTCGTCACGACGACGACGCAGTGCGAGTTCCCTCGAAGGGGAACTTGTCATGTTAGCGTTAGCATTTCTTTGTTGTGCATTTCTCTTGTGACTTTCCCCATCTCCATGCCTCCTTATATCCCCCTCACCTCCATGCGTGATGGTGAAACTTCGGTGGCATACACTGCAATCTCCTTTCTTAGGGTCACCTGTAACTGGTTTTAACCATGTATATTTTTTTCTTCCATTCCTTATTATACGAACAAAGACGCTTTTTCTTCTCGGGAGCTCCGAATAGATCAATTTTTCTGTTGCAGTTTTTTTTTTTTTTCTGTGTGTGTGTTTTTTTTCTTTTTTCTCAGTGTTTGTTTTCCCGCTCTGGCTAGAACCAATAATAATGGCTGCACTGTGCATGTTCAGTGTTATCTTATTAAAATTTTGATTGTAGAATTGTAATTTAAAGGACGATGAATTAAAATGACGCAGACAAAATTAAAATGCGGGACACTGCTTATGACTTGCGGGATGCGGGACAAAGCTTCAAATTTTGGGACTGTCCCACCCTACTCGGTGACTGTCTGTCTGCAACTCTGGATAACGCAACGCACTGATGATGTGAGATGTCTGCGCGAGCAGAGTGCGCGTAGGTATGGAAATACGTTAACACTTTACAATAAGGTTCATTAGTTAACACTGGTTATCTACATTAGTTAGCATGAACTAATAATGAACTGTTAATATTTGTTAATGTTAATTTCAACATTTACTAATACTTTTGTCAGGGTTCTGTTACTTCTGTCTAGTCTATTTATTGGTTCTGTGACAGAGCCCTGACACTCCTGTTTTGTCTTGTCTGTGTGCCTTGCTTTCATGTCATGTTTTGACTTGTACTGTGTAGCACACAGCTTGTGTTTTACACTAGCTGTGTGATTTCATGTTGTCATGTTTTGTGTGAACACGTGGCTTATGAGTGTTCTCATTAGCTGCTTGTTCATGTCTTGTTTTGTGTGAGCACATGGCTGGTGATTTGTTTTACTGGCCATGTGCTTGTGTTCTAGTCATGTTTGGTGTGAGCACATGGCTTGTCATGTATGTTTCCTTGTGCCATGTGCTCTCCTGTCAATTATTTATTGTTCAATCATTTTTATTTGTGCATGGTAGAAAGCAAATACTGATACTAACATAATGACATAGAATAAATATGGAAAATTGAACTACACGATTCAGGGAGCAGGCTACATAGTGACTCAGAGAAAACACTACGCTTGAGCAAACAGTTTGTGAATAGGCTACTACAAATGATGGCCATGAAAGAGACTGTGAACGCATTGAATAGGATATGTTTAGTTGGTGAATACCATAGGCTACTATTACACAGTAGCGATAACGTTAAGCGCACCAGAATAAAATATAATATTCAGAAGTAAACAGTGTAGCTGACTTACAGATTCAGTTAACATCCACAAATGAATAAGTGCGACGATTCAGGGAGCAGGCTACACAGTGAACTCTGAGAAAACGCTACTTAAGCTCCGCTGCTTTCTTCGACCCTCTCTGTCTCTGGTCCTGTGCTGTGCTCACTCAATGTGCAGTGTGAGAGGGGGAGTGGCCAGCGGCTAGAGCAGCAAAAGCCAATGTGTGCTTCTTTTACCGATATATTTACCGATATATTTTGCATTTCTAATCCAAACAACGTCAAATTTGGCACTGCACTGACTCGTGCCCGTAGCAAGACACCTGTCAAGTTTGAAATCCATCGGACTAATGGTTCGAGAGATATGCGAATAACAGTCACACAGACAGATAGAAAGACGTTCCTGTAATTTATAGATAGATACAGCCCATTATTGTTTCCTGCACTTGAGTCCTCGCTTCATCCCTCACCCACATCCCTGACAACTTTATTAAAATCTTGTTAACATTAGTTAATGCACTGTGAACTAACATGAACAAACAATGAACGGCTGTATTTTTATTAACTAACGTTAATAAAGATGAACAAATACAGCAACAAATGTATTGCTCATGGTTAGTTCATGTTAGTTAATATATTAACCAACCCCCTGGGGTCGGTACGATAACCTCGCTTTTTTTCTTTTCAGTGTGAAAGAGACTCAAATAACCCCGTCGATTTTTATCATACAAGTGTTATACATCATTCAAAACTGTTAAATTTCTACTTTTATTTGTGTACACTCATAATAAAAACAAAATGTTGTGCTTTTCGTAAAATAAACACGATGCACGTTCTGCCGTCTCTCTCAGTGTGAAGTTCATTCTGAAACGCGACAGAAAATGAACGGTAACTCAGCGAATACTTGCCCCACATACATGATAGATACTGTATGTCTTTAGAAAGCTTGGTGTCTATTTTTAAATGATGTAAATCATATCAAAAACAAATATTCTCTGTTTAAGCAATCCTTATGAAAGCAACGAGAGGTACAGTTTCTCAAGCGCCTGCTCATTACCTCTAATGTGACCACACCCACACGCGCACAAGTGATTCACATGCAAATAGTCCAAGTGAAGGAACGCAGACCTGTAAATGCCCCCATCACCTCAAAACAAAACATTGAACTTCATTATTCCTCTGCTTTTCATCGAGTTTGGAAGACACGCTGTGAGTTTACCTTGGATTTACCTCAGAAGAAGAAGAACGCAATTTGAAGATAAGATTTTTAAAGTAAGAAATGCATTCCCACTTATAATAGTTATCGTGTTATTGTTGCATAAACTTCACATTGTACTAGTTGAACTGGTGCCAGACTAAAATGTATTAAATCGACAGAAACATGTTGGACTATAGACAGGTAGGCAGCCTTTCAATGCTAAATAAATATACATGTACAACACAATGTTTTTCATGCTCGATAATATAAAACACAGCATGATATAAAAATAGTATATGCGTTTACACTAACATGATGCATATTAAAGTTCTCAACGGGTCGGGTCGGCCCGACAAACCCGACGGGATCCGCAGGTTCGGGCCGGGTTCGGGTCGAAAATATAATCAAATGACTCGGGTCGGGTCGGACCTCGGGCTTAATCTTTTCCGCTCAGTGAAAAAAAAAAAAAAAAAATTAAAGAAAAGTAAAGAAAGTCTGGCTGCTGCGTGCAACGTGCATTATGGAGAGGGGCGGGGGCAGACCTGACGCCGCTGCGTGCACGCCTTTAGCCTGGAGAGAAGAAGATGGAGTTGGTGAAAAGTAAACTTGCCGCAGGTGAATTCACCGTCGCTACTACAGCCTATTTAGATATTTTAAAGTTTATTGTTTCAGTTGTTTGTATTGTTTGTATTATTAAAAGGCGTGAACATTAAAGGTTGGTTTGAATTCCCGTCTGCTGGTCATGATAATACGTGTATGAGAAAAAAAAATCTGACGCGCGTCGGGCCGCGGGCCGGGTTCGGGCAGATAATTATGTTGATGTGTCGGGTTAGATCGGGTCCGGGCTTTAAAAGCCACGGGCCGGGTCGGGTCGGGTTGTAATTTTATGGCCCGTTGAGAACTCTAATGCATATTATAATGTTTAGACCAATGTTTACTATGAAATACTGTGTTTGTGGATATCTGCTCAAATGTAGATGTTTATAATGTGGTAACAATAATGTTTCGTATGAGGAGCGGCTCGATCACTTCAGTAAATGGTCTCTGCACGCATAGTGAGTTTGGGTCACTCACGCTGTGCATTTGAAAAGCAAAATGCGGCAAACATTAGGCTATGTTTTTACTCCAATCTCATTTCATAACGTCATAATGAATGAAAACATTTAAAGTAGTGGTCAGTTAACTATTTTTGTGAGCTCATCTATAGTGAGGACTATTTATGCCTCGTAAAGCATTTACAAAGGAGATTTAAAGGCTCATTGATCTTCTAAACAGAAACAGGAAACAAACACAATACAGTGATACAGAACATGAACATGAACACTATTTAACAGCCTTTAAATCTCCTTTGTAAATGCTTTACAAGGCATAACTAGTCCTCACTTTAGATGAGCTCACAAAAATAGTTAACTGACCACTACTAAATGCTTTATAACTACCTGAATTAATCATGAATTACAGTAGAAATACATGTTAATAAAGCATTTATTAACACACTAAGTAACTATTACTATATGTCTGAATAATAATATGTATTTAAACAGTTTATTAATCATTTACTTACACTTTCTAAGTGACCTTATAAACCACTGACAACTCCTAAATAACTGCTTTGTAAATAATGCTATACTTCATTTAGAAATGATAAATTGATAATTAATAAAGTATGAAAATACAATTATTAAACACATAGATATGCTTATAAATCAAGAATAAAGCATTTATAGCTGTATTTATAAACTGCTTATTAATGTCTATTAATGCTTTATAAATGACGAATTAACTGTTTACTAATGCTTAACTAATGATTAAAGGTCCCGTATTATGCCCCTTTTCACAAGATGTAGAATAAGTCTCTGATGTCCCCAGAGTGTGTATGTGAAGTTTTAGCTCAAAATACCCAACAGATCATTTTTTACAGCATGTTTAAATTGTCATTTTTTGGGGCTCAGAAAAACGCGCTGTTTTAGTGTGTGCCCTTTAAATGCAAATAAGCTGCTGCTGCAAGGCACAGGGGGCGGAGCTCCATGAGCTCGCGCTCAGTCTCTCAGGACAATTTCATCTCACGGAATGATGATAATATCAGAAACTGTCAGTAACGGTGTTCATTTCAAGTCGGACAATAATGCCTACAGAGTCAGAGTGCTGTATAGAGATGGAACAGGTATAGTTTAGTAGTTTAATTACGGTTATAACGTATTTGTCATCTGCTTGTATGTATCCATTATTAATAGCCTACAAGTCTGCTGTTTCGGACCAGGTCCGAATGATGATCAAACATATACTGATGAGTTTAATAAAGTTTATTGTACATCACACAAAAGATGAAGTGTCAGTTTTACTTCAGAAAATCACCGTAAGAGCTGAGTAAACACAGTAAGTTATAAGAAGTGCGCAAGTACATAAACGAATTTCGGTAGAGTTGAGGGAGCATTTTCTTTAAAAACAAAATAATTCCACCTCGTCTTCAGCGGCTGCCTCAGATTTCGTGAGTAAATAGAGAGTGCTATGTGGATTAATACATCCAGCCACACAACACCTACAACGCTTGGGAGACATTCTCGTCAGTGCAGCAGCTGTGAACTCGATCAGGGCGGGTCTATGTTAGAACGGCAGTGTCTGTCAACACTCGTGGGCGGGGCCTGTGCTTAGTGACGTCACTAAAACAGCATTCTGAAAACAGGTCGTTGGGAGACACTGCTGATGATTTATGGGGATTAATAAAAAAGGAGTGAGTGGATTTTTATCACTATTGGGTGGTTGTGTACACACACTGCCAACACACATTTATGTCCAAACAGCATGCAAAAGTGAATTTTGCATAATAGGGGACCTTTAATCTGCCCTACAAAGGCAAAAGACCTTAAGTCGCTAGAGTGTGGAACTGAGGAAAATGACTTTAAAGATTTTTAGTTGTCCCGTCAAATTAATTATAGGTAGGACACTGGAAATCTGGCAAATAGATGTTTTAGTAATGGAAATTATTTACGTAAAAAAATCTTGAGCTCAAACTTGACTTTTGACCACTATTTTAAAGTTACTGTACTCTGCCTTTGTATTGTCAGCAAAAAGTGAGAAGTCATGCCAAGGCAAAAGGCAGTAACTTCCACATTATCAATATTTGATTGCTGATCACCATTAACAAAATCATTATAGTAACACCTGTATAAAATCTAGTGATCATGGCATTTATTTTGTATGATTTACAATTATTTATAGCCATCTACTTATTGCTATCCTGTGCTTTGGTTGCATTCTGATGGCATTATTAATACATTTGACATGACAAAATACCTCCATAGATATATTAGTCCAGCGTTGGCTCGACCGCGTTTAGGGCGGGGCTGAAGGCGCCGGCGAAGTTTTGGCAATCTGCCAGCTAGATGTTTCAACCAGGTCCAGTACCTGAACTGAGTGAGGCGGGGCTTTAATTATTGGTTGTATTCATCTGATACGGCAATGTGTAACGTTTCTCAGTCAACTCTTCGCGATCAATATCGCACGTTTGTCGACGGCAGGTAGACCATACTAAATGTTCTGACCGCAGGACAAAGCTCTGAGGACATCAGAACGGTAGCTGTACAAAGTACACAGGCTACACCGTAATTTTAATGGACATTAAAACAAAGGCAAAACACCGTACAATCTGGTAGGTAGCATTATTTGATAGAACACCGGCACAGTAACTTCATATTGACGCGCGGCTAAACAAAGGCAGAGTACCGTAACTCAATTTTGAGCGTTCCAAAACAAAGCCAAAGAGCGGTAACTGATGTTAAGGTGTTCTGCCTTTGTTTCTCATGGGCTTTTGGAAGTTACTGTTAAGACAACTCATTATTTTCTCGAAAAAACAACGGAATTGATTCAAGATACTCATCCACATGATAAAGGAGGTCTTGAATGTGGCAAAAATATAAATAACTCATTTTCGACCAAAAACGAAGTTACGGTCTTTTGCCTTTGCACGGCAGTAATAGCGTGCAGTTATTATAAAGTGTTACCGATTATTGTAATGCTATTATGGTTGGTTGCCCTGCACGCTTAATAAACAAACTACAGCTGGTCCAAAATGCAGCAGCTAGAGTTCTTACCAGAACCAGGAAGGTTTATTGTTTTCTTAAATTATTTAAATGTGTTGACAAAGGACATCTTGTGATGACCTGATTATATCTTATACTATGTCAGCAAGCAATGCATCATCAAGGCTGTGTTGTAGATGTTGATGAAAGCCTTTTACCCTTGCACAGTTAACCATATGCAGTGCACCCATCCATATGATGTACATTGCACACACAATTTGGGTGATATGAATGTAAGATGATTGCAGAAATGACACTGATCTGTGGTTTTGTTTATTCTTTTTAAAGAAATGGCAGAGCAGATTCCGAAAACAAATCCAGTGTGTGCAGCATTTTACGCAGCCTACTCCAGTTAAGGCTCGCTGCAACATCTGCAATATATTGGTGAACATGGGAGCTGAAAAGGCAAAGACGAAAAATACTTAAAATATGTGGAGCCACTTGAAACGTCACCACCTTGAGGCCTATAATGAAGCACAAAAAGAAAAGGATGATCGAGCAGCAGCTTCTACTTCTGCAGCAAGTTCAACACAGCCTAATCTTGTGCTCAATGTTCGATGCCCAAAGGAAATGGGGTAATTCTGACACCAGGTCCAAAAAAGTTGATCTTGCCATAGTTGAGATGATTGCCACAGACAATCATCCATTTACAGTTGTCTCTGGTGTTGGTTTTAAAAGGTTGGTGGCATTGCTGGAGCCTAGATACTCCCTCAAAACAGAAAAGTACTATCGCACTGACCTCTTTGAAGATGTTCAAACAAAAGTAGAAAACAAGGAGCTGGTCACATTAGAAAATGCAGGCCCCTCTTTGGCATTTACAACGGATTGTTGGTCTGGTGACACAGAATCCCTAATGAGCCTGACCTGTCATTTCATTGACAGTGACTGGGAAAGGAAACAAATTGTCCTCAATGTCAAAGCCATGCATGGCTCTCAGACAGATGAATAGATCAGCGAGGTGTTCCTCAGTCTGCTGAGGCATTGGGACATCGACACAAAGAGAGTTGTGCTTGTGCTTCGCGATAGTGGTGCCAATATGATTAAAGGTATGAGGCTCACCGAAGTACTCAATCTCAGCTGCAGTGCTCACACACTTCAGCTGGTGGTAAATGACGGGATCAACAGCCAGCGAGCAGTGATGGACATTATTGCAAAATTAAAGTCTTCTGCTACCCACTTTAACCATTCGATACTGGCCAAATAGCCTTTGAAGGACATTCAAAAAGAACTTGACCTCCCCCAACACATAATAATCCAGTTGGTGCCAACACGCTGGAATTTCACTCTTCACATTTTGGAGAGCATGCTGGAGCAGAAACGGGCATTTACTGTATATGCAGGGGAACATGGAAAGATATCAATCTTGACAGCAGATCAGTGGACTCTTATGGGAAATTTGATTGACACACTGAGCCCGCTTGAACAGGTAACACTGGAAATGAGCAGATCAGACTCATCAATATCGTGCATAATTCCCAGCATCACCGTCCTAAAAATGCTACTTGAAGTTGAGGGTGCAAAAGCAAGGGGCATCAAAACACTCCTTGACTCTATGCTGGTCAGTAAAAGCAGACAAGACCAAATGCTTGGTCCTCGCAACACTGCTAGTTCCTCGTTACAGGGGTCATGCCTTGGCACCAGGCACACTGAGCAATGCAAAAGACTGGAAAAAGGATGAGCATGCCACTCTGTCTGAGGCTAAGAAACGGAAAAGGGCTTCCTCAGAAGATCAAGGCCTGGATCCAAAACGGATAAGGGTGGAGGAAGAAGAGTCTGTCTGTCTGACATGCTTTAACAGATATATGCCAACCTTCTGGGGGCACACGGACCAACCTCTGAGGAGACTGATGATGAGGATGAGCAGCTTTTCACTCAGCAGCTGTATCAATACCTACGGGAGCCGTTGATCGTCAGACAGACGGGCCAACCACTTGCATGGTGGAAACAAAATGCATCCCGCTTGCACCTTCTGGCACCACTCGCCAGAAAATTTCTCAGTCCACCCCCCTCCTCTGTTCCCAGTGAGAGGGTATTCAGCGAGGTCAGCCAGATATGTGAGAAAAAGAGGAATAGGCTGACGGGAGAAAATGCAGAGCGTCTCTGTTTCCTCCATTATAACCTGCAGCTCCTAAACTGGGAGTATTAAGAACTTTCAGTGAGGGGTGTGTGGGGTAAAGAAGTGGGGCAATGCGCATATTATGCACAATTCTTTTTAAGTTGTTTTTTGTTCAGTATTGCTGTTTACATTTACATTTTCCTTATCTTCTTAGGAAAGCCATTTGCTCTACAAGAGATTAAGTTAAGTGCACTAAAACTTAGGCCTAAGCATTAAATGACTAGGTTGTAAATAGTTGGTTACTTTTAAAATTAAGGATAGTACAGTGTGCACTTTATTATGCTGTATTATGCTTGCTTGTTGCTACTGTGTGCAATAGAGTAATTATTTTATTTATGCTTAAATATTTATTTTCAGAATTTATTTTCAGAATTTAATTGTTTTCAGCACTGAACTCTTTTTTTACTTGTTCTACCTCACCTGTTTTTAATATTTGTTAAATATTGTTTATCTACTTGTTCTTACTTGTTCTACCTCACCTGTTTTTACTATTTGTTAAATATTGTTTTTTTAAGTTCAAAATGTTCCTTTTTTAAATTGAGACTTGTAACATTTGTTATCATCATTGTGTCATTTTTATGATGTAAATTGAGGGAGCAAAAGCAGTATCGGCTCCAAATATCAGCTCAAGAAAATCGGCAGCCCGTATCGGTCATCGGCTAAGGCTGATCCCTACAGAAAAGATGTCAATGAATGCACGCATGTCACCTGATCCACACATGCACATCTTCTTTGTTGCATGCGCTAATTATGATACACTAATACAAAAGAAAACATTTGTATTCACAAAAATGTCTTTATTTGTACAAATGGTAACACTTTACAATACGGGTGCACTAATATGCATTAATTCATGCTTCACTAATGCACAGATAATCATGTGTTCCCTTTCGAGAGGTCTCTCGTATTGCGTAAGGCTAGCTTACACTATGGGAAAACCTCCTTTTCTCGAGAATACTTTTTAAAACGCAGTGCAGCTGCACAGCGAGCACAACTGAGCGCGAGAGCGGTCATTGGCTGTGCTGCGGCAACTGCACAAACCTATGGCGAGGCGGCTTTGACGCGAGAACCAATCGGGACACTTGGCGCCCTGGCGCGTCATAGCCTGCCAGTATGGGCGTGGTCAGAGGCTATATATTGGCGTGTCTCGCCTAGGTGCTCCAGATTTTTACTCCTTCAGTGACTTTTCCACTTCGCTGACCTCCGGATTAGGAAGCAACTCGCCGCCGTCGAAGCGCCCTTCAGCGAAATGCCCTTCAGCGACGATAGAGCTACTGAGGACGATGGCTTCTTCACCACCTTCAGCAAGCCGTGTCGCTGTGCCATCCGGCGCGCGTATCCTTTTTTCTGCTATTCACGTGTGTTCGCCGCTGCGTCCACACTCTAAAAGAGTAGATTTCGAAGGCGTTGTTTCAAATGCCTCGCACCACCTGCGCCTCGTGTAGAGGCCCACTCGTTGGTGGAGACCGCCACATTCTGTGCGCTTCCTGCCTGGGCATGCCTAAGCTGCACTCGCTAAGGGCGGCTGCCCTGAATGTGACGTTATGGACCTTTCCACCCTACGGGCTCGGCCCGCCTGCTTTGCCGTTGACGACCCGCTCCCCGCCCCTTTGCTTGAGCCGCGCAAGAAGAAGCGCCGCTCACAAAGGGAGCCTGAGCGAGCTGAGACGAGCGAGCTCACGCCGGCCCAGTCCCCGCGTGCCTCGGTCTCTCTCCAGTGATCTCCCTCGGCAGTCCTGTTTACACAGGCCGACCAACGCCCCTCTCTGCGAGCGGCGGACCTTGTGTCGTTCGGGGCTTCGGACGAGGAGGAAGAGGATAAGGACAGCCTTTCCCTTGCAGCTTCGGACTGTGATGACTGGGCGGGGTCCGCTTCCGGCCCTCCGCCATCCACACAAGACAGTGTGAGAGCCAACGTTGATTCTGAGCTTCTTTGTGTGCTCACTAAGGCCGTGGCAGACCTCGGGCTCGACTGGTCCCCACCCGAGCAACTGTACTACAAGTCTTCCAGGCCAAACTTCTCCGTTCCCTGGATGAGTCTGGACCTGATTCGGACGCTTTTAAGGACTTACGCAGCGCTACCGACCTGGCCCTGCAAGCTACAAAATCCACAGCCCAAGCCATCGGCAGGAGCATGGCCAAACTAATGGTGCTCGAGTGGCACCTATGGTTGAACCTGACGGACATGAAAGAGACAGACAGGGCTGCTTTCCTGGACTCTCCCATCTCGACTTCCGGTCTCTTCGGCCCGGCTGTCAAGAGCTTCTCTGAGCGCTACACGGAGGCGCAGAAAGCATCACAGGCGATGCGCCACTTCCTCCCCAAGCACTCCAGCTCGGCTTCGAGTCATCAGAACAGGACGAAGCCTCCTCCTCAGCAGCCCAAGCCAGCGCCGCCGGTCACCCAGCCCCACCCAGCGGTTGAAGTTCGTCGCCGCTCCCGCTCTGCTAGATGCGCTCCGTTCCCTGAGAGGCGGGGACCCCAACCCAAGATTGTGTTGGACCCCGAACCTCGTAAGCCGAGGCCGGACCGATCTCTCTAAAATTCCCCAGACATTTTCCAGTTCCCTCACAGGCGGCTGGAAATGTAAAATTAGCAGCAAACGAGTCTGCTGCGCAGTACGCTCGCCTGCAACCAAACACTGTTTTTACGGCGACACAAATAAAACAAGAAAAGAGCTCTTTTCTCCATGTGTCATATGTAGGTCATGTGCCCGCTATAAAGTTTGCACACCTGCACACAAGCACTGTCTCCAGAGTTACCAATTCACCACCACAGGCTGCGAATTTAACAGATGTAGAAGGTGTGCCCACCTCAAGGTCTGCACCTCCACACTCAAACACTGTGCATACAGTCTTAAACACTGTACATACAGTCTCAAACACTGTGCATACAGTCTCAAGCCCCCCGCCAGCTCACGCTGCCCATGTAGTTCAGGTGCCCATTATAATGTGCGCGCCCCTACACACAAGCACTCCCAACATGGTGTCATCTTTTTCCCTTATCAGGGAAAAGAGGGTAATAAACATAGACTGTGTGCCCGCTGCTATGAACGCACCGCTATATGTGAAAGCCCACGCTATAGACACTATAGAGGGCTCGCGCCCCTGTGCATGGGCCCCTGTCCCCTTTTTGGGGACAAGGAAATAGCGGCTGTAAAAGCCCGACTCGCTCTGTGACATAGGAACTGTTTCGACAGTTCCTTTTTTCAACAGTTTTGACACTTCGGTATGGAGAACATGGGCCACGCCCTGTTCGACCGTTGTCTCGACCTTGGCTCGAAAGCGCGGAGGTCTGCGATCAAACTGGAGCGAGTAACCTCGTTCCAACCACGCTCAAAGTCTATGTGGTGGCCATAACAGCGTTTCACGCTCCGATAGCCGACAAACCGCTGGGAAGAAACGACCTCATTGTGCGTTTTCTCAAGGGCGCTAGGAGGTTAAACCCTCCGTGCCCCCCGTCTGTGCCTATCTGGGACCTCTCTAAGGTCCTGGAAGCCATGAAAGGTCCCCCATTCGAGCTGCTTCGGTCAGTGGACCAGAAGTCGCTCTCGCTCAAAACTGCTTTTCTGCTGGCTAGGTGACCTACAAGCGCTATCTATGAGCACTTCCTGCCTGGAATTCGGGCCAAACGACTCCAAAGTCGTCCTTAAACCGAGGCACGGTTAGGGACATAACCGTGCCTCGGTTTAAGGACGACTTTGGAGTCCACTCCATTCAGAGCACAGGTTATTTCCCTGACGGCTCTCTCCTCGCCAGATAATGAGAGTGATGCATATTTACTCTGCCCTGTAAGGGCTCTCAGGATTTGTCTGGAGCGCTCTGCCCCGTTTAGGCAGTCAGAACAGCTCCTCATATGCTTTGGCGGCCGCACTAAAGGTTTGGCTGCTACAAAGCAGAGACTGTCGCGCTGGATAGTAGATGCTATCGCGCTAGCTTATAAGTCCAAAGGCCTTCTTTGCCCTTTGTGCGTCAGAGCTCACTCCATGAGAGGCAATGCATCTTCGTGGGCCTGGCCCAGTGGAATACCCATTGACGACATTTGTGCGGCGGCTGGCTGGGCCTCGCCGTCCACATTTGTGAAGTTTTATAACTTGGAGGTACCCGCCTTACAGGCCAAGGTTCTCTCAGTGTAAAAGTGTTAAGCACCCCCCCCCACAAAGTCTTAGGGTTCATACACACCTGGCGCTGCTTTAGCTGGCCGCTATGTATCCCTTATACCATGAACTAAGGTTCCTAGTTATCCAGAATATAAAGCCCGTTTTAACCGGCTTATATTAGGATCATGCTTCCCTTGTGATTCATACATATGTTTTGGTAACGGTAGAGCGAAGTTAGCATGCACAGCGTTTTGTAGGGGGTTCCCATAGCGTAAGCTAGCCTTACGCAATACGAGAGACCTCTAGAAAGGGAACTAATCGGTTACTAACGTAACCTCAGTTCCCTTTCGTGGTCACTACGAGTTACGTCAGTGACGACGAATGGGGTTTCGCTTAGAAAGCCTCTCACCTTTGAGTATACAAAACGAGCCAATGGCAAGAAAATGCCATGGGTCTGCGGAATTTGCATAGCGTAAGTCCGCCCCACGTCGTGGGTATATAGGGAAATACGCTGGCAACATGCAGATATGTTTTAGTTTAGGAGCCAAGAGTTCTCTTCACTCCTACAAGCCATTCTGAATCATCTTTACTCTACGAGACGAGCGGCTCTTCAGTGTGTTGGTGTGACGGCGCGTTCCAGCGAGATCACATTGCCTGCTGCTGATCTGTGCAGTGATCTGCCGACAGTGTGTGTGTTTCTCCCTGGGCGCTTCAGCACTCTGCTGAGCTTTTTCCTCTCTCTAAAAGAGCTGCACGCGGCACGTCTTTTTCAAGACGGCTCGCCCGTGTATTTACTGGATGTGGGCGCGTGATTCATCTGCCTAACAGTCACGAACGCTGTTTCACGTGTTGGACTTAATCACGCTCGGCAGCGCTCGTGGATGAGCCATGTTTTCATTGCGAGAACATGACCATCGCGATGTTTATAGATCGAGACTCAATGATCTCCGTGTGAGAGTCCCCTCTGCCACACCCCAATCTATCTCTTCCTCGAGAGGGGATACTTTGGCTGGTGGCCAGGTTGATCTGAGGGTTATGGTGTGGCATAATACCGACGAGCTTTCCTCGGGCCACGCCCCCCTCCACATCGCAAACCGTGGGGCTTCCGTGTGTGCCTGGTTCCTCTCGAGGACCCAGTGTTTTCATTCGGGGCTCCAGCAGATGGTGTCATGTCACTCACAGCATCACGAGGCGGGCTTGATTCCTCTGGAATTTCTGGAATACCGGCTGGAATTCATTTTCTCAGCTCCTCCATGTCTCAGGCTGGGTTCCTCGGCGGTGTGGTTGAGGACTGTACCCTACAGTCTTTGACCCCCCCCAGAAGCAGACTGAGGCCTTCTGCACCAACGGTCATCCGTCTGTGCGGTCTCCTTAGTCTGCTTCCCGCCGAGGCCGCCTCCCTGCGGCCCCTCCCCTCGAGCCTTCTCTGGCCCCGAGCAGGATAGGGCTGCAGGAGGGCGGCACAGCCTGTCTCCGCCCCTTAGCCGGCTAAATGCCTGGCTAGGCAGCACTCAAATTCCGCAGACCCATGGCATTTTCTTGCCATTGGCTCGTTTTGTATACTCGAAGGTGAGAGGCTTTCTAAGCGAAACCCTATTCGTCGTCACTGACATAACGTCTCCGTTCCCTACTCAGGGAACGAGGGTTACATACGTAACCGAGACGTTCCCTGAGATGAGGGAACGAGTATTGCGTAAACCGCCGTGCTACTGTGCTTGGATCAGGGGATCACTTCAGTCGTTTAAACCTGGAGCACCTAGGCGAGACACGCCAATATATAGCCTCTGACCATGCCCACACTGGCGGGCTATGACGCGCCAGGGCTCCAAGCGTCCCGATTGGTTCTTGCGTCAAAGCCGCCTCGCCATAGGTTCGTGCAGTTGCCGCAGCACAGCCAATGACCGCTCTCGCGCTCAGTTGTGCTCGCTGTGCAGCTGCACTGCGTTTTAAAAAGTTTGCTTCAATATTCTCGAGAAAAGGAGGTTTTCCCATAGCGTAAGCTAGCCTTACGCAATACTCGTTCCCTCATCTCAGGGAACTGAGGTTACGTTAGTAACCGATTAGTTAATGTATGACTCATGAAGAACTAAACCATTAATTAATGATTACTGCATCAGTAACTAATAAAGATTCTAAATGATTAATAGATTAAGTAATATATGAATTTTTATTAATTAAATGTGTCATAATGTATCAATTCCTTAATAACATATTTTATTAACTAATAGTGTAAATTAATGCGTTAATTACCACAATGGGTTGAAGTCATGTACTTCAACTTCAAATTGTCTGCTTTAATTAATCATTAGCTAATGATTTGCAAATGTATCATTATGTTATGACTTTACTTGTTGAGGCACATGACTATTTCAACAAAGTTGAACATTTCTAAGTGGATGAGTTATTTACTTACTTTTTAATTAGTCTTTCCACTAATTACATCATTTTGTTCATTCAGACAGATTAGCGCACGCAGAATGCACACGAAATCAAGAGGCCGGATTTATCACTCGAACCAATCATATCCAATCATAGCACGATGGAGGCATTGCCTCATCTCACATGACTTTCCCCCGTTCATTCTCATTTATTCCCCACCAAACCCACTACCCTCGTTCCCTGAAGGAGGGAAAGGAGACGTCACCGACGTATTTGGGATCACTTCAGGAAGCCCCAATCATCTTCGAGTGTATACAGAACGAGCAAATGCACATTGGCGTGTGAGATTTGCATCTTGTGCCCCGTCCCAAAGCATGGGTATAAATACGGTAATGTGACATACTTTTGCACAAGCCGCTCCCACGACTGTTGGCGGACACTGCAGTTTTAGCATAGACCCGCCCTGAGTGAGCTGTACACAGTCCGCCAATGTTTCGACACTGGAGCAGCTGTATTCAAGAATGTCTCATAAGCGATTGAGGTGTGTAGCAACCCCTTGGATTCCGAGAGCCTCAACTGACGCGTGAAGCGTCCTTTAATTCACCATGTTTCTTCTGGCCAAAGGAATTTTGAGTCTACGCCCAGATGGGAGCAATTCAAAAGTAGAATGAAGGGGGTATGATCTTTAAAAATCGCAATTGCCATTTTTTCCATAAAACAATCAAACAAGCCCTGAAGTGGAAGTCCAGTAATCTTATTTGTTTGATTAATTATTTGTGAAAGTTTGTTCTTCCGTTTTAATGTTAGATTGCCGTACCATGAACAATATTATATGCGAGAATACTCTCAATCATTGTTTGATATAGCATAGTTAGAGTGTGCGTGCTAATGTTAAAACTTCTCAGTTTCCTAAGAAGACCCAGACGTTGTCTTGCCTTTTTATGGATGTATTCTACGTTACTTTCAAAATTAAGTTTCTCATCAATAATTGTACCCAAGTATTTAAAATTCAAGACCTGCTCTACGGTTTTTCCTTTTATGACAACTGGTTTATATACAGAGGTGGTACCTACTCTTCTTGATTGATTCCTCAGGCATAGCTCTTTTGTATTTTAACACAAAAGTCTGGTCCATAAAGTTATCTTCTGTTCCTGAGTCAAGGCTTGACAGTTGTGAGATCGGGTTGCCCATCTCAGTCTTACCGGGAGGAGAGTGGATGATGAGGTCTTCTCAGCGGAGATCCCACCCGATAGTAGCCTCATCTTCACTACCGGGCTCGATCTTTTACTGGGCAGGAGTATAGGAAGTGGCCCGCTCCTCCACAATAGAGGCAAAGTCCCTTGGACCTCCGCCTCTCTCTCTCCTCCCGGGAAAGCCGAGCTCTACCCACCTGCATGGGCTCATGATCGAAAACGGGGCTGACCGTGTCCCCCGTAAAAATTATTTTACACAAATACTTTAGCTAAAATAATATGTTTTAATAATGTCTAAGTTAATACATGTTAAAAACAATCACTTTAGCAAAGTTTGTACTATTTTTGGTTTATTTTGATAAATAAAATAATTAATTTTTGTTCAATAAATACACTGTCATTAAAATATATTAATTTAAAAAGAAACAGATACAAAATTATTTAAAAAAAGTAAAGATTCCGAAAGCATTGAATGAGATCCCGTAATAAATTAATATAGCTTTACAGATATATTAATAATAGTAACAAATAAATATGACATTTTATTATATGATATGACTAATATTATATGATGGTTTCATTATAAATATGGTGATTATCTCTAAAGTTGACACCTAACTGTCACGGATGCATCAGCGTCAGCACCAGACCTCTACTCTCCGCCCACTCGTTCAGCATCCCCTGAGTTCTGATCACCTGCACCTGTCATCATCACCTGCCGCCAATCTCCTGTCACTTCACTCACTGTTTAAATACACCACCAGTTCCCTCATTCAGTTGTCAGGTCTCGTTGACACAACATCAACATTCTGACTCACCCATACTGAGACGAAGACTAAACCACTTACCTGCTTCGTATACTTACCTGCATCTTCGGATTACTCAGCCTGTCCATCGAATCTTCAGTCTTCATCTGCCAGCCTTCATCAGCCCGACTATCTTCTTCCGTTCAACCTTCATCTACCAACCTGTAACAGATAAGAGACTTTGTCAGATCTAGCTCTTCCATTGACTCATCCCTATTATTCCACTACTCGTCAACTTACCTGCCGTGACTGTTCCTTTGTGCAAATAAACACCCTTGCAAACTTCTTTTTGTGTTGTTCTGATTCCTGACAGAAGACCTGACCAACATGCACGAACCAACAGATCACGGCGAAGAGGAAGCTTCAGCCCCGATCCAGATCGCCGATGTCTCTCACGCCATTCCACCACCATCCGCCATCAATTTTTCTTCATCTACTTCTGTCAGTCCCATGGCCCGGCCAGCGCCCTTCTCAGGCGAGGAGGGGGAGTGCAGCGGATTTCTCCTGCAATTCGAGCTGTACATGGAGATGAATGCTTCGCAATTTGCCTCAGAGAGAGTAAAGGTCGCTTTTTTCGTCTCCCTTCTCACCAGACGTGCCCTACTCTGGGCGCGGGCACTTTGGGATGCAAAAGGTATAGTAACTCAAAATATAGTAACCTCAATTTCATTGGCCATTTCCGGGAAGTGTTTTCTCCAGTCTCCAATTCACTGTCTATCCATGATCAATTATTTTGCTTACGACAAGGCAAAACCTCGGTTTCCTCGTATGCATTACAATTTCGCACCCTGGCAGCTTCCAGCGGATGGAATGAGCCGGCTCTAATTACGGCTTACCATCAAGGTTTAGAGCCCGAGATTCGCTTACAGCTAACCGTTCATGATGACATCATTGGTTTAGAAAATCTCATTCAACGTTCCATCCGTGTGGACCAACGCCACACCGCTTGTCAGCTCGATCATCCTGCACTGCCTCCTCCTCGCCCTTCGACCATTGTCAGCCCTTCAGCACCAGAATCCATGGATATCAGCTCAACGCATATATTTTCTGTTGAACGCCAGTGCCGTATTAACAACAACTTGTGTCTCTACTGTGGATCCGCTGGTCACCTGCTCATCTCCTGTCCAGTACGTCCCCCACGACCGGCGGTGAGTACAGTACGTCTTCATTCACCTATTTCACAAATTAAATACACTACTGTTCAGATCACTTACCTCCAACAATCTCTTTCAGCGCAAGCGTTAATTGACTCTGGGTCCACTGGTAATTTTATCTCTTTCTCCACTCTTCAAAAACTTCAAACCCGCTGAAGACCCATTCCACAGACTCTTCTAGTTCAGTCCATCCTCGGTAAACCGCTCGGTCGTGGGAAGATTTGTCACAGCAGTCCCTCCATAACCATGAAAATCGGTTGTCTCCATCAAGAGGAATTATCGTTTCTGGTGCTGGAGGGCTCTACGGCAGATATCATCCTGGGACGCCCGTGGCTGGAACTGCATTCCCCGAACATCTGCTGGTCTACGGGAGAGGTTCGTCAATGGGGAAATGACTGCTTTACACACTGTCTCAGGTCAAGAAAATTATTCACTCTTCATTTCCAGTCCGGGAAGTTCCTCTGTCGAAAGTCCAGCCACTGACAAACACCATGAAATTCCTGCCATCTACCGGGCGTTCCAGGATGTCTTCAATAAACAGCTGGCCACCAAACTTCTACTCTTTTTTTCATCATTTTCCTCGTACGAGTCTCTCCATTTATTTTACTTTTACTTTGTTTAGTTTTAGTTGTAACTCCGACTTCTTGTTTTAGTAGTCTCGTGTTCATTCAGTTACACCTAAGAGTGAAACGAACTTTAAATCAAGTCCTAGCAGCTCACACGTGAACCGTTTGAATATCCCGCGACGACGCGGACTCAGGAAGAGTCAAAGATCGCTTCAGCCAAACGGACATGCAAAGGGACAAGCATACTCGCCGTCCCACTTTGACCACAAGGTTTTCAATGCAAGTATTTAATCTCTTACCAAGATTTAAATGCGTATTACATTTCCCTGCTTAAGGTGATTTTGATACTTTGCTGGTTCTCAAAGGTAGTGGTATCTGTTGTTTTCCTTTCTCTTTATTTTACTTTCATTTTACTGTTCACGCATATATATATATATATATATATATATATATATATATATATATATATATATACATACACTGCTCAAAAAAATAAAGGGAACACTTTTTAATCAGAGAATAGCATCAAGTCAGTTAAACTCCTGGGATATTGATCTGGTCAGTTAAGTAACAGAGGGGGTTGGTAATCAGTTTCAGCTGCTTTAGTGTTAATGAAATTAACAGCAGGTGCACTAGATGGGCAACAGTGAGACAACCCCCAAAACAGGAATTGTTTTACAGGTGGAGGCCACTGACATTTTTTCCCTACTCATCTTTTCAGACTGTTTTTCACCAGTTTTGCATTTGGCTAGGGTCAGTGTCACTACTGGTAGCATGAGGCGATACCTGGACCCTACAGAGGTTGCGCAGGCAGTCCAGCTCCTTCAGGATGGCTCATCAATACGTGCCATTGCCAGAAGGTTTGCTGTGTCTCCCAGCACAGTCTCAAGAGCATGGAGAAGATTCCAGGAAGACAGACAGCTACTCTAGGAGAGCTGGACAGGGCCGTAGAAGGTCCTTAACCCATCAGCAGGACCGGTATCTGCTCCTTTGTGCGAGGAGGAACATGATGAGCACTGCCAGAACCCTACAAAATGACCTCCAGCAGGCCACGGTGTGATTGTCTCTGACCAAACAATCAGAAACAGACTTCATGAGGGTGGCCTGAGGGCCCGACGTCTTCTAGTGGGCCCTGTGCTCACTGCCCAGCACCAGGGAGCTCGATTGGCATTTCCCATTGAACACCAGAATTGGCAGGTCCGCCACTGGTGCCCTGTGGTTTTCACAAATGAGAGCAGGTTCACCCTGAGCACGTGACAAACAGGAAACGGTCTGGAGAAGCCGTGGAGAATGTTATGCTGCCTGTAACATCGTTCAGCATGACCGGTTTGGTGGTGGGTCAGTGAGGGTCTGGGGAGGCATATCCATGGAGGGACGCACAGACCTCTGCAGGCTAGACAATGGCACCCTGACTGCCATTAGGTATCAGGATGAAATCCTTGGATCCATTGTCAGACCCTATGCTGGTGCAGTCGGTCCTGGGTTCCTCCTGGTGCACAACAATGCCCGGCCTCATGTGGCGAGAGCATGCAGGCAGTTCCTGGAGGATGAAGGAATGATACCATTGAAGGGCCACCACGCTCACCTGACCTACATCCAATAGAACACCTCTGGGACATTGTGTTTCGGTCCATCTGACATCACCTGGTTGCACCTCAGACTGTCCAGGAGCTCAGTGATGCGCTGGTCCAGATCTGGGAGGAAATACCCCAGGACACCATCCGTCGTCTCAGTAGGAGCATGTCCCGACATTGTCAGACATGCATACAAGCACGTGGGGGCCATACAAACTACTGAGAACCATTTTGAGTTGCTGCAATGAAATTTCAGCAAAATTGACAAGCCTGCTGCATCATTTTTTCACTTAGATTTCCGGGGTGTCTTTGAATTCAATCCTCTGTAGGTTGATTATTTTAATTTCCATCAAACGATGTGGCATCCTTTCGTTCATAACACATTACCCAGTCCATATTAGTATAGATATCTAGCATGATATTTTTCCCCATTGAGATCTGATGTATTTTCAAAGTGTTCCTTTAATTTTTTTGAGCAGTGTATATATATATTCTTTGTTAGATGTAGTTGTAACGTTACTTTTATAGTGCATTTATTAAAACCCTATTATACTCTGAATTGTTTCTTGTTTGCTGCTCACGAAACAAAGCCTCTTTAATGTGTTTGATCTTAGCTACGAGCTATGAGTTATAATTTGTGAATGATTACGAGTTAATAATCTGGTAAACCAGGAGTTATTCTTAGTGGCCACGAGAATAATATCCCTTGAGAGTTGATAAGAAAATTGCATGATTCGTTTGGCGGACAGACGAATCATTCGATGTGATATACTTTTAGTAGGCATTCACAAATTCAAATTATAGCCCTTCTGTATTCATAATTAATTGCAATTCGTTGAGATTGATTGTCTATATACAGAGATATAAACACACGGGCTAGGTATCCCTTTTTTGGGCGATTTGAAGAGTGTAAGTGATAACCAGTATGAAAAATTATAATTATTAATAAATCATAATTGATAGTTATCATTTTTAATTGTACATTCCCCTCATTTGAGCTGGTGTCCTTACACCCTTCAGCTTCCCACCATAACAGACAAAGAGCTGGTCTGAGGTCCTGAAACACTGCGTACTGTCTACGTAAGCATGGAGGGCGCAAACTGCACAGAGCAGTGCCAAGGCTGGGTCTGCCTCCTCCAAGGGCAGCGCTTGTAGGTTCACCACCTGATTTCTGAACGGAGTGGTGGGAACCTTAATGGGCACGTATCCAGGCCGGGGTCTCAGGATCACGTGAGAGTTAGCGGCCCGAATTCCAGGCACGCTTCATCAACCGAAAATGTCTGCAGGTTCCCTACCCTCTTGATGGAGGCCAAAGCGGTCAGGAGCGCTGTCTTCATGGACAGGAACTTAAGCTCCACTGACCACAATGACTCAAAGGGAGCTCTCTGCAGGGCAGATAGCACCACTGCGAGGTCCCAAGAGGGTACAAGAGGAGAGCGAGGAGGATTAAGTCTCCTCGCTCCTCTAAGGAACCTGATGACCAGGTCATGCTTCCCCAAAGACTTACCTTCAACTGCATCGTGATGTGCGGCGATAGCGGCAACATACACTTTGAGGGTGGAGGGAGACAGCCTTCGCTCCAACCCATCTTGCAGGAAGGAAAGCACGACTCTGATCGGGCATTTTCTGGGGTCTTCTCAGTGAGACGAGCACCAGGTGACGAAGAGGTTCCACTTCAACGCATAGGCGTGTCTCGTGGACAAGGGTCTAGCGGAAGTGATGGTAGCCACCACCAGAGGTGGTAGGGTACTCAAACCTGCCTTGTCCCGTCCAGAAGCCACACATGTAGGTTCCATAGATCGGGACAAGGGTGCCAGAGGGTGCCCCGTCTCTGGGAAAGGAGGTCCTTCCTTAGAGGAATTGGCCAGGGAGGTGCTGTCGCGAGGAGTACTAGTTCGGAGAACCAGGTCCGGGTGGGCCAATGAGGCGCAACCAGAATGACCTGCTCCTTGTCCTCCCTGATCTTGCACAGAGTCTGTGCAAGAAGGCTCACTGGGGGAAACGCATACCTGCGGAGGCCCCGCGGCCAGCTGTGCGCCAGTGCATCCGAGCGTGCCCTCGGTCAGGGAGTAAAACAGGCTGCAATGGGAAGAGTCGTGGGACGCAAACAGATCTACCTGTGTGCCGTCGAACTGTTCCCAAATCAGCTGAACCGACTTGGGATGGAGTCTCCATTCCTCAGGAAGTGGCTGAAACTGTGAGAGCTCGTAGGCTGCACGGTTCAGCTCTCCCGGGATGTGAAAGGCTCGATGCGACCTCAGATGCTTCTGACTCCAGAGGAGGAGGTGGCGGGCGATTTGCGACATACGGCGAGAGTGTAGACCACCTTGTCGGTTGATGTACGCTACTGTCGCGGTATTGTCTGATACCTCTGTCTCAGCGCACTGTCATCCAAGACCTCTGGGGGCTTAGAGATGGGTGTGTCAGTTCTTTCTTTAACCACATAAAGGTGCTGCCCGCCGAGCATCGTCGGCGCTTTGTTCCATACTGTCACCCTCAGGTCACCCTGGCCACCAGCCAAAGTATCGCCTCTCGAAGAGGGGATAGATCGGGGTGTTGCAGAGGGGACTCTACCTCTAGTGAGGTCATTGAGTCTCGACCGCAGCGTTGCGATGGTCATGTTCCCGCATTGAGAACATGACTCATCCACAAACGCTACCTTAGTGTGATCTAAGCTCAAATACGCCAGGCAGCGATTGTGCTCATCAGACTTGGAAACGGTCCGACCGCAACCAGAATTGCACGGGCGAGACATCTTTATAAAGACGTGCCACGCACAAGCTCTTTTGTGAGAGGATTAAAACTCAGGGTCACCTTAAAAGGGGCACAATAACTTCACAGCATCTAAAGGCTGTGAATGGGTACTTGCATTGACTTCGGTTGTTGAACAAGTCCAGATGCAGTAGATTCTGGAGATTCTTGATGATTGTGCCAGGAGTACGCTGAAGCATTTGTTTGGGTTCTTCGGGATGGTTCACGTTGAATCCAACGAGTTGCCAGAAGGAGACAGGAAACGTAGTGTCTCAGAAGAGATTGAGCAAAGATCTAATCTGATCAGATAACTCTTAAAGGCCCTATCAGTTCACACCCATTTGGTGAGGTGACAAATCAAAGATGACCGGGAGAAAGTCTTTGTTCCATCTTATCCCTATCTGCATGTTTAAGGTGGAGTATTTGTGCAGTTTTTACACAAAAGTATGTAAAAAAAAAAAAAAAAAAATGATGCATTTTATCATAACATACTATACACCATTAATTATGAAATTAAAAGAGGTTTCTTTTGATACCAAGAAAGATGGGGATTTGAAGACATTAAAGCCGTGATGCATCATCTTTTGGATATCAGCATCTGAAGTTACCCTAACATAACTGAAGAATCATAACTAGACTAATATAACATAGGGACATGCATAAAACACAGGAGAAATAATATATGAAGAGTTCAGATGCAAAAGCCTCTTAAGTGCCATCTGAAATTTTCTTCTAGAATGATCATTTTTATCAAGCTTGTATATTTAAGTTCAGTAATTTCACTTAAATGGCAATGAAAATTACCTATTAATTGTCATTTAAGTGAAATTACTGAACTTAAATATACGAGCTTGATAAAAATGATCACTATGATAATTTCTACTCGTTCTACTCACATACACAGCACATCACAAGATAATCCACAAGTCAAGCCCCGCCCCTTTGCTTTTGGACACTTAACTCCTAACGAAAACAAATGACAGAACCACATTCATAGAATCATTAAATACACAGTTCACAGAAGAAACACTAATACAAAATAACAAAAACACAAAATAATGCTTTAAGATGTCAACAAAAATATACAAGAATTAGCTACATTTTAACAAAAGAACACCCAATAAACATTTGAAGGAAAAGAAACATTTCTTTTGTAAAAAATACAATTACATAAGAAAACAACAAAAACAAAACACAATACTACTCTTGTAAATATACACGCACGCACACACTTGATGGATGCTCTGTCAAGTCTTCATCGTCGGTTAGGAACCTGGGGGTGCTCTTTGATACCAATCTTTCATTTGAAAGTCACGTGTCTAGTATCTGTAAAACCGCATTTTTCCATCTTAAAAATATATCTAAATTACATCATATGCTCTCATTGACAAATGCGGAACAATTAGTTCATGACATCAAGGCTAGATTATTGTAATGCTATTATGGGTGGTTGCCCTGGTCCAAAACGCAGCAGCTAGAGTTCTTACTAGAACCAGGAAGTATGACCATATTAGCCCTGTTCTGTCAACACTGCATTGGCTCCCTATTAAACGTAGTATACATTTTAAAATATTGCTGATTACTTACAAAGCACTAAATGGTTTAACTCTGCAGTACTTGAGCTAGCTCTTAACGCATTATAGTCCTTCACGTCTATTGCGATCTCAAAATTCCGGCCAGTTAATAATACCTAGAATATCAAAACCGACTTCTGGCGGTAGATCCTTTTCCTATTTAGCACCAAAACTTTGGAACAGTCTTCCTAACATTGTCCGGGAAGCAGGTACACTCTGTCAGTTCAAAGCTAGACTAAAAACACATCTATTTGACCAAGCATAAATATAACACATTATAGACTTCTATAATTCAATGTTAGGCTGCATAGATTAGGTCAGCCGGAACCGGGAACACTTCCCATAAATCCTGATGTACTCGTTACATCATAAGAATAATGGCGTCTACGCTAATATTAGTCTCTCTGTTTATCCCGAGGTTTACCGCAGTCTGCCAGATCCAGGGCGTATACAGATCTGATGAAGGACCTGCACCTGGACGCGACGACAACGCAGTCCTGAAGTGTCAACTAGTCTCTTCCCTGTGAAGGCCTCCCTCCCCTCCCTTTACCCCTCTACAGATAAAGCGTTGTCGGGATAATTCCGGTTTGCATGGCTACGCGGAAGCGATAAAAATTCTGTATTATAAATTTTAAGGCCAGACAAGTAGTTTGTTGAGGGTTGGTTTGTAGGGAAGGACTACCTGCGCGCATATATTCACGCCTGCGCACATATATTCAAACGCGCATACCTATAGACTGAACTCGTAATACACGTGCACGCCATCAGCGTTCTTGTAAAAGTTCCTGATGGAAGAAGGAAAGTCTCTCAGTGAGGTACAAGCTTTGATTTCTCCCCACAGTGCCACAGACAGTTCCCCTGAGTCAATTATACGCGCCATGGGTGAGGTCCTGGAAAAGACATTAAAGCACCTGAGTGAAGGCAACACATACCAACACCTGCGCACATTTTCAGCTGTAGTTCCAACCCCCATGGGCGAGGAGAATATGGAAAATTGGATTGACCAAGCCAGGCTGATGATAACTTGTAAGTGTGACTGCTCCAGAAAAAAGACGCAGAATTGTGGAAAGCTTCAAGGGACATGCATTGGACATTGTAAGAGCTGTCCGATTCTCCGATACTGAAGCGAGTGCTTTGCAGTACTTGGAAGCGTTGGAGAGCGCCTTTGGATCATCTGAGTCTGGTGAGGATTTATACTTCAATTTTCGTCTACTGCGCCAGGGCACAGGGGAGGCCCTGTCTGAATTCCTGAGAAGGATGGAGAAGACCCTCAGCAAAGTAGTGGAAAGAGATGGACTGTCCCTCAGTCTGGTCGATAAAGTACAAGTGGAACAGCTGATTAGAGGGGCTGTGAATTCTGACATGATGTTGCTCCAACTGAGGCTGAGAGAAAGAAAAAATCACCCACCTTCTTTTCTGAGTCTGTTGAAGAAAATACATGAGGCAGAGGAGAGTGAAGCGGCTCGCCACAGAATGTCTGCAAAAGCCAAGGCCATACAATTCCACGAAGAGGAATTGAACATCCAGGAACTCAAGGCCGAGCTTCAAGAATTGAGAACCCAAATAAGCGGGGTTGAGCACAAAGCTGTATCTACTTCATCATTAGTGATTAAAACTAAAGAAAAACCAATCAAGAAGACTGAAAAAACGGATGATTCAGAGGTTCATGAGTTAAGGAAACAGGTCCAACACTTACAGCAGCAGTTGGCAGTTCTGAGTATCAGTTCTACTCAATACTCACCTCATGTTCCAGAGCAGCGGCCAAAACCATCACAGTCCAAGTCCGTTGTTTCCACGCCTTTCAGATAAAAATCAGCCAGAACAAGAAATGACTACTTCTGGTACAGGTGTGGAGAAGATGGTCATATTGCAACGAAGTGTCAATTTCCACCAAATTCTGATCAGGTGATTAAGAAGCTGATTCGTTCTTTGCGGCAGGCAAAGAACGGGAAACATGAGGTGGATGACAATACAATGGCTTCAAACCAAGCCCGTTTCTCCAAAGAGAGCCAGCCAGACATCCATGAATCCAGCAGTCTTCCTAAAGGACTGCTAGGACCGGCATCCGTTTTAAACTGCATTTAATGTGTACGTACAGAGTGAGGCTGCGTCCGAAACTGCATACTCAATGAGTAGGTACTTAATTTCAATGAGTACTTACTTAACGAGCGCTAAAAGAGTAGGTACTTTATAGCCAAATCTCGTTGAGTATGAATGCGATCCGTACAACATTCGCCATGTTGACGTTATCATGTGACCTACGACGTTATCACAAGCGCAATAGCTTAAAAATTATGAGCGACAGGTGTACCAACACCTGATTCATCAGTACCTCGACAACCATACCCATTACGGTTTTCTTCAACGCCAGCAAAATGTTTCCAATGTCTGTACAAAGAAGACGTCGGGCAGCTGCTCGAATATCTCGCCTTAGGAGAAGACTATTGATTTCATACTCTAAATATCGTCGCTGTCTGGCGAAATCCTCGTATCTCCAAAACCATTATTTTTCAGGAAATTAAAAAAACTGCATATTTTTTTAATTATTAAACATTGTATCGTTAAAGTTGGTATTATAACTTATATTGCTATCATATACTGTTGTATACCAACATTAACACAACATTTCCCCAAAATCATGTTTAATCGGAGATACGAGATTTATGACTTGGGAGCAGGGAGATACGAGGTTACGCTGTCATTGATTAGAATGGTACGGACACAGACGTCGCTGCTGCCAGCAGTGTTCATCAAAGTCTGCGGTCGCATTGAGCCTTTTGACAAGAGATAAGGCTTTAAGAGCTATTCATATCTAATGATTGTGGTTACATACATCCTAAACTCTATTTTAAAGGTTTAAGAGCTATACGTGAAGCAGAACAAAAAACAATGAGGTAACTAGGCTGTCTAATAGGCGGAAATTTGCCTAATCTGCACGCAAATTTACCGTGGCTCACAGGCTTCCTTCTGCACCAAAGCATTACAGCAATCGATTTTTAACAAAACAAGCCTACTCAAATGTATCTAACCTAACTATTTTCACTCGTTATTGTCTAAAAAAACAGACAGAGTTATGCAATGAGCTTACTGGCGCCAGTAACGTTAGACAGACCCTTTTTCTCCCATAAATAAAACCTGCTACTTGGGATATTTTACATGCACAGTGCCAACTTCGAGTCAGTAAAATAATAATAAAAACAATAATTTAATGCTGGTATCCAAAACATTTATTTCAATTCAAGTATTATATTAGATACATTTTAAAACAATGCACACGTATAATAAGCCTAGTAATATTAAGCCTATAATACGTAGACATTTAAAATACATCAATAACTGATATCATAGTTTAACACAGATAAAATCAGAGTTAAGGCTTGCTTTACGTGTTGCTCGACGAGGATTTCTTATCGTTGCGACGTTCAATCCTGAGGAGACAAAATGCCGGATTATGCCGCGTAAGCTCCCGCCGCGGAGTGAAGAAGAGGTGGAGTTACGAGGATTCTCAGACAGTTGAAGTGTCCAATGGAGTTACGAGATTTGCTCTCAAGCTATTTTCAACACTTTAGATTGGTTAAAAATTTGTAAAAATAACAGAACCACGTGGGGACTGACCAATAGCATCGATTTGTGAAAAAATATGAAATTGACCAAATTTGGACATACGAGGTTTCCGCCCGACAGCAACGATATGTAAGTACGAATTAAATTAAATTAAAGTACGTAAAAAATAACATTAACCAAGAATGACTTGCCATGCTAGCTCAACCCAACACTTATAATGATAAATGCTGACCAATACTCAATTATATTACATATTTTCTTACTGAGAATGATATGTTGTTGTAAAACATGCCTAATTTACTGTTATTGTCATAACATACTATGCACGAATAGTGGACAAATGCAGCCAATGAATGTGAATACATCCATTTTCAGTCAAGAAATTAATGTATTAATTAATGAAAGAATTATATTTAATTGACTACAATAGGAAACATGAACAACAAGTAAACAAATGGATATAACTAAAACTAACCATCACAATAAACAAATGCAAGTCAACAACACATGAAACAAAGATTTATTAAAATTTCTCATTTTAACAAACTATCACATATTTACAGGTGGTGAATCCCACATCCTACTGCCATCTAAGCAGAGCTGTTCCCATTCTGCGGCTTTATTTTGATGAAGCAGCTGACCACCGTGTCACTCCATCCAACTCCAGGCCATCACTGATCACCGGGGGAAATTCCTTGATGTCTTTGTGGGATATCCTGGGTCTGTGCACGATGCCAGGGTGCTGAGGAACAGCCCTGTGTATGCTGGCAGCCTTTATCCACCTGCAGGCAAGTGCATCCTCGGGGATGGAGGCTATCCTTGCCTGAGTGCCCCCATCTGCCTCATCACCCCGTACAGAGAGCCGGTGCAGAACCCTGTGCAGGCTCGTTTCAACAGCAAGCACTCCCGTGCCTGCAACATCGTGGAGAGAGCTTTTGGGATGCTGAAGACACGCTGGCGTTGTATTTTCTTCAAGGCCTTGGAGGTGAGCCCTGCCTTCGTGCCTGAGGTTGTTGCGTGCTGCGCTGTGCTTCACAATCTCGCTATAGTCAATGGGGACATCGTTGAGCCAGAGGATGAGGAAGACCATGATGACGGCCTCCCTGATCCCCACAACCTTGCAGCAAGAGTGGGAGAACATGTGCGGGACAATCTGGCTGCCGCTGTGTCTGCTCCAAACATCCCTGTGCCTGCTCTCCATGAGCACGACTACCTTTAAAACATTAAAAAACATCAAAATGTTTTACAATTCATGTTGTCAGCATTCCTTTTCTTTCCAAATGTCATTTTATAGGTTTACAATTACATGCATTTTTTTAAATAGCTTTATTACTTTTGTTGTGTAATGGGCTAAACCACTGAACTGGTAAGCAGAAGATTGCTGGTCGATCTCCACAGCCGACGCCACGAGTGTGTCCTTGAGCAAGGCTCTTTACTCCAGGTTGATTCAGGGTCATTGTCCCTGTAATAAATGCACAGAGTCACTTGGATAAAAACATCTGCCAAATTTCAAAATTCAAATGTTTTATGAATTGTCTCAGGCATAAAAGTTAAAAGTTGCTAATTTCTTAGCTTATTTCTTCAAGGTACTACTATAATACAAAATGCATACATATATTTACTACCATTTCTATCTGGTGGGTTGAAGGGTTAATTCACCTAAAACATATGAATTTAGCTATTATTTACTTTCTTTATATTCTTTACATTATTTACAATTTTGCTTTCATGTAATGAGATCCCTCAATTACTATTTTTTTTTTTTTTTTTTTTTGAATGTGTTTTTATTGAACTTTTCATTTACATAAAAAACAAAAAACAAAAAAAAAAAAAAAAAAAAACAACAAGTTAAAATAAATACAAAAGTCCTTGACAGCACTTCAGATAATACATCACATACCAGTGCATTGTCTGCATAGTTCAAACATTAATATATATAAGATATTTACTTCAAACTAATTTTTCAATTAGTGCCCACTTCCGTCGAAAAATTTCCGATTTCAACTGCAAGTCTGCTGTCATTTTCTCAAACATGTATATCTGTTTCAGTCTATGTGTCCATTCTGTCACAGTGGGTTCACGCACCTTCATCCAGTTCACAGTGATTATCTTCCTAGCTGACATTAACAATATATGCAATACAAACAAATGGGATTTACTGAACTGATCTGAAGGGAAACCTTCAAGCAAAAAAAATTCTGGGTGCATTGGAATATCTCTTTCTAAAACTTTATCGATTTCCCTTTTAACCCCCTGCCAATACCCTTGTATTTTGGGACATTCCCAGAATATATGTACATAGTCCCCCACCATCCCACAATCTCTCCAGCATTGTGATAATGGCGAAGTACTGTCAAATTTGGCAACCACCAGTGGAACTCTAAAGAATCTCATTTTCATTTTCCAATCAAATTCCTTCCACATTTGACTGCTGATACCCTTATGACAGCCAGCACATATATCTGTCCACATCTCATCCTCTATGACAGTATTTAACTCTAGTTCCCAATTCCTTTTGATATGAAACGTGTCATCGGATCGATCCTGCATTAACTTCCCATAGATATGTGCTATATGGTTTTTAGTAGGTAGATTGTGTTCAATAATATTGATAAAATATTTTTCAACATTTGTTGGAGATCTTTTAATTATGTCCCAATGTTTATGAGTTGTAATATAGTGACGTAATTGTAAATATCTAAAGAGATCATTCGATCTCAGTGTAAACTTGTCACATAATTGAGAAAAAGATCTTATGGTTTCCCCATCAAAAATTTGATTTATTATCTTTAAACCATTTTCTTCCCACCTATTAAAGGCACTATCCCATATAGAAGGAATGAAATCTGGGTTACCTGTAATGGGTATTGCACGTGATAAGGTGATTACTCCTCTAAACTTTTTCTGTATTGTGGACCAAATTTTTACAGTATGCTTTATCCATATATTTGTATTCTTCACTCTTTTCTGTGCATGCAAGTCCATGAATGGCAGAACTGTCAAAGAGACTCCAGGAAGTGAATTCTGTTCAATATTAACCCATTCTGCCTCCTTATCAATGCCAAGCCAAGCAGCCATAGCCCTAAGCTGAGCAGCCCAATAATAGTATCTAAGATTAGGAAGTTTCAAACCCCCCCTGTCCTTATTTGACATAAGTATTTTAAGCCTAATTCTTGGTCTTTTATTTTGCCAAATGAACTTTGAAATCAATTTTTCTAGTTTATTAAATGCTGAGACTGGAACCAAAACAGGAAGAGATTGAAATAAGAAGAGAAGTCTCGGCAAAATATTCATTTTTACTGTTTCAATCCTTCCAAACATGGAGAGAGGTAGTATCTCCCATCTCGCCAAATCTTTTTTTATGGTCTCAAAAAGCTGTGTGTAGTTAGCCAAGTATAAGTGTGATGTCTTGAGTGTAAGGGTAACCCCCAAGTATCTGAAACCCCCACTAGACCATCGAAAAGATACTTCATTATCTAACTGAGTGGGCCAATGTCCTGAAATCATCATTGCTTCTGATTTCTCAGCATTTATCTTATATCCAGAAACTAAGCCATAGTCTCTAAGGCACTCTAAAAGGGCTGGGATAGATGAAACAGGGTTTTCAATGAATAATAATACGTCATCGGCATATAGCGATATTTTATGACACTTCCCTCCTTTATCTGTTATCCCTTGTATTCTGGGGTTGCTCCTTATTAACTCCGCTAGTGGCTCAATACTAAGAGCAAATAAAACTGGAGACAGTGCATCTCCCTGACGAGTTCCCCTACCTAAATTAAAAAAATCTGAGCAGTGACCATTTACTCGAACTCTTGATTTAGGATTTTTGTAAAAAATCTTTACCCACTTAACAAAAGTGTCATGAAACCCCATATAATTTAGAGTCTGTTCCAGAAACACCCAGTCCACCCTATCAAATGCTTTCTCAGCATCTAGGCTGAGAAGCATTGAGGGTGTTTTACTATCTTTTCCAATTTGTTGTAAGTTTAAAGCTCTTCTTATGTTATTTGTTCCATATCTTTTATTAATAAATCCAGTCTGATCCGGTTTGACCAGTTTTTTAATATGCTTCTGAATTCTGTTTGCTATTATTGAAGTTAAGATTTTCATATCCTGACATAGTAAGCTTATTGGTCTATAGGCCATACATTGTGTAGGGTCTTTTCCAGTTTTATGAATTACAGTTATAATTGCGTCAGACCATGAATGTGGGGGGTCTTCATCATGTAGCACATAATTAAACACTTTACATAAATTAGGAGCTAATTCGTTTACAAATGCCTTGTAAAATTCCCCGGAGAACCCGTCTACCCCCGGCGACTTATTGTTTTTTAAATTTGCAATAGTCGCCCTTATTTCTTCTTCTGTAATAGGGGATATTATTTCCTTTGCTGTTTCTTCTGTTAGTTTGTTTAGTTCAATTGTTCGCAAAAATGTTTTAACTTTTTCCTCCTTATTTATTAAATTCTGGCCTTCATATAATTTTTTATAATAATCTTCAAATGCTTTGACTATATCATGTGGTTGTGTTTGCATTTTTGAGGTATCTGGGTGTTTGATTTTTGGAACTACCCTGCTCGCTTGAGCCTTGCGTAATTGAAAGGCCAAGAGCCTACTAGCTTTATTACTCATCTCGTAATATTTTCTACTTACAAATCTGAGTGCCCCCTCTGCTTTATATGTAAGCAAATCATCCAGTTTCTTTCTTTCCTGCTTTAAACATTCTAGAATTTTAATTTTACCTGTTTGTTTATGTTCAGTTTCCAGTTTCCTGATTTCATTCTCTATCTCATTTTGTTTGGCCAATCTCAATTTTCTGTTCCTGGATGTTATTTCTATTATTTTACCTCTTGTCACTGCTTTGGCCCCCTCCCACAATATAGATGGGGTAACCAGTCCATTATCGTTAATCTCAAAGTATTCAATCAATTGTCGTTTTATTTCTTCTTTCGCCTTACAATCATTTATTACTGAGACATTTAATCTCCAGTATTGAAATTGTTTGTCTTGTCCTAAATGAAGTTTTAGCCTGACTGGAGCATGATCAGATATAGTTATGGGATCTATATAACATTCTTTTATATTATGTATATCTGCTCTTGATGTACAAAAAAAGTCTATTCTAGAATAACTACCATGTACATGCGACATAAAGGTAAAATCCTTCTCTTTAGGATGCAAGTGTCGCCAAATATCAGTTAAACCTAATTCTCTCATTATTCCTAATAAAGTTTTTACTTTTTTTGACTTTGGTCCCCTCTCTGCTGGTAGCCTATCAACATCACTATCTAATACACAGTTAAAGTCCCCACCAATTAAGTACATTCCCTCACCTTTCTGTGCCAAAAGAGAAAAAACGTTCTTGAAAAATTGTGGGTAGTCCTCGTTAGGTGCGTAAAGATTAAGAATAGTGATTTTATTGCCTGCAATTGTTCCAACTACCATGACGTATCTCCCTTCTTTGTCTTTGTATACTTGCTCCATATTAAAAAAAACAGACTTGGCAATCATGATTGCAACACCTCTTCTCTTCCCCTTGTTATATGAAGCACTGTAAACTTGGTCCACCCATTCTCTCCTCAGTTTTAAATGTTCCCCATCAGAGAGGTGGGTCTCTTGAAGCAATGCAATGGAGCATTGCATTTTTCTAAGCTGATTAAATATTTTCTTTCTTTTAATTGGGCTGCTCAGTCCTTTTACATTATAACTGACACAAATTAAATTATCCATTGACGTTAGTATAAATGCATATTTTAGTCACCGGTATATGTTCTAGTAATATAGAAAAACAAAAAAACGCTTTAGCTGTCAAGGGTAAATAATTAAAGTAAACAAAAACAGGAACTATATACACGAACAAGACTTCCAAACATCCATTCGGCCAGGTTCTTGTTTCGTAGGCCAAATCCCGATGTAAGAAGGGCAGGGAGTTGTGACGTTGACTCCCTGGGGTATCAAAAATGCACCAAGTGCGCGCAGCCAGATTTGAAACACGGCCGCCTCCAAGAGTGATTTCCACTCCGCAAAACGTCAGTAAGCATCCGTCAATTTAGAGAGAAAAAAAAAAAAGTCAATTATTATCCCGAAAGTAAAGAAGGGAGAGAGAGAGAAAAAAAAAAAAAAAAAAGTTTCTTAATCATATGTATTCTACAGTGAGCCAATCTCTCTCTTTTATAATGTAACCAGAGTTTACTCACATTCTGAAGCAGAAATATCCTATTTAAATGTAACATATTTGAGCGAGTCACTGCTTCAAAAATGCTTGAAGATCCGCGTCGGACAGCAGCGCAGTATTCGGTCCACGTCTACTTTTACCTTGCACTGACCATCTTGCCTTCGAAATTTCTTTTACTTGTCGGTCTCGATCATCCACTCGAACTTTAATTCCCAAGTCTCGTAGAGTTGGTGCAGCATCCATCAGGTTAGGAAAAGTTTTTGCTCCCGTCTCCAGGTAGATCCTTATCTGTGCTGGGTAGATACACTGAGCTCGCACATCCTTCATTTTGAGCTGTTTCATTACGTCTCGTACCTGCGCTCTCTTCCTCTGCAGCTCAGGTGAATAGTCGTTGTCAAAGAAGATTCGTTTCGCGTTGTAGAGGACCTGTTTCTGTGACCAGGCTTTTCGTAGGATTGCGTCCTTAACCGCGTAGTCCAGGAATCTCACTATTATCGATCTCGGGGGTGCGGCGGGGTCTTTCGGTTTGGCTGCAAGGGCCCTGTGTGCCCTTTCAATCTTTATCTCCATGTCCTGAGGAAGCTGTAGAACTGTGGTGAGCAGATCTTTAACAAATTCCGCCGTGTTTTCTCCTTCGCAGCCCTCTGGAACTTGATATATTCTTAGATTATTCCGCCGAAGTCTATTTTGTAAGTCCTCGCATCTATCTGTGAGATCCGCCTCACGTTCCAGTAGATATCGTAGCGCTCTTTCGTGTCTCATCCCAGTCTCCTCAGCAGTACTAATCCGTTCCTCCGTCTCCGCGATTCTGCTCTCCAAACCGTTTACTTGGCATTTTAAGTCCTCAATTGAGGTCTCCACTTTTGTCAGTGATATTCTTGTTTGTTTATGCCCCTCTTGGTTTTCTTTTCTTAACGATTTCAGTTCTTCCATCACTTCAGTAAGTTCGGGAGCACGCGGGCTAGATTTAGCAGGCCTAGCAGGGCTAGGTGATCGTTTCTTATCGTCTCTCTCTCTTGAGTTTTCATTTTTGGAGGTATTCTTGTGTCTCGTTGCTGTACTCATTCCAAAAACTCTGAATATAACTGAATTTGTAATATAAATCGAGATTTATTACAGAAATCCGACGGAGCTTCACTTTCAAGCGTTTGTCATTTCTCTGACGTCACCGGAAGTCCCCACTATTTTTTTTTAAACCACAAAATGTGATTTTTGTTAAGTTTGTTCTGCTGGTTTCGGTTCATACAATATCGGTCAATGGAGCCCAACTTTCAGAAGCTTCCTGGCATTATTTATTGCTTTTCAAGCTTCTGTGAAAGTCCATTGACTGATATTGTATTAAACCATCAGACCAAACATGACCAAAATCACCTTTTGTGTTCAGAGGAGAGAGAAAAATAACACGCACAGAGGAATCAAACAACATGAAAGTAAATACTTGATTATATTTATGTCTTTGGGTGCACTAACCCTTCAGTCACTATTTCACTGGGTTTAGGTAATGCAAAACTTAAAATAATTTGTGTGAAGAGTCCAACTTAAGGCGGGCATACACTGTGCGATGTCTGTGCGATTTCAGCAAGGAACCTACTCACACTGAACGAGTATATCGCATGCGATGTAAAGCCAAAGCTCAGGATTTATGTGCTCACACTGTACGGTCCGAACGTCGAGCTGCGACTTGACTGCTCACACTATACGTGTGAAATATGCGCGAATCAGCGCGATAAATCCTCGTGCCGGGTTGCGCCTATGGACGATATCAGCCTATCCAGAGATATTGTCAAAACAAGCATCAGCTATCAATATCAAGAAGATTTAGCATTTCCAATTTATATATTAAATTATTAGTAGACTAGTATTATTGTATTATTATTATTATTATTATTATTATTATTATTATTAGGGAAGGCTACTTTTATTATTAAAGTGATAGGCTATTATAATTAAATTGCCACGCAACAATTTCATAGCGCATCACCGCCTAACCAACGCGCTGTGAGGATAATAAAATATTACATAGAAGCTTACTTCTCCTCATTGAAAATTGTCTAAAACATTTAGGTCGATTACAATGAATTATATACATATAATTAATTATTTACAGTCTATGTCCGACCACTGCAATAATTCATCAATGAAAATTAAAAACAGCTTTATTTCAAAAACATTTTTTAACAATAAAAGAGGCAAAGTGTACATCGCAGGTGGCTTGGAAGAAGTGGGTAATGGTTAATCAATTTTGCAACACGAACTGGAGGTAAGCAACAGTAATTTGTAGCTTTGAACTACAGAACTTAAATAGGCCTATCTCCCTTTTCTTTCTTTTTTTTTTTTTTTGTTGTTGTTGCTGCAGATGAAACTGTTTTCGCGCAGGCGCAGTGAGGGAAAAAACACTGCGTTTAGGGCAATCGGTTCGTAGCTCTGCTTCAACTGTGCGATATAGTCACGAGGAGCGACCAAAATTTCTAACATGCCAGAAATTCATCCGACCATCCGATTGCCGGTCGTGAGAGGTTAATCGCCTCTCGTTTCCCCCTGTACACTGCACGAACACTGCACGACAAACGACGCACGACAAAGCTGAAAATCGGCCCGACCCGAAAAAGAGTCGCACGAGTCAGAATTCGGCTCAAAATCGGACGAAAATCGCACAGTGTATGCCCGCCTTTAGGTCATGGAGGGCCATTGTCCTGGACAGTTTTTCCTACCCTAATTATACACACCTGAATCTATTTAAACCAATTAATATCTGGCTACTAGTAAATTACAGACAGGTGTGTTGGAACTGAACCCTCCATGACCTGCCTTGAATATCCCTGCATGAGCTCTGTATGCATTTAGAAGTCACATAATACACTACAAGTTTAATTGTTGCTATAATGTATGGTTGATGCCTAGAAATGGTTTGTGCAAAGTATTGTGCAAAAGTCTTAGGCCACCATTTGATGTTGTTGTAGTAATGGTATAATTTTTATTCTTACTGATGTTTGCCTAAAGAAGCCATTTTGTACAGATTTGTTTTGGGTTTTTTTTAAGTTCAAATCTCCTTTATTTTCTGTTTTTATCTTAATAATGATAGCAAAATATGGATGGTCATTAAAGCATAGCTAAAACAACAAAGCTGTTGGTGGCCTACTATTTTTGCACAATACTCTGCGCGTGTGTGTGTGTGTGTGTATATATATATACACACATTTAAACTGTATATATATATATATATATATATATATATATATATATACATATATATATATATATTCAATTTAAATGTGTTTTAAAATGTTTGCTCTTTACATAAACCCAGATTTGTAAATGATCACAAAACACTTTTTACTTTAATTTATTTTTTAGCAAGAATCTCAAGAACTGAAAGAAATCTCTCGTTTCTTTCCTTTGTCTCCCGCTCTCTCTTTTCCTCTTTTTCACTTGCCTCCCGGCGCCATCTCTCTTCCCTTTCCCTTGCTTCTCTTGCTTGCCTCTCCTCCCTCGCTTGTCTCTCTCGTTCTCTTCTGTCCTCCTTCTCCTCCATTTCTCTCCATAGTCTCTCCTCCCTCTCAGCTGCTTTCCGCTCTCTCTCCTCTTCTCTCTCCTCCATCTCCCGGATCAGGTCCTCTATGTCTGAAGGCCTTTTCCGGGCTCTCGCTGGCTCTGGCCTCACTGAGGATGAAGAGGCCACAGCAACATCCGGCCCACATGAGGCAACGAGGGCAGGAGGAGTGATGGAGGGTCTGCCCCCAATTGCCTCATCCATGGTGGAATACCACTTCCAGGATGCTGCTGTGGCCTCTCCACCCTCAGTGCTCACCCCTGTCTGTGGACATTTCAGATCCTGCAAAAAACACAAATACACAAGCATAATACAAAAGCAATAATTTTAATAAAACAATGTCATTTGATTTTATCAACATTATCTTACTTTATATTTTTGTTTTAGGTTTTCCCTTTTTTTTTTTACAAATCCTGCCGTCACCCTGCCTTGCAGGTCCTGCTCCACCACAAAAGCTCTGCAGTAAATTCACAGAAATCAAGAATCAAAAAGTGCTTTGAAATTACAAGAATTAAATAAACTACATTAACATTCAAATTATCTTTATTCATTCCTGTAGTATACTCACTCAAAGCCTTTGATGGCAGCATTCCGCTTTCCAGTGAAGAGGGCTTCATGAGCCACTCTCCACTGGATGAGCAGACGTGTGTGCTCTTCTGTCCCTGTAACATCCAGACAAGATTCACATTACCTCTGTCGTTTATGTGCTCAATGCTACCTTACAAACTGATGTATTTCACTTTACTTAACTTTATTTACTTTATTAACACACAGTATTAAGCTTTTTATCCAACTCAAATGTTCCTCAATTTTTCAAAAGTACTAATGGACAAATAAAATATATTATTTATATTTAGTTACTTTATGTGCATTTATTTACATTACTTACATTCATGTATTGTAAACTACACAATAGCACACATACTCATACTTAGATATACTTCATTTCTATTAGATGTACTCATCTGCAATTCTTATCGAATATTTTCCTGCCAGATTTTAAATAGACATAATTTAGTAATCGTATTTAAGATAGCTATATGGTTTAAAATGAGTGTAACGTTAAATCTATGTTGGAGACGAGCTTGTGCTCACTAGAGCTCCCCTGTTAGCTATCCATAATAAAAATATATTATTTCGCGTTACACCTTCAAAAATTAAACAGTTCAGTAGTTGAGCAAATGTGAATTAAAACAAGGAACCGTGTTTTTGGTTTGTAATACTCACATTTGAAACACCGTTCTCCGTCATGTTTGATAATGACGTATCATTGACGTATCCTTCTTCTTCGTCGTCTTTTTTATTACGTATCCTCGACCCGTGGCCTCCTGGGATAGAAAAGTATTCATCTTCGAGCTCTTCAAAATCTGTGTTGAAGCAGTAAGCCATCCGGGAACTTCTCGCCTACTCTTTTATGAGTACTGAGGTTTCGGACATACTACTCCGTTCACGTACTGTTTTCCCCTACTATATAGTAGGAAAGTAGGAATATTCGGACGCACTATAAGTATACGTACGCCCGAATCTCGCGATAATTAGTACGTCACTCTGGTAATTCTCGCCTACTCTTTTATGGATACTAAGGATTCGGACATACTTATTCGCTCGCCTACTGCTTTTTCCCTACTATATAGTAGGGAAGTATGCGGTTTCGGACGCAGCCTATGTCAAGCACTGTTAGACAGTGAATCACAAGTGACGATCACAGCTGGTATTCCAAGAACCTGCATGTTGTACCCATTCACCCCTTGACTGGATTATCCATATGGGGCCTCAGTTCTTCCAGTTACCCTAATAAGGGCTATATTGTAGTGGATGCCACCTTTCCTGCCTCTGTCACTGGTGTGGAGGAGCCGTTGTCCATCCTGGCTTTTGTATGTCCTGAACCCCAAGGTCCTTCCCAATTGCCATTCATTATTGGTACCAACGGCAGTTTCTTCAAACGCCTTGCTGCTCTTAGCCATGATACTGAAGGATCCGGTGCTTTGAGAATCCAGACTTGACACCCTGCAATCCATCTGCCTCAGCAACAAGAGACTGAAACTCTTCCTGATAAACCTGAAGGAAAAGCCTGATGGATAGGACCTAGTGATTGCATAGTTCCACCAAGGGGAGAAGTATGTGCTGTCTGTAAAATGGAGACTGACAAGCCTTTAAGAAAAGAGATATTTGTGGTAGACACACCTGAGGAGGATAGTCTTCCAGTGGGAACATTCATAACCCCAGTGGTACTCCCATCTTCAGCAGTAGAAGGACAAAATATCCAAGTGTTGGTCCATAATGAAACATCCAAAGATATCTCCATTCCTGCTGGAACGATAATTGCCAATGTCTATCTCACTGACACCCTCACCATAAGTTCTGGAGAACAGAGCTCCCAAGTAATAGACCTGAGCTTGTTTAATTTTGGTGAGTCATCCATTCCTGAGGCCTGGGAACGGAGATTGCATCAAAAGTTGTCAACCAGAGGTGATGTGTTTTCAACCGATGAATGGGATGTTGGATTAGCTCGAGGGGTTGAACATCCCATCAGACTGAAAGACACCAAACCATTCAGAGAATGCTCCAGAAGCATTGCTCCTGTGGACATCGAGGATGTATGATGTCACATCAAAGACCTGTTAGCAGCTGGAATAATTGAGGAGTCAAGGAGTCTGTACGCATCGCCCATTGTAGTAGAACGGCAGAAGCAATCAGAATGTGCATCGTCTACAGAACTCTAAATGCTCGTACCATCCCTGATCAGTACACCACTCCCAGGATCAATGATGCCCTGGACAGTTTGGCTAGTAGTAGATGGTTTTCCGTACTGGACCTCCGTTTTGGATATTATCAAATAGCCATGGTGGAGGAAGATAAAGAGAAGACAGCATTTATCTGTCCCCTGGGATTCTTCCAGTTTGAACGGATGCCTCAAGGAATTACCAGAGCTCCAGCCACATTCCAGTGGCTAATGGAGAAAGTTGTTGGTGACATGCACCTCCTCCAAGTAACAGTCTATTTCGATGACATCATCGTGTTCGGACACACACTTGAAGAACACGAAGAGAGGCCTTTAAAAGTCCTGGACCATCTGAAAGAGTGTGGCCTGAAAGTATCGATTGACAAGTGCCAGTTGTGCCAGCCTCAAGTTCGGTATGTGGGGCACATTGTGTCAGCTGCTGGCGTATCACCAGACCCAGCCAAGATTGAAGCCGTAATGCACTGGAAAATGCCCACCGACCTAAAGACATTGAGGTCATTCCTAGGGTTTTGTGGATTTTACCGGCGATTCATAAAGGATTACTTAGTCATTGTGAGACCTTTGACGGAACTCACCAAAGGTTACCCACCAACATCTGGGCAAAACAGAAAGTCAATAGATGGCAAGAAATACTACAAAGCATCTGAGCCATTTGGAGAGTGTTGAGACGACACCTGTACAGCAGCTTTCCATAAATCATTTACTGTCTCACACATGCCCCAGTGCTTGCTTTCGCTGATCTTGCTAAATAATATGAACTGCATGTAGACGCCAGTTTGAGCGGACTGGGTGCCGTTTTGAATCAGGAGCATTCTGGTGGACTGAGGCCTGTGGCCTACGCAAGCAGGGAGAGTGCATCCGAGCAATGTTACCCCATTCATCAGCTAGAGTTCTTGGCACTCAAGTGGGCAGTTGTGGACAAGTTCCATGACTATCTATATGGAGCCCAGTTTGTGGTGAAGACCGACAACAACCACTTACATATGTGTTGTCAAGTGCCAAGCTGAGTGCGATGGGTCATCGTTGGTTAGCTGCATTAGCTACCTATAACTTCAGCTTGCAATACAAACCAGGAAGTCACAACATCGATGCAGATGTATTGTCTCGCTACCCCTGTGAATCGACTGCTTGCTCTGAATGGTCACTAAGGTGTTTTACTTCAGAGTATTCCAGATGCATTCTCTTGTCCCACAGCTTTAGGTCTAATGGAACAGCTGACTGATGCAGAGTTGAAGAAAGCTCAGGAGGAAGACTGGGTTGTGGGTGAAGTGAAGCGAGAAGTGGAGTCAGGAAAAATACTTACCGTCACTAGGAGTTTCGATTCTACCATTGCTCTGTTACAACGGCAGGGACCCAATTTAAAGATAAAGAGTCAACTTCTGTACAGAGTCACTAAAAGTTCCTGCGGTAGAGAAAAAACACAACTCATCTTACCTGAGAGGTACTGGTCCCATGTGCTGCACTCCTTGCACGATAACTCTGGTCATTTGCTAGTAAGGAAAACTATGGAACTCCTGAAAGATAGCTTCTATTGGCCTAAAATGTCCGCATACATAGAACAGTACGTTAAGGATTGTGGCCGTTGTGTTACGAGAAAGACATTAACCAAGAAAGTTGCACCACTGAATCATATGTCCAGCAGTGGGCTGTTTGACTTAGTGTGCATCGATTTCTTGTCAATCGAGCCTGACTCAAAAGGTATTGGCAATGTCCTCATCGTAACGGACCGTTTCACACGCTGCGCCCAAGTTTTCACAGCCAAGGACCAGAAAGCTCTGACTGTGGCCAAGATACTATGTGACAAATTCTTCGTTCACTATGGCTTACCCTCCCGCATCCATTCAGATCAGGGTCGAGATTTTGTGAGTGGTCTCATAAAAGAGCTACAAAGCATGTTGGGAATCCGAAAATCAAGAACATCTCCCTGTCATCCACAAGGAGACCCCCAGCCCGAAAGGTTCAACAGAACCCTTCTTTCCATGCTTGGTACGCTGAATCCTACAGAGAAAAATAGATGGAGTCAACACATTAACAGATTAGTACACACTTACAACTGTACTAAGACTGGGTACTCCCCGTATTACCTAATGTTCAGAAGAGTATGGAGGCAGATTAGTCTCAAATATAAATCACGCAAAAAACATGATTCACAAATGCGTAGACATCACATGAGGGCGGGCCTACCTACATGTTACGTCATCAGCTTTCGACCAGTTCATGGCTGAGCAGCGGTAAGTGCAGTTAATCGTTCATTTCTGTGTTTAGAAGTTAGAGATCAGTTGAAGCAATAGTTTATTAACTGCTGTTTAGTCCACATGTGAATATAAACATTTATTTTTAGTATTGATGGATTTTCATGTCCTGTCCACCACACATTCAACTGATGATAATGTATGTAATGACGTGCATATATAGGAGACATGTTTTGATCTGCATATATTATGTAGTTTTATTGTTTCAGATTTCCAAGACAGATGATGTATGAAATTGCAGACAACCAGTACTGTGATCTTACCATTTCTACTGTAATTCTTTGAAAACAGTCATGTTGCAAGCCATCCATTTTGACAGTTGTTTCAACAAGTGGTTGAAAGTGATGCATTGTTACTGTATTAATTTGTCTCCTGCGGACTACACGCTTTAGGAATAAAGCCTTGCTATGCATGCATTATTAAATGTTCTTGTAAGAATTAAAAGATTCAGACATAGTTCAATCTGATGTACACGTTTTATTAATTTGAAAGTTTCCGAATCCTTTGGGAATAAAATATATAAAATGACTTGATCATGATTAATGTTCCTGTTACATATGAAGATCATGAACTGACAGTCTAAACTGTGAAGCACAATATTCAGTACAGAGAAATATACGTCTCTTCAGGAGTTGTGAGATCCAGTCAGAGTGTACTTTGCTTTTAAAGTATATAAATATAAGTGCAATACATCAAGTGAAAAGTTAAAAAATGAATTGTGTTCAGTCCGGTCATCAGTAGACCTCTCTGTTAGGACATATAAGATTTTGTCCTGATATTTAAAGTACTAAAACCCTATAGTACAAGAGGTGCAGACAGAGGATGTGGGAAATTAAGTGATGGTATTTGAATAGAGTTTACTGAGTAATCTTAGTCGCATAATCTTAATTGCCTCTCTATGATAAGTACCTTTGTCTTATCAGCATAAAATCAGATTTGCCTATTTTACTAGGCAAAGTAAAATTAATGCTTCACAATATTGTCCTGTGAGACGTTAAGATGACAATAAAAAACCTTATTTAAAAACCTTGACATTACAATACAGCATAAGGAAATGCATGTTGAATATATTGGTAACACTCTACAATAAGGTACAATAACTAAGTTAACATTAGTTCATGTATTAAATAACCATGAGCAATACATTTGTTGCTGTGTTTGTTAATCTTTGTTAACGTTAGTTAAAAATACAGCTGTTCATTGTTAGTTTACAGTGCATTTACTAATGTTAACAAGATTTTAATGAAGTATTAGTAAATGTTAACATTAACAAAAAATAATAAAGGCTGTTCACGTGCAGTTCATTATTAGTTCATGTTAACTAATGAAACGTTTTAATAAAGTGTTACCAATTAAGACATAAATACAAAAAAAAAAAGTATAAAAGAGAATAAAGAAACAACATGAATTAAGATGTTCGTGACTGCTATCCAGATGTCACACCAAAGGTGAGTAATCCTGAAAAATGCAGGGAAACAAGTGTTAATAATAATTTAACATCATACACAAATGGCAAAAAACACTGGCTGCTCATTAAAATAGGTCTATTCACTATTTAAAGAACAATCTCGATGGGTATTGACCACAGATGATTGTTTTGCAATCATTAGCGTGATTGTAGCTGTGAGAGCTGTCTGTACCTTCAGCTAAAATACAACAAAACAAGCATCATTCTTCTTCATTTTTGAGAGATGTAAAATGTACGATTTAAAATTCATGTTTCAATGGAAGGTTTACCTGTGTTGGAACAGATTTTTTCTAAAATCACATAGCTTTTTTAAATGGAGCGACGCATTTGGATCTGTTGATGGATACGCACCAATAGGATTACCGGCTGCAATGAATGGATACCCACAGAAAAGCATCGATTGGCTGAATAAATTTTGTGATTATTTAATCCTTTCTATGTAAAGTACTTTGAATTGCCAGTGTACAGTGGCCAGAGGCGGCCTTACCTATGTTTCACCCGTTTCCATTGAAACGGGCCCCGCCCTCCAAGGGGGCCCCCAACAGAACAGGAAAATCCCATTCATTTTCTCCCTAGGATATTTATTTTCAGACATAATGTCTAAAGTGGTCTCCAACACGTCACTCGCGAGAGTAGCTCGTGGCCTGATTGGAGGTAGCTCGCCAAGGGCCGTTCACATATTGCGTCTTTTGCGCGCTCAAGTTCGTTTAAGCGACGCGCTCATTTTTTCCAGGCGCAACGAGTCAATATGAAGGATGGGGGTGCACCCAAACTACGGGTGTTTTTTTATTCTCCGTAAATAAATCTTCTAGCAGAGCTACAGCAAGCGTTTATAAACGGTAGTGGAAATCCATTAGCTATTAAAACTTCTCTGTTGGCTATAGCAACGACAGATGCCACGGGAAAATCAGACCGAATTTTACTATTAATAATACAAGATAAGCTAATGTGCATTGTAAATGTCAGTATTTTGTCTTTTTTGAATCATTCTTTTTATAAAAAATTAAATATGCGAGGTTTATCTTTTTATAAAAACTTTTTTGTCAAAACTTTATTTGAACTTGTACATGTTAGTAGATAACATGTTGCAAGACACTCCTTTCAAATTTGGCCATCATTTTTAATGTTACTATTTTAATGTTTATGTAAACAAAAAGTGCATATTGATGGTGAGTTTATTTGTTATTTGCTGGTTTTCGACATAAAACTTGGTGAATTAATTTTATTGTGTATAGTATTAGTACTTTTTGAACAGGATTATGTGATAACCATGCTCATTTTGGTCACTATAATCATGAAATTACATTTTCATCCCATTTCATCTCTAGTTATGATGCACTATAAAATCAACAATAATTATGTGTTTTTACAGTATAATATTTTTTTTATGTCAGTTAAGGGTGACATATATAGGCCTACAATAACTCGTTTAGGTCTAAAACAGTTAGCATAGTTGTTAATATGAGAGTTATGAGACATTATTTAAGAGATTTAATTATTGCATATAGCTCGCGGCCACTTTCATTTTTAAAAAGTAGCTAAAAAAGGTTGGAGACCCCTAAACCATCCAAGTTAGATTGACCACGAGCTACGAGGTTGTGAAACGAAAGTTTCTGCTCCTATAAAAGCCACAAAGTATAAAAATCAACCTTGTTATTTGCGATCTTCTGGAGAAATACTACACTACCCATAATTCTAAGCAAAACACTGACGTCTCTGATTGGTCGAACTTGAGTCGCGCCGCGGTTACCATGGCGACGTTTACCGCCCCCGCGATCGGTGATCTGAAGTAAATAAATACCGGTAGTTTATGTGTTTATACTTTGCCTTTTTTCCGTAAGGTTAAAACGTTATTGTTTTTTTGAGCAGGGAAATAATTTGAATAGGAAATGAAACGTACATATGCCAGTGGTGCCTGTTCATGAAGCTGAAAGTGCGCGTAATAAAATAATATGATGCAAACCAACAAGAATCCTTGCTTTTTCTGCTCATGTTTACATTTTATGTGGGCAGGGCCCCATATTAGTTATTGAAACGGGCCCCCAGATGCTTAAGGCCGCCCTGTATAAAATGTGCTATATTAATAAACATGCTATGCCTTGCTTCGCCTATGTCACAGGAGAAATTATATTTAATTTACAACTCTATGCTCTCATACAGGCTAGAACTGGCTCACACTCACACAAACACCCACCCCACCCCACTTTTGGACTGAGCCCTCCAACGTGGGAAAATTCCCACGGTCCACATTTAATGGTGTACTTTTCACAATCACATACAAAAAAGACATTAAAACAATGTTTATCATTAAAATACAAAGGGTGGTAAACACACATTTGTAAAATGTTACAAAAAGTTTGAATTGCAAACATGTTCTAGAATTAAAACATCTAAAACAACATGTATTAAAATTATATCAAGCAAATAGTTCTATTTTCTAACATACATTTGAAGAAAAGTTGTACTTTCACAATTACATAATGTTTAAAGGCATTAAAACGTTCTATAAATTTAAAAGGTAACAAAAAAATTAGTGAAGGTAACAAATATTCACTAACTTACTGATTTATTCACTCTTCGATAAGATAATCCACCTCACCCCAATGGAGAAATCTGATCATTGTTTGAGAATGTGTTTTGGAGTAAAAAATAATGAATCTGTTCAAAACTGTGTGCTTTAAACTTTAAAACCGTGAAACGTAAGCGGTAGGCAAACAGTTTTTTTTTTTCGCAGACATGTAACACTTTCACATACAACTTTTTAAAATGATACAGACCTTTAAAATACAAAGGCGTAGTATGTTTTCCTTCACATACAGATTTTAAAACCTGTTAAAAACAAAAAAGTCAACGTTAAATCATTTAAAACAAGTTATAGAATGTCTTTCACGAACGACTTTTAAAGATACCAGAAAAATGGTAAATTATGTTTTTTAAACAATGTTTCAAACGTGAGCAACATATCAAACATATCAAACAACAACAGTTAAAAAATACATAAAGTGAATAGTTTTTAAGCAAAACTTTTTAACAATACCATTTGCTACTAAGTTTTGTTTAGTTTTTAGCTAAAATATCTCTTAGCCTACACGGTTCCGTAGGCATCCTTGCGCTCCGAAAGCACAACACGAATGAGAAATAGACTGGTCTGTGAAGCGAGTCTCCGCCCACCTAACACTCACCCCAACGCATGAGAATACACGCGTGCAGAGGCAGCTACACATTTAAATGGTGGTAAATGATTAAACATAATAACTCTAGGCGTACGCGCCGTCACTCGTCAACATGCGTTGGGATTTATTCGTATAAAAGTACACAAATAAATATCCAACTCGGTTCACAAAGTGAAAGAGGCAAATAATGGGAAGAGAACAAAAGTCGGTAGAGCGTTATCTCTTCTCCTGCAGAGCACAGCTCTCGCACCTTGTACGGACACACCCTCTACATACATGAGCAGTTGTCATTCTACCTCAAATTGCCGTAAATCCTCCAAGTGACCGTTACAATGTGTATGCATTAAACATATCATGCAACAGTAGTTAAAATATGTCTCAAACTATTTTTGAAAACATTAATACAACTCTTGCTTTACAAAAACTGGTATTACACTAAAACAAGACACAAAATTGTATATTTCATTTACCCCTACAGTTTTTTCTCAGTTAGGCATATAGTTATTTCTTTTTTATTCTCTATTTTTACAGACCTAAAATCATGATGGTTCAAAGTATGGATTGGAAGTAAATTACCAAAGACACAAACGACTTCGAACATTTATACAGTAGTGTGTTGAAAAAGCAGAATTCTATCTCCTTTAAATAAAGATTCATCTTTATTCATGCTTTAATTTCTTTAAAACAATTTAAACAAATAAACAATTTATTTCAACAATATAATTGAGGGATATACTGTATATTCACACATTGAAGCGGTAAAGAAACAATAAGTAAAAGTAAAACAATAGTAATGACATTAAAGTTTGTCTAACCAAAAAATAAGATTTTGCAGGCTATGTTTTGCTCTAGGATGTAGCTGACTAGAGTTTCAACTATCTCACTGACGCCACATAATTTCTAATTTTTTGAAAACAGTGACACACATTTCAACGTACAAACGCACATTCGCAACTCTTGTAAATGTTTTCTTTTGCTGTAGATTAGATGGTGCAGGCGACACCTGCGACAGGTGTGAGAGAGACATACGGAAGAAATTTCTATCAGCTGTTTTTATTCTGTCCACACTAATACTTTGACACCAGAGTTTTAGGCATCTGTCTTTTAGGTCTAATCCAGAAAACAGACGTTGTGTTTTATGTCTCAATAATTTCTTTTTCTTTTTATGAAAACATGTGGTAAACAGTTTTTGGCCTCATCAATAGAATACGCCTCGGTTACGACTGTAACCTCGGTTCCCTGAAGAGGGAACGAGCGTTGCGTCGAGATTGACGCTATGGGAACGCATTGCGTGATTGCATCATGAAGCACTTGTAAAATCAGTCCAATGGCGTATAGGCGGGTGACGTCATGGCAGGAAGCTATAAAGCGCACCCAGACCAAACATTGTCAACTTCTGATAGGTCGAAGCAAGTCGATCACAGGCGCGCCGGAAGTATGGCAAGGTGACGCAACGCTCGTTCCCTCTTCAGGGAACCGAGGTTACAGTCGTAACCGAGGGACCCAGGAGTGAAGCCCAAAAGTAGGTTTTAAACCCGATGAGTGTGTGCGGAAAGGAACTGCCCGCCGCGTCACACACCTCTTGTAGGGATACCCCTAATACAAGGCTACAAAGCCGCCATACTGCTCCATACTGCTCCTGCTCCAACGCACCACGGAGGAAACCACGGAGGAAACCCACACTCCCATAACTCTGTTCTCCAGAACTCCCGGAAGTAGAACAATCAGGGAAACCATGTACAGATGCTGAACTGCCACGTCTGCAAGTCCATATGAGCTCCACCGCCTCGGGGTGGAGTCTCCCTCCCCTGGGCCTCAGCCCCTGCCTCGACAGGATGTCTGCTCCCTGAATCTGGTGCCCAGGGATGTAGAGCCTGAGCCATCATCACCAGGTGATTAAGTGCCAGGTGAGATGGTGACCCGTCCATGGGCACCGAGCGACCATCCATGATCGCACCCCAGCCCATGAGGGAAGCATCCGTCGTAAGCGTTAAGCGACGACAATGAGCTCCCAGCACAGGATCCTGGGGACAAGAACCAAGGCTTCTTCCACATAACTAGGGCACGTAAGCATCGCCGCGTGACCCTGATCATGTGAAAGGGGTTGTCCCTCGGGGAAACTCTTTGGTCCTGAGCCACCACTGCAGGGGTCTCATGTACAACAGGCCAAAAGGTATCACGTTGGACACTGCTGCCATCAGACCCCACAGTCTCGGAAACTGTTTCACGCTGTCAAAAATTCTAGCAGAGGTACCAGCCTCTCGACACTGGCTTCTGGATTTAGTTGTTGTTGAACAGTCAGTCCGTCGTCCTGTAACGCGAACCGGCAGGGAACGACTGAACTGACTGCTCTGGGACCCTCCTCGGAGGGGGCAAGCATCCCAGGACCACTACGTTTCTGGGTGGACCCTGAGATATGTGCTCGCCGGAGACCACTGCGCCCCGAAACACACAAGGTGGCGGGGTTAGCATAATGGTCCCCTGAGGGCACCGAAGGGCAGCGGGCACCGTATAATGAGGTGTTAACCGCTTTACTTCGGGGGAGACTGCCTTCGTTGGCCTGACCCCTCAGGCGTCAGGACCTTTTCCCCACAGCCTTCTTGGAAATAAAGATGGTCCTCAGATCTGTCTTACTCCTTAAAGGCTGCAGTTGAGAGTGCCATCCCGAACCCCAGTCCTTTAGTGGGGGCTCGGGAGCAGATGCTCTGCTACTGTTGAGATATGTTTGGCAGAAGTTCCCACGCTGCCAAAAAATCTACTAAGAGAACCAGCCTCTCAAGACTGGTGTAGGTGTTACTTGAGCGACCAATTTGGTGCCCTGTACGGCGAACCGGCAGGGAACGATCGAACTGAATGCTCTGGAACCCTCCTTGGAGGGGGCGGGCATCCCAGGACCACTACGTTTCCGGGTGGACCCTGAGATATGTGCCGCCGGAGACCGCTGCGCCCCGAAACACACAAGGTGGCGGGGTTAGCATAATTGTCCCCTGAGGGCACCGAAGGGCAGCGGGCACCGTATAATGAGGTGTTAACTGGTGTTGTACTCCCAAACAAACAACACATAAATCGTGTGTATCCCCACTCGTAATGAAGCGAGAGCGGGGAGGAACACACGATCCAAAATGCTGTTTGCTCGCCATTATATTCCTGTCTAGATATATAATATGCTTGAGGACAAACAACAATAAATAGACAGAGACAGATTTCACAGAGAGCGCTTGCTGAAGACACAGAAGCTGACAATGTTTGGTCTGGGTGCGCTTTATAGCTTCCTGCCATGACGTCACCCGCCTATACGCCATTGGACTGATTTTACAAGTGCTTCATGATGGAATCACGCAATGCGTTCCCATAGCGTCAATCTCGACGCAACGCGAGTTCCCTTGAAAGGGAACCAAAATGTTTTATTTAACATATCGTAAATTTCAATTGTTAGATAAATTATCTAACTATTATATCTAACTATAAACAGTTATATGTGAAACAAGCACAGTCGCATTAGAGTAGATTCTTGTTTATATTTAACAATGTTATTGAACCGCATGTTTAACAGTGATAGTGTTCTTGGCCTCAAAGTTTTTCACTGGAGCATACCGACTCTGAAAAATTACTTTTTGTCACTTTGTTTGAAGAAAAAAAAAACTTAAATCACCTGGTGCTTTATAACTAGTTATTAAACACCCCTGAATTCGGTAATGACGTGTTTTATGTTACATTTATATCACGTTTTAATTTTAACTCAATACTGAACTTTAATATTTGGTAAAAGTTAACTTTAGGCCTGCACAAAAAGAAATTCCATCCTATCTACTTTCTAAATGAGTGTTATGGATCTATTGTGAACAATTCACACATGCATATGTTTTTGACCTTGTAATGTAAAATTTTGTAACTGCATTGAGTAAAAATAAAAACTTCTCTCTGGTGACATGCAGGACTTGCAGCTACTTCTGATGCATTGTGACTGTAATTTACATAGTTATTTATGGCTTCCTGATGAAAATCCCCATACACCCTACAGAACATGGGGTCTAGGGGAGGACCCAAATCGCTGTCCTGTACTGGTGGAGCCAGGATTTTTCCATAGGGTATGGCCTAGCATGGGCCAGCAAGAAGTCTGGGATGGCACAGATATCTTAATTATTTTAAAATAAAAATGAGTTTGACTAATGCATTAGACTGTTTTAGTGCCTCCACAACTGAATACAGTTAATTTGTACTTAATTGAGATAGTAACGAATTAGGAAACATGGAATACTGAGTGATTTTAAAAAAATATATTTTTATTTCATGCACATACAATACAATATTGAATATATATATTCATACATTGAAGCGGTAAAGAAACAATAAGTAAAAGTAAAACAATAGTAATGACATTAAAGTCTGTCTAACCAGAAAAGAAAATCACGGCACGACATCATGTTACAGTCTAGGACGTAATTGACCGTCGTTTTGACAATTCTGTCGAGGTCATCATCGTCAGCATTTTTTGAAACAGTGACACACATAGATCTGTTACAAATGTAAACATACAGAGAACTACAAATTCATCACTACAATCAAACATCACACCCAGAACTTTTCTGAGGATTACACAGACTGGCTCTTTGGTGTTAAGACACACGATCGTAACATCATGCCATAAATTTGTTAGTCCTCTTACGACCATTTTAGTTTTGAGATTTGTTACACGTTTGGTATCCCGCGCACAGTCGTTATTCGAATCACACGCATCATCGATGATCTTATGCATCAAGTCAACCATCTGGCCTCTAAAGTGATTTTTAAACATAGAGTCTATGGTAGCTCGTAAACGACACTCTTTGCTCGTGGCACACTCGTACACCGTCGGCTTGTGCACAACATCTTCAGAACTCAACGGGCCGTCGTTCTCCATCAAGCTTTTAGTTAGAAGTTTTTAGAACAAAACTTTGTGGATGGTATAAACTTTGTCCCCTATTCGATGTTGAAAGATTCGGATAGTTCCTGGAATGTCATGTGATTGAGCCCTTGTGGCACTATTGTCCAAGTCTTGTGGATTAACGCTCTGAAGTTTGGGTTTATGGGTCAGATCCTCCAAAGTGTTATTAGTCGAAGAAGCGCAATTTGCGTCATGCTCAGGCATACAGGAATGTTGAAGCGGTCTTTGGTAATCCATGTAACAACCAGACAATGTTCCTTCAACCTTTGATCGATGAGATGTTGCAGTAGCACAGGTGTCTACGCTGGAATTTACATTGACCTGTTAGGTCAGCTCTGTCAGGAGGTCGACTGAGCTCTGTGTATCTCTGTGAGATTATCAGTTTGGATATACAACCCCCGCTGGAGGGGTGTGTGTAGGGGTGTAGCCGTCATGACGTTGTAAACAGTGGGTGTAACTGTTGTTTAGTGACATACACAAAATAACTGTATCTATGACTGTGCTGTGAAATGCACATCTTTAAGTGTAATAGTTAGACGAGTTTGAAGTGTAACAGTTTTATAGGTAACAGAAACACAGCAATACTCATCTTTCATGTCGATGTTTCGTAGACATAGCAGAAAGATGTTCTAAAATAAATATGATTTGTTTAGTCTTAAACACTCTCATGTAGAATGTCATTTAATTCTCTTTATGCTATATTTGTTCGTGTTTTTCATAAATTCCTATATGAACATGTTTGACCACGCTCGGAGACTATAGTTTTTGCAAACTGTGCAAAAACAAAAAAGAAAACTAGATGTAAACAGCATAATCAACTATATATAAAATGTCAATTACAAACATTCAAAACTGAAGTGGCTTTTCTGTATTTGTTTTAAATGACTCATGCTGTATTTACTTTCTAGTAAGTTGACCTCTAGAATTTACTTTTGTGCAATTGTATCTACAGGTTTTACCAGAGTGTGGAACTTTAACAGTCTCAACCTTTAATGTATAGGCCCTATACATCTCTCAGTGCAATAGTCAGATGTGATTCTGTTGTAATAGTTGATGTGATGTGAACAGTCTCTACTATCTACTATCTGAACAAGATGACTAAATCTAGTGGAGTAATGAAACCATCATTTGCAAACTTTTGTGTTTTTATTATAAACAGTGCTTTTCAACCCTCTTTTCTTAGCGAGTTGGTCTTTTGCATCACATGGATGTTTTTTGGAACACGTGTGATTCCCAAATAAAGATGATGTTTTAAAGTTAGTCCATGGGTTTTACAAGAGTGTGGTACTCTGCATCACTACGGTGTGACAAAATATGTTGGCGTGTAAAAATACACCCATAGATTTAAGCACAACTATTTACACACACACACACACACACACACACAGAGATATGAAGTAGGAGAATATCTAACTGTATATTGTAGATTGTGAACACTCCATTACCCGTTTATTTGGGTTCAGAGAACATCCTTAGCTCATACGTTTCTTTAATTTATGCAGGATGTTGAAGTGTTAGTTAAAAAAAGGTATTAGTTAATAACAAACAAACATTAAAACATTAAAACATTAAAACAACATGGAACCATGATATTAATATATAAAATATGGTATAATTACATGTTGAAGCATAGCCTACTCACAGTTTGAAAATGACTTCCATAATATTTTCTTTTAGTAAAGCTATGTCTGGATTATCCCAACATATAGTTTTGCATCTGTGGGTGAGACCTCTCGGAGATTACACTAAATATTAGCTTTCTCGAACATTGCATGTTTGCACTATGCCTGAAACTTGGTAATCAACATGCATTCCCTATATGTGGTTGTTAAACGCCTCAGGTAATTCATATGAAATGTAAGTTGTTCAGAAGAAAAAAGGATCAGTCATACATTCAAAAAGTCTAAGTGAATACAATGTTTTGTCACAAACACATCTAAAGCGTTTTTACTCGTATGAGGAAACCTCTCGCAACATTACTAATCAATTAACCACAGAAATATTGCATGTCATCAGACTGTTTTAAAGAAATTAAAGCATGAATAAAGATGAATCTTTATTTAAAGGAGATAGAATTCTGCTTTTTCAACACACTACTGTATAAATGTTCGAAGTCGTTTGTGTCTTTGGTAATTTACTTCCAATCCATACTTTGAACCATCATGATTTTAGGTCTGTAAAAATAGAGAATAAAAAAGAAATAACTATATGCCTAACTGAGAAAAAACTGTAGGGGTAAATGAAATATACAATTCTGTGTCTTGTTTTAGTGTAATACCAGTTTTTGTAAAGCAAGAGTTGTATTAATGTTTTCAAAAATAGTTTGAGACATATTTTAACTACTGTTGCATGATATGTGACCCCGCCTGTGAAACCCCGGCTAAAGTCGCAGAATCGAATTATGAGTTAACGAGCGTCAAAGTAGTCATAGGCATAAAAATGACAAAACTAGTCCATGTGTGTTTATTGCTGTAAATGATAGATTATACCAATGGTTTTTAGATGCAATACTTACATTTTCATTTATAACATGATAAATACTGAAATTAATGATTTTATTGACACTACGTTATACTTTTGCGCAAAAAAAAAAAAAAAAAAAAACAAACAAACGGCCGTGGGCTTCCTAAACATTGATTTCAATCGTCTCTGGGTTTATTTCGCGCAACAACACTGCTGATTCTTATATCATTCGGTTCAGGAACTTCTTTTCTGTGTCTTTTCTATTAGAAAGAGTAAAAACAGACTTTAATATCAATCCGCGAGCACCGGTAATCAGGTCAACACAATGAAAAAAAAAAAGAGATGTCAGCCGCATTTAGATGTCTGTGGTGATTTTTTCTTGTCATAGCCAATATTTTAAGAACTGCTTATTTGTTTTGTAGCTTAGTATTCTGCCAATAATATTAAACTTATTTTAAGGACATTTTTGGCCTGCTACGTGTTATTTGCTGGATGGTAACGTTAATGCGTTGTTTTGACATCTGACATGGCCATGGCTTCGGATCTCAATCTCAGTGGAATTGCCCCAAATTATGATTTAACCGGTTTTATTGCAGATTATTTTCTGGAGGATGATTGTGATGATGGACAGGACACATTCTTTGACGAAACTGACGAGGAATTTGGCGGTAAGTTTTTGTTATTATTTTTTTATGCTAAATATGTAAATGTATACTGTCAATGTCCAGCCAGTGTAATGCTAACACATCTGTGATGCAAAAATAGTGGATTTAAATGTTTATTACATTTGTTGATTGGGATTGAGTCAGTTTAAATTAATTACGTTTATGGCATGATGTTTATTTGTTTCATTACACTCTGAATTGAAGTCTGCTTAGCACCTATAGGCTGTTTCTTGTTCATATGCCCTCCCCTCAATTAATCAGATCCAGTCTGACTAAACTGAAAAAATATTTTCTGATATTTTCATATAAAATGCTTCATTATCCATTTTAAATGTGGAATTAAACCCACGTCCCATTCTTGCATGTTACACAATCATGTCTTTAGGTATCTTGCTTTGAATTGAAAAAAAAATGATCTTTGCTTTTTCAGGCAGTGACCAACATGATGAGGAGGACAAGCCAGTTTTGGTGATTGAACCCCAAGCTATTTGTCTGGCGAACATGAAGAGGGAACACCAGCAAGAAGAATTTGCTTCGAATGCTGGAAGTCCAGATGTGAAACTGAAAATCAGTTTCTCTTGCAACTGCAAGTATTTCAATGGGGAAAAGTGTTCTTTATTTTTCAAGGAGGGAGAGTTGCTGTCACTCAGGATGAGTCATTTGGAGATGGACAATACTGTACTCGACATGGTAGTTTTAGCTCAAATACGAAGAAACTGTTAAATCAAAAAAAGGATCACAGACTGTGCGTAAACGTCATCGCCTAGATTACTGCTATGAAGGCCAGAAAATCTGTTGTGACACTTCTATGTATATGCATGCTGTGTTCAAGGATCGCCTAGCTGCATTGGTCCAGCATTATTCGCAGAATGGTGTGACCCCTAGGATGCATGGAAATAAGGGCAAGTTGCCCAAGCATGCCTTGGATGTAAATGACATTGAGAGAGTTGTGACATTTATCCACAATTATGCAGAAGAAAATGCAGTGCTGCTTCCTGGCAGAATTCCAGGATACAAAAGGGACGACCTAAAGCTAAGTTCTTCTGTCAGCAAAGTTGCCATCCACAAACTATATAGTGATTCTTGTGAGGTCAGTGGTCAACGAGCCGTAATTTTTCCATAATTTTCTTTCTACCAGTCTATTAGTAGTCAGTTAGTAATTCACATATTAAATGCATGGATATTCTTGAAGACCCAACTGTGGTTGAATATTATAAAAGTTAGTACATTACTGAAAGCTATTGAAAGCACTATACAGTAACATTATTTACACTACTGTATAGGCCTTATTCGCAAACACCGGAAGTAGCTAACCGCGGCCATATTGTTGACATGACATCTGTCCTGCCCTTAGCCACACGCAGATTTGAGTTGAGGGGAGCAGTAGCCTAATGACTTCATCTCGTCGGTATCAAGAGAAGATAAGCTTGATTGGTGTGGACCCATATCAAATAGACCCAATAGCCTTAATTAAAGATCCGTCCTTATTGCCAGCCGTAACTTATCCGGATATTTATCAGAGCTGCCAACTCTCACGCATTCACCGTGAGACACTTTTCACACACTCACGCCACACATCCATTTTCTCACGCATAGAAAAATCGCGAAGCAAAGAGGACACGGAGACCGACAGACTGGACAGAGCAGGTTACTTATGATATAAAAAAATCTCAGCTCTCAGGTTCTGTCACTTTTATTACAAAATTCAAACAATAAATACCATTTTGGCGCGTGTAAATGTGACGCGACAGATCCCTAGCAGCACGTGAACCGATCATCTCTAGCTAATAGTAAATAAACACAAATGAACACTGTTGAAAGATACAGTACAACTTACCGAAATGTATATTCCTCATACATAATATCGATCAATCAATCAAACAAAGGGGTCAATAAAACAGCTGGAGAACAATTATGTCACATAACATTTACCTCAGGAAAGCCATTTAATGACCATAATATAGGCTAGCACGTTAGTTGGCTAGAAAAAAAGAGCTATAGAGAGTATTTTGCTAAATATGTGTACTATATTACATATTTATTATATTTTTACTTATACCATTAAATAAAGTTGTTATTATAATAAAAAAACGCATTATCTCTCTCTCTCTGTATGTTTACAGCATTAGGTGAGTTGTTTTTTTCTTGAGAAAAAATAATGCCTATCTTGTGTAGCCTACCTAATATTTATCCAAATGATGGGAACAGACTTTGCTGTGGGGAAGTCTCTCCTGCGCTGGCTCAACTCCTCTGTCTCCTTCCCTTCACGTTTTCTGACAGTCGGTATATCATAAAAACTAACTCCGGGGTTCTTATTGCTGTTGTTAGAACAGCCGTGTATTACACAACACACCATCCAGCTGTTTAAAAAAAAAAAAGCGATAATGCCATGGATAATACCGACGCTGACTCGCTTATCAATTGACAGACTGACAGTTGCCGTGGTTTCTATGTCAACAACATGGCCGCCGCGAACATTGATGACGTAGATCGAATAAGAACTATACTACACTACAGTGACTAAAATAGTAAAGTTATCAATCAGCTATTTAAAAAATTACCTGCAATCTTGTTATGTCTTCCATCTCTGCCATTAAGCACTAACATGAGGCACTCATCTGTTTTTGAATTGATTTTCATTTTTACAGGAAACATGATGCATTGACAAATTGAGTAAACATTTGCACATTCTTTTTCAGGTTCATTACAGCTTTGACTTTGCTCAACAGCTGCATTATCCCCACAGCTCCATGCAGCCAGGACCCATCTTCTTCAAGACTCCTCGCAAGTGTGCTGTGTTTGGTGTTGTAACAGAAGGGCTTCCCCAGATGGTGATCTTCCTTCTAGATGAGGCAAACATCACTGGCAAAGGGGCCAACTGTGTGATCAGCCTCCTGGACTACTTTTTTAAGAACTATGGTTTGAAGGAGACCCACTTGCACTTACATGCAGACAATTGCTCAGGACAAAATAAAAATAATGCACTGGTTCAACACCTTCTTTGGCGTGTTATGACAGGTAAGCATCAGAGGATCACTCTTTCATTCATGGTGGCTGGTCATACAAAGTTTGCTCCTGACTCCATGTTTGGCCTGTTCAAGCGCAAGTGCAGGAATTCAAAGGTGGACTGCTTGGCTGATATTGAGAATGTTGTTCGCCAGGCTTCTCCAAGTGGTGTGCTGATTCCCCAACTTTGTGGTGATGAGATGGGCAATGTTATTGTCCCCATGTATGGCTGGAATTCTTACCTGTTACAGTTTTTCAGAAAGCTGCCATCGATCAAGCCACTACATCACATTGAATGCAGACCCGATGGAAGTGTAATGTGCAAGATCCTTTCACAGTCAGAGCCAGTCACATACAAGCTGCTGAAGTGTGACCCAGATGACGTGCCTTGTGAAAAACCTGCCACTCTGGTACCAGAAGGACTTAGCAACGAGAGGAAAATGTACCTCTTCAATGAGATTCGGGAATGTGTGGCAGAAAGATGTAGAGATCTGGTATGCCCTAATCCAACAATGCAGAACAAGGTTCAGAGTGATGAAAACAACGTTGTCCATGCGGAGGTGCTGACTCCTGCTCCACCCCACACCCGTGGTGAGGGAAGACCAAAAAAGAGCCCACATGGTCTTGCCAAAAAAGTTAAACTGGCTTAGCTTAATTGACTGTAGTCTCTGTGGAGCTGCTTATGTACTTAATATTAATTTTTGACTTTTTAATAACAAAATGTAATACTTTTGTGAATAGAATCCATGACATTATCAAATATTTTGCATCTAGACAATTTTAGAATGTGTACAAAGTTTGAGACTGACCTGTTAAAGGGATAGTTCACCCAAAAATGATTTACTCATACTCATACTCACCCTGATGTTGTTCCAAACCTGTATAAGTTTCTTTCTTCTGCTGAACACAAAATAAGATATTTTAAAGAATGTTGGTAATCAGACAGTTGGCGGCACCTATGGAAGTCAATGGGTGCTGTCAACTGTCTGGTTACTAACATTCTTTAAAATATCTTATTTTGTGTTCAGCAGAAGAAAGAAACTCATACAGGTTTGGAACAACATCAGGGTGAGTAAATGATGACAGAATTGTAGTTTTTGGGTAAACTATCCCTTGAAATTTTATTTATTTTTTACTCCAGATTTACTCAATGTTACACCGTGGGCCAGTAAGAGAATGATCATTTCAGAGAATGAGAAATGTTATGTTATTTAATTGATATATTATTGACATTTCACTGATATTACATTTTACAAATCATTCCACTGAATTGACATGGTAATAGTTGCTACGATCAAGCTTTTGTGGCACCCCCATTCGTTTCAGTGTTTTTATGCTTTTAGCTTTTTCGACATGCACATCATAATAAATAGACCTGTTTTACAAAACTTTAAGAATTTTTCCACTGATGTCTCATATATCACTAAAAAGGGGAGAATCTCAGCTTTAATGGGCCCTATCTTGCACCCAGCGCAATTGACTTTGTACACCGACGCATGTATCATTCCTATTTTGCACCCGCGCAAAGCGCGCTTTTCCCTCCACAAAAGCACGTCGCTAAACTAGGGAATGAACTTGCGCTCCCTGGGCGGTTCAGCGCAAAAAAGGAGGCGTGTCCCGGCGCAAACGTTCCTTCATGCTATTTTGCAGGTTTAGAAAACAATTGCGCCACTAACCAGGAAAAAATAGTTTAAAGTCAGTGGCGGGTTGCGCATGTTATTCATATGCTATTTTAAGGGCGCATGCTTGGCCATAATCAATGTAGCGTGTGCACAACGCGCATACACTTTGATTCTCTCATCTACACAGAAGCAGCAGTTTTCATTTTTGCAAATCATATATTATTACGATAGATAGATAGATAGATAGATAGATAGACAATTTATTGTAAAAGCATACATCTAGCTTACACATTTACCCAAATTATCATACGCCTTTTTAACCGAAGTTAATTTGGGTGGGTTTCTCCATCCCCAACGTCCCTGACGAGAGCGTTGCTCTCCTTGGCTGTGAACCGCTCCTGGTGCGCGTCTGGCAAATCCGCCGTTATAATAGGAATCCGCTTTAGAACAAAGCGCGCCTGCTCTTAAAGGGAATGTGAGATGTCGCTCTGATTGGTTTATTTCACGATACGCCCAAACCACACCTATGAATAATGAAGCTACTTCAGACCAACCCATTTTAGATTTGCGCCTGGCGCAAGAGTCATTTATCCCGCCGGGAAAATAGCAACAGCGCCAAGACCCGCCCACAAAGTTACTTGCACTTTGCGCTTTGACACTTGCGTTTCAGATCGTTAAAATAGGGCCCCAAGTGTTATATGGCACATATGCAGGATAACTATGGATCAAATGTGTTGCAGTTTTAACAAATAACTTATTTTTAAATTGGAATTTCTCAAAAATATGATTTTCTGAGCCCAAATTTTAGCAAATCTTTGACATGGCCTTACTCAGTCAATATTAAAGATATCAAGGTTATATTTTCACAGAATGTTCTTTACATTGTGTAGGATGATTTTATGTAGAAAACATTGAATCACAAAAAAATGGCTTTAGCTGGGTTTTCACAGGCAGGGTCACATATGTTTAATGCATACACATTGTAACGGTCACTTGGAGGATTTACGGCAATTTGAGGTAGAATGACAACTGCTCATGTATGTAGAGGGTGTGTCCGTACAAGGTGCAGAGCTGTGCTCTGCAGGAGAAGAGATAACGCTCTACCGACTTTTGTTCTCTTCCCATTATTTGCCTCTTTCACTTTGTGAACCGAGTTGGATATTTATTTGTGTACTTTTATACGAATAAATCCCCACGCATGTTGACGAGTGACGGCGCATACGCCTAGAGTTATTATGTTTAATCATTTACCACCATTTAAATGTGTAGCTGCCTCTGCACGCGTGTATTCTCATGCGTTGGGGTGAGTGTTAGGTAGGCGGAGACTCGCTTCACAGACCAGTCTATTTCTCATTCGTGTTGTGCTTTCGGAGCGCAAGGATGCCTACGGAACCGTGTAGGCTAAGAGATATTTTAGCTAAAAACTAAACAAAACTTAGTAGCAAATGTTATTGTTAAAAAGTTTTGCTTAAAAACTATTCACTTTATGTATTTTTTAACTGTTGTTGTTTGATATGTTTGATATGTTGCTCACGTTTGAAACATTGTTTAAAAAACATAATTTACCATTTTTCTGGTATCTTTAAAAGTCGTTCGTGAAAGACATTCTATAACTTGTTTTAAATGATTTAACGTTGACTTTTTTGTTTTTAACAGGTTTTAAAATCTGTATGTGAAGGAAAACATACTACGCCTTTGTATTTTAAAGGTCTGTATCATTTTAAAAAGTTGTATGTGAAAGTGTTACATGTCTGCGAAAAAAAAAAAACTGTTTGCCTACCGCTTACGTTTCACGGTTTTAAAGTTTAAAGCACACAGTTTTGAACAGATTCATTATTTTTTACTCCAAAACACATTCTCAAACAATGATCAGATTTCTCCATTGGGGTGAGGTGGATTATCTTATCGAAGAGTGAATAAATCAGTAAGTTAGTGAATATTTGTTACCTTCACTAAATTTTTTGTTACCTTTTAAATTTATAGAACGTTTTAATGCTTTTAAACATTATGTAATTGTGAAAGTACAACTTTTCTTCAAATGTATGTTAGAAAATAGAACTATTTGCTTGATATAATTTTAATACATGTTGTTTTAGATGTTTTAATTCTAGAACATGTTTGCAATTCAAACTTTTTGTAACATTTTACAAATGTGTGTTTACCACCCTTTGTATTTTAATGATAAACATTGTTTTAATGTCTTTTTTGTATGTGATTGTGAAAAGTACACCTTTAAAAGTGGACCGTGGGAATTTTCCCACGTTGGAGGGCTCAGTCCAAAAGTGGGGTGGGGTGGGTGTTTGTGTGAGTGTGAGCCAGTTCTAGCCTGTATGAGAGCATAGAGTTGTAAATTAAATATAATTTCTCCTGTGACATAGGCGAAGCAAGGCATAGCATGTTTATTAATATAGCACATTTTATACACTGGCAATTCAAAGTACTTTACATAGAAAGGATTAAATAATCACAAAATGTATTCAGCCAATCGATGCTTTTCTGTGGGTATCCATTCGTTGCAGCCGGTAATCCTATTGGTGCGTATCCATCAACAGATCCAAATGCATCGCTCCATTTAAAAAAGCTACGTGATTTTAGAAAAAATCTGTTCCAACACAGGTAAACCTTCCATTGAAACATGAATTTTAAATCGTAGTAGGCTATTTTAAATGCTCATCCTCAGAAATAGGCCACGAACATTCGGGTACATCCATTCCAAAATCACTGCAAAGTATGTAAACGTAATCCTCTGGGTGTTTTTTTGATATAATCCGCGAGAAGTCGGTTTCTTGTAGCCGTGGTTAATCCAGCCCACTCTGCTATGAAAACCGGTTCACTTCCATCATCTTTCAAATCTCTCCATACTCCTGTATAAAATAAAATCCAATCCCTTTCCGTAAAAAAACAAATCGGGATCCTCTGTTGTATTCGTTGTGAATCGCTCGTCGTTATCCATTAACCAATCTGACTTCACGATTGTTTTTGTCAAAATCATATGTACACGCACGTCCTCCAGACAAGTGAAAAGTATTTCACTTGCGCTCCGCCGGCTCGTGGAGAAATCGCGTTAAACAGGGTCCATGTTTTTTTTCGCGGCACTAAGGTCAAATCCTCCATAGCTTCATCAATGTTTCTTTCAGGTGTTTTGGGGTCTGACGTAGCCATAGTGTTCTACTTGAATAAAACCACAAGTATCTCTTGTCGTGTTTGCGCTCCTTTTTAAACAGCTCATGTGACTGGCACCCCGAGGGAGGGAAGGGTTGGGGGAATTCCCCCGTGAGTGATGTCATTTTTAGGGACACCCTTAAATCGAGATTGACCTCTCAGCTTTGAGAGGGGTGTGTTAGGGGGTGTGGTCTGTTCGGGCCACTCCACCATCTTTCACTGGTCATTTCCAACTTGGACTCTGAAGTGACCAGACGCGTTTTCTATTTGGGAGCTGAAAAGGGGCTGTTGTTTTTCCCACAGTGACACCTGTTGTGGGCGGGGGTAGGGGTGGAGCTTGCGTGTGTCTCTCTGCAACCTTCAGAAACTGTCATTCCTCTCAGACCTCCGGACTGTGTGGACGTTCTTTTACACTGCTCCACCACGAGGAAAACACTTATATATCTTTTAAAAGTCCTTTAACGAATGGTATGTAAAACGTAAGGCTTTTTAACAATGTTTGTGTTTTATGTAAAAGTTTTACAAATACTGTCTGAAAGTTAAATGCTTACAAATCAACATTTTTTTAAAAAATGATCTTTTCTGTAAATTATTGATTTTTTAACATCTTGAAATAACACTCATTTTTTAATAACTCTTTTAGAGAAAAATGCAATTTTAACTTATTTCATTGATGTTTTAAAGTGATGAATGTACATCTGGCTTCTTTAATAAAAAAAACACTGATCTCATCTCTGACTATGTCTTTATTGTACATTTCTTAAAAAGTTTATATAGTTTTTTAAACATACATCGTTTAGAACTTCTGTGCGTTGGGAAATTTTCCCACGGTTAAGATGTTCAACCCCCATAAGGAGGTGTGGCGTAAGTCCGATTTTCCCACGGTGTACACAACCCATAAGTGGGAGGAGCTAGCGTGGGAAATTCCCACGGTCAAAAGGGGTGTGGCTTTGAGGGCAATAAAGCAATAAACCTGCCAGTTTTTTTGATGGAAGGTGCCCTCTACTCTCTCTCTTGTGTGTCCATTTCTAATTCGCATAACAGAGTTGATGGAAACCCTCTCCAATGTGAGCGAAATGTTATGTGATACGAATGTGTTTAAAAGTTATTTTTTATTGGATGGAAACCTGTCTATCGACATCAAAGCATAGAATAAATCAGAGCCTAACAATACTGGACAATAAGGTAGTGATTCATGGGACGTTCCATATGAGAATGATGGATCTATTTTCTATATTACTGTGTAAACAGTTTAAACATACCTTTGTATAAAGTCCCTGAGGCGTCTTTAGGATACTGCATGTTGAACACATAGTAAGCAGCGAAGGTTGCAGCCACTCCATTCAAAAGACTGTTGTGTGGCCCCATCACAATTGTTCCTTCCATGGACATCATCCACTTGTCTGCGCTTAGTGTCTCTCCTGAAATGCATTAACACAATATGATAACTAAAAGAGCACTAGAAAGCTACACTACATAACCACACACACGCACAAGTTGCAGTGTTGGCATGATAGGCAAAAGTACTAATTTGGGAGACAAAGTTATGGTGTGGTTTCTGCTAATTTAGACTAGTTTTTTTTAGTTTTTTTATGGATGCAATAGCCTCATGTTGAATTACAATCTTTCCTTTCTTCTTTGACAAATATATCCATATAACAACTATTGACAGGGCTTAAAGCAAGAAAACTTTCTGTGCCTAAAATATGTTCAGGGTGCAATAAAATTTCAGTGTGCCTATAAAATCCAAAAATGTACCCCATTTAAATTTGGCTGCTATCCCCTTCAAAGTAGACTCCTTGTGCACTTTTTTGAGCTTCAAAATGGTTGCAATTCACTGCCATTATAAAGCTTGGAAGTGTTAGGGTGTTTTTTTTTGTTTTGTTGTATTACTCAGATTGTATTCATCTGAAAGAAGAAAGTCATATACACCTAGGATGGCTTGAAGGTGAGTAAATCATGGTTTTACAAAATAATGGAAGAATATACCTTGCACAATTAAGCAAGGTGTGCTGGGTAGGATCTCTCTCTGGATATCAGCAGCTGTGGCAGAGGGCTAGGGAATAAAAAATGTAAACATTACAAAATGTATTACCAATTACACAACAAATACCAATTTAAAATCTATAATTATTGTAATATTCCATACAGTCTCCCAGGCAGCCACATATAATTTGAGACAAACAAAATGGTTAACTTAATGTTACTACTGATAATTTGCCGCCTTCTCTGAAGACAAAGAGAGCAGTGAAAGCCTTTCAACAGAACCCAGGCTCCGGAAAAAAATATTTAAAGGAGTAGTTCACTTTCAAATACAAATTTCCTGATAATTTACTCACCCCCATGTCTTTCTTTCTTCAGTCGAAAAGAAATTAAGGTTTTTTGAGGAAAACATTCCAGGATTTTTCTCCATATAGTGACTTCAATGGCAACCAGCGGTCTGAAGGTTCAAATGTCAGTCTCAATGCAGCTTCAAAGTCTTGACACGATCCCAGCCGAGAAATAAGGGTCTTATCTAGCAAAACGATCAAATAATTTTTATTTGAAAGTGAACTAATCCTTTAATGACGATGCTGGTCGGTTTAAGTTGCGCACGCGCAGTTTATTTTAGATACAGACAGCTTACATGACACATGCTATGCTCTTCCACCCTGGTTCGCCAAGCACAAAGTAATGTTATAACATCTGAACATACCAGATGCTATATTCAGCTTATCTCACAGTTACAGCTAACTTACAAAATTAAATGAAGATACCAGCATTGTCATTTAATTAAAGCCCGTATTTCAACTAACGTTTGCTTGTGTTTATTCAGTGACTGTAAAATCTACAAGCTACGTTTATGCTAGTGTGCAAACCACGACTTCAAGACCCCCGATTACAAGACAGCAAAACAGAAGTCCTAATAACGTAACAGCATGTCTGGTAGCACATGTAATCAATGCAATAATAACCTGAGCTAAGGTTTGACTTGATTCTACTCACCATGTTTGTTTTTCCATTGTGAATATCTAGTGCCTTGTACCTGCATGTGGTACCTTTTTCCTTATGGATTGAGTAAGAAGACGCCACTTCACCGGGGTCAGTTCAGGTTGTTTATAACGGAGTGAGCGAGTCGAGTCGGGGCGAGTTGAGCTAACGTTATAGGGATCTAACGTTACTCTAGCTAATGTCACTGAAATTTACCAAATGAAAAATTGTGAATATCTCGTAACTTGTACCTGCATGTGGTAACTTTTTCCATATGGATTGAGTAAGAAGACGCCACTTCACCAGGGTCAGTTCAGGTTGTTTTTTACCGGGAGTGAGCGAGTCGAGTCAGGGCGAACGTCACCGAAGGTAATGTCACTGAATTATACCAAACGAAACAATCAACACTCACTCATATCACCGGTATTAATATATCCATAAACTTATAAAATAGATTTCATGTTAACGTTTCATACCTGAGATGTGTTCCTTCTTCCAAAAATTGTATTCTGGTACCGCTGGCTGGTGGCCGTGCAATTTCAAAATTCAAACAGCAGCGATCTGGCTGTAAAATAATGCTTCTACAGTGTAGTTACAATAAAATTACAGGACTGTCCATAAATTTCCCATCATGCATTTGCATTTACAATAAAATCATGAATACAATATGTTGTTGTAAAATTTATTGATTACCATCAATTTATTTATTTACATCAATTGCTAACAGTGTACCTTTGTGTGAGTTTGTTTTTCCCGCTCAGGAGAGTGACGAGGCCAGTTTGTTGTTTCAAAGGCCACCATGTACCCCAGCAACGTCTCAGGCATGCAAAGGTGTGTGTTGGCAATAACTGGTGTTTGTGGGCCCACAGTGTTTCGTTTTTGTTCATATGTGGTTTTTCAGTGCACTTAAAAACTGTGATTTTTGACCATTTCATCTATAGTGAAGGTGTGACAGACACATTCATTAATTCTGTCACATAATATATTGCATATTCTGTGTAATTTTCTACAGGAAACTTAATTCATTTAGTGACACCAGAGGGGCCTAACTTCAACATCTGTTGGCATATTGTTAAAGAATCTGGAGTGCTGTCCTACTTAAATACCAGAAAGACAGGTAGTGGACGCTGCATATATATGCTGTTGTTACAGTCCCCAGTCACCAGCTCAGTAACCTGTAAGCACTACATTTCCCAGCATCCCTCCTGGTCCCCAACTGCTCTCAGTCAGCCATCACCAGACTTGCTACAGATAATCACCCTAATACTGATTCACTGCACCTGCACTCCCTCATCAACACACACTATGTATACCGTCATCACCCTTACATCATTGTCTGGTCTTGTTGTTAACCCTAAGATGCACTGAATACCTACCTGCAAAGCTTACCAGCTATACTTGCTAGAGATTGCCTCTTCTGTCATCCGTCTTCCTCCACCCAGGCCCAGGTCATCAATCTTCGTCTATCTTCCACCTTCTGTCAAGACACAAACATTCATTCACATCCAGCTAAGACACCATCTGATATATCCTGTTGTCAGACTCACCGTTGCCTGGTTCCTGATGTCGTTCCACCCTCTGCTAAAATAAAATTCACTTACCTGTCTGTTCTCTTCTGTTGTGTGACAGCGGTGGCATAGTTAATCTGGTTCATTTCTTCTTCTTTAATTTTTTTTGGCAAGTAGAAGTTCTGAATGGCTGTAAACCTAAACATTTAGTAGCCAAATTGGCCGGAGAGTGAAAAAGTTCACTTCATATATATATATATATATTGAGTGCACTTTGTAGTTCTCGCGTCTCGCGGAGAGGACGCTGGCGCTGGCTGTTCGCCACTTCTCTGCAAATTCGTTGAAAGCCCTTGAACCAACTTCGGGTTCTGCATCGCCTCTGCCTTCAAGCGGATGTCTGCACGTGGAATACCATCCCTGTGGAAGCTGTGGATTACCTTGGCTTGTGTCGCTGTCTTTCACCGGTACTCGCCTGGATATCGGCTAGCTGCTAACACATCACGCATCATGTTGTGGTCCGACACCTCGATGCAAGATCTCTGAGCTCTCAATAACAACAACCGAGCTCCCCTGCAGCAACTGGATCTTCCGTACCGACCTCGATATATCCATAGGGGATCAAGGCGCCGGTTTGTTGTGTCTAAATCCGGTGACCACAGCTCCATCTCATCCCTCTGGTCGGCATCGCGTCCCGTTGCGCAACTGACACGTCACCGTTTGCATCATCAGAGTACCGCCACTCCTGGCATAGATAGTGCTGGGTGTAAACGGTGCACTGTAAAACCTGGAGTGGATCGCAGGGTTCTCCGCCCTGTCAATAAACTGGATTTTAGAGCTCAAATGACATTTGAGCTGCTGAATGTGCAGTCCCTGTCAAACAAATCTGGACTTATATACGACCACATCCTGGATAAGGGGATAGACATTCTCTGTCTTACAGAGACATGGCAGCAGCCTGGAATATACTCATCCCTAAATGAGGCCTGCCCACCCGGGTACAACTACCTCGATAAGGCTCGTACAACTGGCCGTGGTGGGGGCCTAGCTGTTTTACATCGCAGCAACATTGAACTATCCCCCTTGTCTGTGCCCAGTACTGGCTCATTTGAAAGTTTGGTTTTCAGTTGCAAAAAAGCTTTTTCAGCAACAATAGCCCTCGTCTATCGCCCTCCCAAACCACAACCAACTTTCATCTCGGACATTCATGATTTTCTAATCTCCCTCTGCACAGCTCACTCAAATATTCTGGTTATTGGTGATTTCAACATACACGTGGACTCCCATAACTGTAAACTGGCCTCAAATTTCAAACAAACCCTGGATTGTCTTAACCTCCAACAGCTTGTGGATGCCCCCACACACAATAGGGGGCATACACTGGACCTTGTCATTACAGACTCCCTCTCAGTTTCAGGCCTTCAGGTGTATGACGTGGGTGTCTCCGATCACCTGGGGGTTACATTTGAAGTCCCAATATTAGTTCCTCCCACCAAACCAAAACGCCATATTACCTTCAGAAACATCAAGAACTTGGACGCCACCTCCCTCAGTCAACATCTCCAGCATCTCTCCCCCTCTCCTCACGCATCAGCTGACGACTTAATGGACTACTACAACACCAGCCTCACCTCTATTCTGGATTGTCTTGCTCCATTAAAAACCCGGACAGTCACGTTTACCCGCTCTGCCCCCTGGTTTACAAACAAGCTGAGAGGGATGAAGAGGTCTGGCCGTGTCCTGGAGCGTGCCTGCAAAACATCTGACCTGACGGTGCATAAGTTGGCCTACCGGGAACATCGTAGGGCTTTTGCCAAAGCACTCTCCAAGGCTAGGTCAGAACACTACTCAACACTTATAAACAACAACCCAGGTAACTCCAAAAAATTGTTCTCCACAATAAATCACATCATCAAACCACAGATCTCCTCATTCTACAGTCCAACCGATATAAATTGCAACCGGTTTCTTGATTTTTCTACATCAAAAATTGACATTATTCGCTCCTCATTTCCACTTCTAAATAGCACCTCACTAGACCTGCCCGCAACACCCATCGCTCAAACCCTATCACAACTGTCCCCCACAACGCAGCAGGAGGTCGAGAACATCATTCGTAAATCCAAAACATCCACTTGCCGCCTTGATCCCCTCCCATCTCCTCTGCTTAAAACTCACACTAACTCTATCAGTTCCCTCATAACCAAAATAATAAACATGTCCATAGAGACAGGCTATGTTCCCACCTCCCTCAAAACTGCTCTCATCAAACCCCTCCTCAAAAAACCCACCCTGGACCCTACACCGCTGTCGAATTACAGACCAATTTCTAATCTCCCATTCATCTCCAAACTCCTGGAAAAAGTTGTTTCCACCCAGCTCCATAATCATCTCAAATCCAACAGGCTATATGAGAAATTTCAATCTGGTTTTCGTCCCTCCCACAGCACAGAAACAGCTCTTATCAGATTCACCAGCGATTTGCTGATGGCTTTTGATTCCGGTTCCACATCCCTCCTCATTTTTCTCGACCTCTCTGCTGCGTTTGACACTGTAGACCATCATATTCTCCTGCACCGACTTCAGCACTACACAGGTCTCGCTGGTACTGCCCTGAAATGGTTTCACTCCTATCTCACTGATAGAACCGAGTATGTAGCTCTGGGGGATGTAAAATCTAGACCCCACACTGTCACCTGTGGGGTCCCCCAGGGCTCCGTACTCGGTCCAACCCTCTTCACCATTTACATGCTCCCCTTGGGTCGTGTCGTCAGCAGGCATGGAGTTAATTTCCATTGCTATGCTGACGACACACAACTCTACCTTCAAGTCACTCCCTCTAGCTCCCCCTCTGCTACGGCTGCCCGCCTTAGCTCCTGCCTGGAGGAGATAGAGGCGTGGATGAGTCAAAACTTCCTGCAGCTGAATGGCTCCAAAACAGAGGCCATTCAAACTGGAACCGTTCATCAACTCCGCTCCTCTCCAATCACCACTGTTTCACTCTTTGGACACACCACTCCCCTCTCTTCCTCTGTTACTAACCTAGGGGTAAAATTTGACCCCCACCTTTCCTTCGACAGTCATGTCACCTCCATCTGCAAAACTGCATTCTTTCACCTCCGCAATATTTCCAAACTGCGCCCCTCCCTCTCCCTTTCTGCTGCAGAGAAGCTCGTCCATGCTTTTGTCTCCTCCAGGCTGGACTACTGTAATGCACTGCTCATCGGGATTCCTGGCAGGAGCCTTCAAAAGCTCCAGTATGTTCAGAACAGCGCTGCCAGGGTCCTGATGAGGGTGCGAAAACATGAGCACATCACCCCCATCCTCCGTTCACTGCACTGGCTCCCCATTCAGTCCCGCATAGAATATAAGGTCCTCCTTCACACCCATCACTGTCTGCACGGTGCGGCCCCCACTTACCTCACTGAGTTGCTCACACCAAATTCATCAACCAGAACCCGGTCAGGCCAACAGCACCGTCTGGTCATGCCCAGGACACGGCTCAAAACAATGGGCGACAGGGCCTTTCAAGTCGCTGCTCCCTGCCTGTGGAACGCCCTCCCAGACCACCTCAGGGCCCCGCAGACAGTGGACACATTCAAAAAAGGACTAAAAACCCACCTTTTTACACAGGCTTTTGTCAAATGTAAAGTGCTTTACAAATAAAATTTAAAATTAATTTATTATTATTATTATATATATAAGCGCTATTAAAACTAGGTAATGTTAATTTTATTTTAAAATATAGCTATATAATTGTCATCTCACACATTGTTGATCTGCATTTTTTTTTATTTTTGAAACAGGATGTTTTCTATGCTATAATGTATTTCTATAATAAAAGACATATCTGATATATCACTCATGCTCTCAGACACTGCTCTGACCCACTGGCCCACACCAGTCCAGACGGCACTAACAGCAGAATTGCTGGGTCGCTGCTGTCACCTAAGAGTGTCAAGATACGAGCGGGAGAACACCATGTCTGTGCTTATGTTTTGTAGTGCTTGAGTGTTGGTGTTATTTTGAGCATGTGAATATTTCTTTGTTTATGTTTTGTGAGGTGAGGAACAAAAGCACTGCTGATGGGAGGATGGGAGGATGGGAGGATGAAAGAAATGTGTGGGTTATGAGAGAGACATTTAGAGGTGATACAGAATAAAAGTGAAATTAACAATGAAAGAAAAGAAGAAAATTTGGAGACAGATGAAAATATTAAATTGTCACTGAACATTGATGGAAGTGTAGAGAGAGAGAGAGAGAGAGAGAGAGAGAGAGAGAGAGAGAGAGAGAGAGAGAGAAAAGGGACAAATCACAAAGGAGGAGAGAACAAACATGAAATAATTAAATAAACAAATTTTAAGTTCCACATCAGTTATTTTTCTAACCATCTTTTCATTTTTGCTTCATGTTTTAGAATCTGTTTCATTTTGGGATTGAAAAGATGGAGCAAGAGGAAACAGCAGCAGAGATCGAGCACGAGCTGATGCAAACTATTGATTTTCCTGTAGCAACCCAGCTAGATTAAGAAATGTCAATACTGGGATTCCACCCTGACTTTCTGGTTCACGTTAAGTTCACTTGTCATTTTCTATAATTCTGATAAAATCAAGAACCTTAACGCTGATGTAGTTATCCAGCACTGACTGCCTGTGGGCAGCTGATTGAATTAGAGTGAATGTAGAGTTAGCATTAACTAAATATGAGCGGTCAAAAGCTCAACAGTTCCTACACTAATTATGCTATTGAATTATATTATGATGACAAACTGATGTCCCTTGTTTACTATCTAGAATAATGACATTTCACTCATTTTTTTACTTCTACTCATGCTCATTAAAAATAAATAAAAATTCTTGAGAAACACGAGAAGCAGTGACATTATAGGCCACATGACATTTCTAGAACATTTAAAAAGTAGCTTCATCAACACTGGTCATGTTTACTACAATATGCAAACTAAATAATTAACAGAAATGGCAATGACAGCCCTAGACATGATATGGTTGTACAGCCTTTGATTTAAATTACTGCAATCAAGTTATTCCTATATCCATAGATAAGCTTCCTGCACCTCTGCTTCAGTCTTTTGTCAAAGTTTCTTTTGCATCCACGTCCAGTGAGGTTGGCAACAGTGCCATGCGTCTAAAACTTCTTGATAACAAAGCTCAGATAGTATTTTCATTGCAGTACACACCATGACACAAAACAGGAGAATTAATAATTTTCTCAATAAAAATGGTTGAATTGGTTATGTTTATACAGCAGGCACTTTCAACTTGCCATACATTACTGATTTTTGTAATTATTTGTTGCATATAAAACACCCATGAGTAAATTGTTTATTCATATGTACTATATAATACATGCTTATATTGACATGTACATATTTGTATAATGACAACTCTTAAAATAGTTTTAGAATGTTACTGAATATAGCAATGTTAATGTATTTGGTCTTGGTGGACTAGATCCTCTACGCTGCTGCTGCGGTCAAAGAAAGTATGGACTTGACGGATAGATGGATGGATGGATACTTTATTGATCCAGTAGTTAAATTAAGGTGTCCAATAGCTTATACATATCATACATACACATAGACACACAGACAAGACCTCCATGTGGCTAATGTAGCCAATAAGGAAGTCAAACAGTGCCAATCAGTCCAGTCCAGGGTAGTCCGGGGTAGATTATGTTTATGTATAAAGGCACCCAGATGAAGGGATGGTACAAAGGATAGTTTGAAGAGCAGACTTAAACACTTAAATCAATCACACTCCTCCCCTTCTGTGTAGGATTGAAGAGCTGAATGGCCCTAGGGACAAAGGACCTATGCAGCCTGTCTGTTTTGCAAGACAGAGACAGGAGCCTGCCACTGAACATGCTCTTCTGCTTGGAGAGAGTGGTGTGCAGGGGGTGGCGTTCATTGTCCATTATAGAGAGCAGTATGTTCAGGGTCCTCTTATCTGCAACTTATGTCAGTGACTCCAGCTCCATGCCCACCACAGAGCCAGCTTTTCTCACCAGCCTGTCCAGTCATCCAGCATCCCTCTTCCTAATGTTGTCTCCCCAACATACGACAGCATAGAAAAGGACACTGGCCATGACAGACTGGTAGAACATAAGCAGGAGTTTGCTGCAGACATTGAAGGACCCCAGCCTCCTAAGGAAATAAAGTCTGCTCTGCCCTTTCTTGAAAAGTACATCAGTATTGGCAGACCAGTCTAGTTTATTGTCAAGATGTAGCCCCAGGTACTTGTATGTACTGACAGTCTGACGTATGTTGGGGAGACAACATTAGGAAGAGGGATGCTGGATGACTGGACAGGCTGGTGAGAAAAGCTGGCTCTGTGGTGGGCATGGAGCTGGAGTCACTGACATAAGTTGCAGATAAGAGGACCCTGAACATACTGCTCTCTATAATGGACAATGAACGCCACCCCCCACATTCACCCCATCAATAGTGACAGGCAGCACGGGAGTGGCAAGCATCCTGAAGTCCACCACCATTTCCTTAGTCTTGGTGGTGTTCAGCTGCAGCTGGTTAGTCCTACACCATTCCACAAAGTCCTCCACAAGGCTTCTATACTCCCCCTCCTGTCCATCCTTGATGCACCCCACAATTGCAGTGTCATCAGAGAACTTCTGCATATGGCACAACTCAGAGTTGTACTTGAAGTCCATGGTGTACAAGGTGAACAGTACAGGAGAGAGAACAGTTCCCTGTGGCGCCCCTGTGCTGCTTACCACAGCCTCAGATTTGAGGTCCCCCAGTCTAACAAACTGGGGGCCGTTCAGTGAGGTAATCTGTGATCCAGGTCACCAGGCTTGGGTCCACTCTCATCTGCAGTAATTTGTCTCTCAGCAGGAGGGGCTGGATGGTGTTAAAAGTGCTGGAGAAGTCAAAAAACATGATTCTCACAGCACTGCCTCCTATGTCCAAGTGAGAGTACACCCTATGTAGTAGATATAGAATGGCATCCTCCACTCCCACATTCTCCTGGTAAGCGAACTGTAGGGGGTGAAGCGCATGGCGCTTGGAGCAACAGCCATTCAAGGGTCTTCATTAAGTGTAAGTTGAGGGCAACAGGCCTAAAGTTATTAACTTCCTTGAGGTGTACCTTTTTAGAAACTGGTATCAGGCACAATGTTTTCCACAGTGAGGGTACCTTACCCAGTTGCAAACTCAAATTGAAAAGGTGTTTAAGTGGCTCCCCAAGTTCCACAGCACAGGCCTTGAGCAATCTAGAGCATACGCCGTCAGGGCCCGCAGTCTTGGGCCTTAGCCTTCTAAGCTCTCCCCTGATCTGGTCTGCGCTGAAAGTGGGGGGTAGGGGTACATTCTGAGTTTGATGGTGGCGGTGGGGGAGGGGAGGCGGAGTGAAGTGAAAAGTCACCGGTTGGCAGGTTGTGCAGTTGTTCTCAGATGCAAGCACAGGAGACGCTCACGTTTGCATACATGATGTCTATTGTCCTGTTTTTCTTAGTTGGGCATTCAACAAACTGGTAAAAATTAGTGAGGGTAGAGCCCAGTGTAATGTGATTAAAGTCGCCAGAGATCGCAAAAAAAGCGTCTGTGTGTTGAGTTTGGAGCCTTGCAATTGTAGAATGAATGACGTCACACGCTGTGTCCGGAAGGGCTCGTGGCGGAAGGTAAACACAGACAACAATGGCGTGCGAGAACTCCCTCGGCATGTAATACGGTCGGAGATTAACCGTTAGTAACTCCACATCCTTACTGCATACAGTCTCTTTCACTGTAACATGACCGGGATTACACCATCTTTTGTTTATGTACAGCACCTGTCCACCTCCCTTCTTCTTGCCCGAAAGTTTATTATCTCTGTCCAAACAAACCACATTGAAACCAGGCAGCTCAACATTAGCAGTGGGGATGCAGCTAGTTAGCCACGTCTCCGTAAGGCATATCAGACTACATTCCCTGTACAACTTCTGATTCCTTACCAGGGCAGCCAGTTCATCAGTCTTATTAGCCAGTGAGTTCACGTTCCCCATCACTATCGATGGAATTGAGGGCTTATATCTCCACCTCCTCTCCCGTCGCCTCATCCTCACTTTAACTCCAGCTCTACAGCCCCGAAAGCACCACAATTCCTCGGGGATGTTAACGTGAACACCACCAGCATTCCTCCGTAGCGCGAGCAGCTGATTCCTTGTATAAACATTTTTTTTTGCCGCCAGAGCGTTGCAATAACAGTTCCATATCCATAGGATAGAATAGGATAGAATAAAAACACTCCTCAAAGTGTGTAATCCAAGGGTTGCGAAGTAAAAAAAGTAAAATAAGTAAAACAAAAGACGAAACACACAGAGCTACATGGACATGCTGCCACTCTCGTCGGCGCCCAGGGCCACCAAACCAGTTCTGGCTAGAACACAGTATGAACAAAGAAAAGGCCCAAGAAAAAGACAATCTTTATACACACGTTGACTTAAAACCACAAAAATAGGCAGGAAACTGTAAGGAACATGTCCTATACATCTCCTTATTCATCCAGGGAAATGTGCACACACAGTGTAAACTGCACCTGGAATAACAGCCAATGTAATCTCACCCACTGACACAGAAATGGACATCTGACATCTGGTGATACCTCAACGAATTTACATCATGTTTGGACCCTACAAATTCAGAACATGGCCACAAAGACTTTGAAAAAGGTTTGGATTAAAAAAAATTAAAGCATTTCCAAGGTTCTAGAGACACTGTTTCATTTAACTTTGTATTTTGGGACAATGCAACTAGGTCCACAGGATGGAAAGGTGGGACGTGATGGGCGGACACTTGGAATGCTACAACCCAATCACACCACTACAGTAGGAAGGCGGGAATTAGTAATCCCCTCTCCAACTGGAAGGAATAAAAGCTTCACACCCTCATTCAGAGTTTCTGACCTGATGAGGGAAGGAACAACAGCACGACCAAGGTTATACTCTCACAAGTAAACCTTCACCCACACAGACCTTCAAGCAGCCCAACCGCTTCTGGAGAGGACTTCGGCTTCAACATTCAACACCTGACCTGCACGACTCTTGCCTTTGTAACCTCTAGCCTGCAAAGAATCCTGCGGATCAACCACCGCCTGACCTACAGTTCTCCGGATTACACAAGGACCAACAGCGAACCTCTAGCACTGTGCAACTGTTGGAAAGCGATCCAGTCTACCCCCACTGTGAGCAGAGAGATACCAGTGGAAAATGTAGTCCATCGCTGGACTGATCACCTGACCACGTGGAACATAAATATAAGCTAGCCAAAGCTCTTCCCAAAGGCCTTGGCATTAGGTTGTTAGGTTGCTATATGAGATTTCTATTTGTGTAGAGCCTGTTAATAGAGTCAGCATATACAAATAGATACATTAAACATGTTATCTGTATTCATAGTAAATGCTTATTTACTATTTCATACCAGCATCCAGAAAGACCACAATTGACTCCCCCATACTACCCATTCATTGCTTCGTCCAATCCGTTGCTCATCTACTTGCCATTCATTTTGTTGACGTCCATTTGTGTAGTAGTTTGTTTCTGTTTGATTATTGATTAAATTTCCTTAGTAGTTTTTGTCATTTTCCTTAGTATTATTTAGTGAGTGTGATATTTTACTCTTGTATATCTTTTTGTTAATAAATTCATTTTTATTGCAAACTGTGTCATTCTTGTGTTGACAATCAGAGACTCTACAAGCTCGCCAGAATCTCACCAAATCCTCCAGACTGATCAGATGAAGTGTGGTGACGTGTGACCAAAAATTCAACATTAATATTAAATATTAATATTAAAATTTAAGACCATAAATAACTACAATATATACAATATGTAAATCATGTAATAAAACGTTTACAGAATGTTTGTATATGTTTTTTTTATATACTTGTGTATATAAATTAAATATTAAATAATATAAATATTGTTGACATATTGTCACGTTGATGTTCTGTTTAGTTCATTTTTAGTCATGTCTGCATTGGTTCTTGTTAGTTTCTATGGTTTCTGATTAGTTAATCTTCATTCAGCTGTTCCTGTTTAGTTCCCATGTGTATAATATACTCCCTATTCTGTTCAGTCTTGTTCGTGTGTTATGTTGCACGCTGTGTCGAATCATTCTAATAAACCCTGTGTATTAGAATCATCATCAGAGCCTTAGCGTTACACATATATTGCTACATACAGTATAATACCACATTAAAATCATCCTATTGATATTAACATATATACATATACAAATTTTACTCTGGGTGTTTTATATATTAAACTTATATCTATATTAGAATATATATATAAATTGAGTTGTTTCAATGTTCATGTTTGTATTTTATTTTTCCAAGATGTTTGATGTAAATAATTTGTTATTGTATTTTGATTTATATTTTGTAAAGACGAGTCATAAAATATTAAGCCAATGAGGACTTTCTCCAAGTTTGAGTAACAGACTGTGATTGTCCAATCAGGATTCAGCCTGTTGAAGATGTTGAACTAGGAAACTTTCAACAGATTTCTCAGTGGGTGATCCCCCATCTTATCCCACACTCTTTAATCTCATTTGAGTTTATGCAAATTCCAACTTAAACACATAAAAAACTCTGACTTTGAGGTGTTCCCTGGCGTTTTGATTAAACATTAAAATTCCGAATAAACTTCGACTATTAGTTCTTGCTCTGCTGAGGAAAAAAACTGAGCCCGCTCTTTGGCCACGCTGAACAGCCAATAGCAGCGTTGCTGATCAATGTTTTTACTATCGATACATATCCCCTTTTAAACCAGCGCATGAACGCGCAGTTATCTCAGATAACTCAATCCAGCGATACTAATCATAAACAACAGGTGTGTTCGAAGAACCCAATTAGCCGGATCATGATTAGCACGATGATATCATCTTGGATGTCTCATTTGATCTCGGATGTTTTAAGCAACGTACGAAGAACGGGCCCCAGGTCTGTAATAGTTCAGGTAAACACATGCTACAAAACCGATTCATTATTTACAAAATGTGAACAGTTATAGGACTTGTTTAGGACAAAACGCGATCTGAGGCGCTCGCTAATAATTTCTGTTCCACTCACCTGTAGTATTGGTCGCCCCGCCCACAATTTGATCTCATGAATATTCATGATAGCCCCACCCACTGGAACCAAATATTTCAGAAACCGAATATATTGTTGTCACATCCATAAATAGGCAGACAATTGTCTTTTGATTTAATCATGCCACCTATATTCCATCTAAACAAACCAAGTTAAGTCAACCAACCTTTATCATGTTATTTGAACACAAAATAGATGTGTTGGTTAAACATGATATTAACATTTCCATTAAACTAATTTGCATGTTTTTGAGTTACATGTTCATTCTTAGTTAATTTAATGAGATTACTTTGAGTGTACAAAAAAAGCACAGAAAACATGCAAACAATTTATTTTTATTTTTTTAATTGCATTTCACAACATTTTAATAATACCCGGTTTGGGAATTTGTAAGTTAAACCTTGGCCTTGACACACACACATACACACACACAAAAAAAGTAAAATTTTGAACAAACATGAATTTATAGCAAGTGTGTAACAACTGCTTCAGTCAGTTGTCCCTTTGGTAAAACACTGTTGTAGTCTCAGTCCATTTAAAACAAACTACTACTGCATCTTCCCTAATTCCACCAAGCACACTTGCTCCAGCACCCTAGACAGTTGTCTATAAAAGAGCTTATATCCAACTACCAGTCTTGTTCAAGCTCACCTGCTCCAGTAGCTTCTTTGGAGGAACTGTGCCAAAAGTTGTCCATATACATAAACTCCAAATGCATTTTTTTTTAACCTAAAAGTCTTGTTCAATGTTACTTGCTCCAGAAGCTTGTTATAGAGAAATTGTGCCATTAATAACAGTCCACATATCTACGGAACACCAGAACTCCAAAAGTGCTTTCTGTTTGACTTGTCTTTTTCAAACTCAGTTACTCCAAAAGCTTGCTTTTGAGGAACTGTGCCTTGGATGACAACATCTGTCCATTTAGATTTAGAAATATCTTCTGCAAGACTTCAAAAGTGCATTTGAGCTCTGGTGGGTAGCTCAGGTTCAAACAGTATATCAGTCCAAATAGCAGAGCACAAGCCTGTGCAATGCTATTCAAGTCACTGAGGACTTCCACACCTTCAATTAGGACACCAATGTCTGCTGGGTCATCGTTAGGCAGTGCTCCCTCCTTCAGTATGACATACACTCCCATCGCAGTTTGCTCCATGGTACTTTGTGACTCAAAGTCTGAATCCTGTGGGACAAGAGCACAAGCAAAAATTAGCTCAAATATTTATTACGAGAAATGCACACTTAAACACTCACTGGCCACTTTATTAGGTACACCTGTAAAGTCAACTTCAATCCAATACAGGAGCTCTGCTGTGAATTCTACATTTACAAGGTTATAATTATTCAGTTTTTAAGATGAAACTGTCAGAAAGGTGATAATTCTACGGTTTATTATTGAGGTCACAGTGGGTGCTGGAGTATATTGCGGTGCATTATATTATAAGATTGTTATAATTTATTTGGCCACCATATTTAAAATAAATTAGGTGGCTAAAACATTAGAACCATCTTGGAATATAATGCACTGCAATAAAGCAAAAGCATACATGTACAGTTTCTGATGCCATTTTTTTTTTTTTATGCAAATTAGGCCCCTTGAGAGCTCAACCGATTTGAATAAAAAAATTATTTGTTTTCGTGCATCAACCAATTCACATAAGAACTGTGTACCATCAGTTTCCTATAAATAAACAATTTGTCCAGCTCAGTTATTTGACAAAGTTATGTGTTCTCTCAAGTCACATGTTTGTTGTAGCAAATAGGGAAAAACACGGCCCAAGTACAGATTCAATGGGCTTTTAAAACTGTATTTTCTCATCAACTCACCAAATATGCCTTCACTAGTTTTTCAGGGTCTTCATTCAAGTAGGTGCACAGAGACTTGATGACACAGGCTCTTCGGGTATGTATAGCGTCATTCTGTGGGGTGGGGACAAGATTAACTCAAACTTCAGTGGCACAGCTTAAGAGTACTCTTTGGGAAGAAAATGCGTTGAGAATGACTATTAAATATACACAATTTAAATATACACAAACATATTGATTTTCGTTTCCAAAACAATGGTGTAGTTTATAATGCTTAAGCAATTTGTACCTACAACTCTCCTTTGTAACACACTGCCTGCACTGCCACATAAACGTCACTGAGAGAGAAAGAAAAGGAAAGTTCAGTAATCAAGGATAGTTAGTTATGCATTATATTATGTGAGTGTTAAGAAAAACTACTCACCATGTAATAAAGGTGAGGTTCACACCAGAAGAGCATGGGGACAGCTTTATATTGTGATGTATTTCATTTTTTGTATGAAGAAAAGAAACATTTTCGCTGTAAAAAAAAAAAAAAAAAAAAAAGTGTACAAGACTGACTTTAAAAAATGGGCCAAAGAAAATACCACTACTGGTTGATGTTACTAAATATCAAGAGTTTTACTTATATTAATGTAACCGTGCTACACTCTAAACGTGAACTAACACTGTGCTAGGTTCGGAAGGAGCTATGTAAACTGTACCCATAAAAGGAAGTATCAGACCAGGTAAGTTGTAACCAGTAACGTTTACTCACAATAATTTTGCAAATAACAGTTGAACACAATTACATAACATGCATGAAAAAATAAAATAAAAAATGGGCCCTTAAATTAAAGTAATTGAGTCTTTGTTTTTTCCTTTTTGTGGTCGGTAAAGTCTGTGTTTGTGATCACTTTCTGTATTAGTCAATCCACTGTCAATAGTTCTCTGTTGAAAGTGTGCGTCACCAGTTCTGTGACAGTGTAAGAGGAAAGTTGGCACTTTTGGATGAAGAGTGTGTACCAGCTCAGGCGACTGATACCTTCCTACCACCAAGGGAAATGTTTGATGAGTTGGTCTGCGTCTCTTTGGATCACACTGGGAGGCTCGCCATCGATAAAAGGGATCTTCAAAGTAGTTCTCACTCTGTCCATAAGACCTGACCTGTTTGATTTTTTACAAACAGGAACTTTAAAATGATGTTCTATATATCTGTATGTTGTACAAAAATCATACTAAAGCATAACAACCATGTAACATTAAGCATCACATGCTGCATAATACTAAATTATCACATGTTCAGGCCTATTTGTCACACTTCAGTTCAAACTTCAAATCTCAGCTCAATATATCAACAGTAATCAGTATATAACATGTACAACCTTATACTTATTCAATAACAGCTGATAATAAATCAACAGAAGTTACATTAAGCTACTCTTATCCCTGTATTAGAAAAACTGTAGGCAGTACAGGATCTTTAAGTTGCAACACATAACTGTAGTTGCAATGCTAATACTCTAATTAGAGTACCCTTATCCTAACAAAATGTTTTATCTACCCACAGCAGAATTTAAACATTAAAGTTTAACATTTCCACACACCACATTAAAATAAAATCATCATAGAAACCATATAGTATTTTTTATAACCTTTCGTTCAATAGCAATGCTGTGTAGGTTCACTCAGCTACTTCTTAAAACAAAGCAAATTAACATAAAAACAGCTGTGTTCAGTTAACTTAAATATCAGCTTACTATTTCAGTTGCTAATTAAAATTAAAACTTTGTATCCCTGTCAGCAATCAATTGCTACGGCGCTAGGCCGTGAACACCCCCTTAACTCTTAATACACACACAGTTAGCAACATCATGCAGTTCACTAGCTTACTGAGACAATTAGGGGTAGAAAACGGGATTTTCCAAACTCCCGGCTGCTCCTCCTTATTCTGTCTTCTGTGTTGGTTCTTTAACTTGCTAATACACTCACTTTTATCACTCTGTTAACTTTAAATCTGTAAATTTCCTCTCTTTTACCCTGTCGCATGGGTTGCCAGATGCCAGCAAGGTTTTCCAGCCCAAAACCTCGTCAAAAACCGCGAGAATGCACAAAAAAACACCCAATTTTTTTTGTGGCTTGTTTCTCGTTTAAACACATTGAAATCACTAACAAGCTTTAAAATTACCCATTTTTCGACTTAGCCTATCCAATCCAATATCCTATTATGTTATGGAAAATAATGCGATCCACTTAGGCTATCAATAATGTTTATTGTCAATAAAAGTCGCTTGGAAGCATTCAGTAACATAAAAACATTGAGTGGATATATGGACATAAAAAATAACCCATTTCAATTATTTCAAATGGCAACATGAAACATGCATATAAGGGCTGGGAGAAAAAAATCGATTCACCTAGGTAGGCTATCGCAATTTTTTTTACGATTTTAAAATCGTTTTTTTTTTTAAATTACAGAATATTACAGATATTAATTCAAATTAAATTGCTTTATTTTTGCCCTTGCTTATAGATGAGGTTGACAGAAGTTAGACACTTTCGTTTCAAAAACATTTCAGGATGAAATGTGTCGTTATAGGGCTGCACGATTCATCTTTAAAAGACTGTGATCTCGATTCAAACACCCACGCGATCTTATTCCACCTTTGACAAAATCATATCGCAACATTCAAATCTGTGTTGGCGCTGCCGCTGACCCAGAGAGAGTTGTCATGAAACCGCAATGTCAGTCAGCTAGCTAAGTAAGTTTGAAAACCCCGCGATAGTGTGTTGTTTGAGGGGCGGGCGTGTGCATCACTGAAGGTAGTGGGAGGGAGTGTCTGTTGTGAGGTTAGGGGGCATGTACATAGACAGTATAAGGGCACGTAGTGTGGGTGAGTGAGTGAGTGAGTCTGCTGCCTGCTGAACACTGGGTCGCAGGAAGAAGGATCTGAAGTGCCGGTGTTTCGGCAATAAAAACCCGCCGAACTGATCCGAAACCAGCCCAATTTTTATCCACCCACCCAAACCCATTTTTTCCCGCAAAATAGATTGCAAAACCGCCCAATCTGGCAACCCTGCCTGTCGCCATCAATCATGTTCGTCTCCTCTCTTTTTCTCACATACATGTGTGCAGGGTCTCCCCGAATCACGCAGTTCTTCTTCTTCTTTTCAAGTTTAATGGCGGTTGGCAAACCAAACTTAAATGGTGCATTCCCGCCACCTACTGGATTGGAGTGTGGAAAACGGTATGGTAGTAGTGACCTAAATCCTGTTACTTAAATGAGTGTCTTTTAAGAAATTAAATACTTCTTCATATATTTTAACTTGCTTTGGGCCATTACCTAATAATGCTTGGATAGAACAAACTTCCATTTCCATTTCTCTTAATGCTTGAAATAATTTAAATCTTTCTCTTGCATAATCCTCACATTTTAATAATACATGTTCTGTTTCCATATTTTTGGAACTACATTTGTCACAATACACAGTCTGGTGTTTCCCAATCCTGACCATACTTTGATTTAGTAGACAATGGCCAATGCGCATTCTAGAAATTATAACATCCTTCCTCCTATTTCCAAAGTTTCTTCTTTCTAAACCAACTGTTCCTTGAATTTTGTATAAATGTAGACCCTTATTTCCACTATCCCATTCCTTCTGCCATTTCTTCCTAATTTCCTTTGCTATTATACTTTTGATCTCAGTCTTACTCAATGCAATTTTAATATCAACTTCTTGAAATTTTATGGCCTGTTTGGCCGCTAAACTATCCACCTCTTCATTTCCTGCCACTCCCATATGAGCTGGTATCCAAAGAAAATGAATAATGATTCCCAATTGTCTGATTCTAAAAAGACTTTGTAATATTTCATAAATTAAGTCCTGTCTAGCTGTAGAAATACCACTTGCTAGACTTTCAATTGCAGATAAAGAGTCTGTGCATATAACTGATCTGATTGGCTGAACTTCTTCGACCCACTGTAATGCTAATATAATTGCTATTAATTCTGATGTAAATACTGAAATGTGATCTGATGTTCTTTTCAAAATGAAAATGAATGACTTTAAATTGAGGTATAAATACTGCTGCAGATGTTATACCAGAATCTGGATCTTTTGAGCCATCAGTATATATCTGGATGGCACTATAGTATACATGATCTATGTAATCATGTACCTTTATGCTATCCAGGATATTCTCCTCATTATGTTTGTCTTTGTGTAACTGGATATCTATAGAAGGCATTGGAAAAAACCATGGAGGAATTGCTGGCAGAACCACACAGGTGGCAATATTAACATCTTTAATTATTTCTCTTGCCTCCTCATTAATAAACCATCCAAAACTTGTTAGTTTTTAGCGCAATTTTCCACCGGACAAAATTGCAATTGTTAACTCATGATTTCTGTTCTGTCTGTGCGCACCAATCTTGCACTTCTATCTACTCCTCAACCAGACCACCTAGAGACTTCGGGTTTTCGGCATTATGTTAAGGAAGGTCTAATCTCAGGACCGCACAAAAAAAATCCAGGAGAAGATTTACTATCTCTTAGTGTTGTGATCCCATGAGGTGAGAAAATTGCGCTAAAACACTCACCGAGTTTTTATTACTTGTTTATAGTTATATTCCCAACAGTCACTTAAAACATTCTTAACTGGATGATTTTCCAATTGACCTTTTATGTTTACCCAGTATCTCATTCTTAACTTAATCCTTCTCATTCCTAGTGGCATTACTCCCGTCTCAACATTAAGTGATGACACTGGTGATGATCTTATTGCTCCACAACATATCCTTAATGCTTGATTCTGAATTGCCTCAATCCTAGCAAGCTGAGTTTTTGAGGCAGAACTATACACCATGCTACCATAATCTATAGTTGCTCCAATTAGTGCCACATAAATACTTTTGAGCGATTGCCGATATGCTCCCCATTCAGCTCCAGCTAGACATCTCATTATATTTATCACTTTTTTACATTTATCTATTATTTTCTGTATATGTACTCTGAAATTTAATTTTGAGTCCATCCATACTCCTAAAAACCTAACAACTGATGTCTGTTCCAATGTTTCTCTATACATTTTAATATTTATAGTAGGGTTTGTCTTCTTTTTTGAAAAACAAATTACTTGTGTTTTTGCCATAGAGAGCCTAAAGCCCCATTTATTAGCCTAGTTTTCTATCAAGTTGACAGCATTTTGAACCTTTTCCTGTACAAACTTAACATTCCTACCTCTTTTCCATATTGCAGCATCATCAGCATATAAGGATTTCCCTATCCCAGGTTCTATCTGAGAAAAAATGTCATTGATCATTAAGTTAAACAAAATAGGTCTGCTGACACTTCCTTGAGGAGTTCCATTCTCGATTACATAAATCGGAGAATACTCACATCCCACTCTGACTTGAATAGTTCTATTTAACAGAAAGTTCATAACCCAGTTATACATTTTACCTTTTATTCCCATCATATCCAGCTTAATTAAAAGTCCCTCCTTCCACAACATATCATATGCCTTTTCAACATCAAGAAAGACACCTACCAAAACTTCTTTATTAACCTGAGCCTTTCTTATGTCAGCTTCCAAACACAGCACAGAATCCATAGTGTTTCTCCCTTTTCTGAAGCCACTTTGATAAGGGGAGAAGATATCCCTCCTCTCGATAAAATAAACCAGCCTGCTCATTACCATATGCTCCATAATCTTACATATATTTGAGGTTAGAGCTATAGGCCTATAATTAATGGGTTGCGTATGAGCTTTTCCTGGTTTTGCTACTGGGATAATTACTCCATGTTTCCGTTCCACTGGAAGCTTTCCTGAATTCCATACCTTATTATAAAGATTTAAAATGACATTTAATGAAGGATCTGATAAATGCTTAATCATTTCATAGCATATCTCATCCCTACCTGGAGAAGTTTGTTTGGTCCCTGCAATTGCTCTTTTTAACTCATACAAAGTTAATTCATAATCCAATGTATCTCCAGTTGACTCCTTAACTTCCAATATATGTGAATTCTTCCTCACACTCTGTTCCCTTATCTTCATCATGTCATTTTATATATTTTCATTACTATGTACTTTCACAAATGTTTGTGCTAGTATCTCTGCCTTCCTGCTATCAGACTCAAACTACTATCAAACTACTTCCTCATTATGAATTATCGTCGGAATACTATTATTTCTTTGTTTTCCTCCCATCTTTCTAATCATATTCCAAACCTCGTTGATTTCAATGTTTCCCCCAATATTATTGCAGTACTCTCTCCAATAATTTCTTTTTGCTGTCCTGATAACCCTCCTCACAATTGCCAGAGCTTTTTTATAAACAATAAAGTCATCATAGCTAAAAGATCTTCTTACCTTTTTAAGCGTTTTGTTTCATTCTTTAATTGCCACATTGCATTCTTCATTCCACCACGGAACAATTTTCCTCTTACTACATGCCTTCTTTCTACCAAATACTTCTTCTGCTGTGCTCCTAAGAACCTCACTGATTTTTTAATTTAAAACATCAATATCTTCCACAACATCATCATTCATTTCAGCCATTTTGTTATGGCATATCTCTAGGTACAACTCCCAATCCCCTGATTTAAAATTCCACTTAGGAATTTTTTCCATACCTGTTTTTATTAAGTCTACTCCAATTGTACTACAAACAGGAAAATGATCACTACCAGTAGTGTTAACATATACCATGTGTCACTTTTGGGTTGATTTATGACCCCTGTGTCACTCATGATTGACAGGTAATCCATGTGTCAAGAAAACAGTGTCTCTGATTTACAGTGCCAAACTGACTGGTCATTTGTTGAATCCTGGGTAACTGGCTCCTTCCAGTCTGTTGGGGGTAAACTGTTGCTGATTGTATTTTCCTTTGATTGTTGGGGGTGAAATTCACCCAAGCAAGTATTACGCAATGTTGACACCCTGAGTGTCAAAATCTTTGTTGGTTGATCAATAGGGTAGCCTATATGTTAATTGAGTCAAAATATTTGAGTCAAGACATTCAGGAATACCATTACATCTACAAAACACTGGCTATATTCATTAAAATTATATGTCTGGAGATGTTTTAAGAACAACTGCGTGTGTGTGTGTGTGTGTGTGTGTGTGCGTGTGTGTGTGTGTGTGTGTGTGTGTGTGTGTGAGCATCTCAGTAGGATCAGTAGTACTTGAACTATAGGTTTATGTTAATGCCTAAGACGACACGTTTATCAAGCCAAAGAGTCCTATACCCACACACCCCATACTATATTCTTCTCAATAAGAAAAGGTGTTGTTGTTGTTGTTTTTTTCTAGAACATCTGTATCTGTTTCCTGACACCAATAGGATCAGTGTTAAAAAATACAAAAAATCTAAACATTTATCTAACACACAGTGAAGGTGTTTAAGAGTGGAACTGGCGGGGGAAGAGTGCATCCTAAATGGGTTTGTTAATGGTTTTACGACAGTTGCTTAGGCTATATGTTTAAAGAATGACACTTCATCAAAAGCTTTCTGATGATTCTCTGGGCTCGCACACAAAAACATCTTTTTAGTGTATATAAATTTGTTTGTTACTTTTGTTATTTTAGTATTTTTTACAGAAAATGTTTTAGTTTTTAACCCAGCCCATAGTGTGTGTGTGTGTGTGTGTGTGTGTGTTGCAAAACAACAAATTACATATTCTGAGTAAAATAAAACGCATAGGGATTTGAAACATTCAAACATTTATAAAAAAAAAAATTTCGCCACAAAAAGCAATGAAAGTTGTCTCTTTTCTTTAAATAAAACTTTTACTTTATTTTATTTTTTAAAACAGACTGATGACCAGCATCTTTTACAGTTTTTTTCAATTGTTTACACGCAATTTTGAAAACCGGGTTCTTTTTTTCAAAATATAATCACAATTATCCAAACACCACACTCAGTTTGCATAATTCCTAGATTGTTTGCAAAATTACACACTTCAGTCAAAACATACACACTTCAGTCAAAACATATACACATATTTGTGAAAATGCTATTAGTTTTCATTTAACCAACACAGTCCTCAATGATCAGACACTATTGCAGCCAGTTTCACACTGCTGTGATAAATAAAAAACACATTTGTAAAAAAAATAATTTTAGGAAATAGCATGTGCTAGATTTTTGGCCAGACATTGTTATGTAAGGGATAATTTAGATGAAAAAATAAATAAAAATAGTGACAAACCCAGAACATTCTTCATGATTAGTTTGAGATATAGGGAGAATGGGAGAATTTCAAGTATTTATTTCAATACTTACAGTATTTCTTACCATCAGTTACAGTAATCAACCAACAATGAAATCAATGAAACAAATAAAATCTGTAGGCAAATACAAATTACTGCATGAAGTACATACACTTTGACTCTGAAGAAAAACTACTGTAAAAGCAACAAGAATACTGTAACTATTCATCATCTCTCCATCTGGCTGGATCAGGCCAAAAGATTTCATCCACATCACAGGCTATGTCTTCATTGGCAAGGCACCATTGGAAGAATCGCCTTGTGTGACGAATCCACCCCTGCACAGAAGCTGCTTCGATATGATCACAGGCCTGCTCCATGGCCTGAATGAGGGGCAAACGGTCATAGGGCCGCAGGTCGTATACCTTCCACCGCCATGCTGAAAAAAACTCTTCTATTGGATTCAGGAAGGGGGAGTATGGGGGAAGGTATAAGACTTCAAATTCAGGGTGCTCATGGAACCAATTCTGGACCAGAGCAGCCCGATGGAATGAGACATTGTCCCAAACGACAATGTACCACATCTGGTCCACTTGGTTTAATTCTGTGACAATCTCGTGCAATCTGTCAAGAAATGCAAGTATTAGATTTGCATTATAGGGTCCCAGATTTGCATGGTGGTGGAGGACCCCATTTTGTGTAATAGCAGCGCAAAGGGTGATGTTATCTCCTTCTCCTCTTCCTCTACCTAGGCCTCTTCCTCTATCTCCTTCTCCTCTTCCTCTACCTGGGCCTCCTCCTCTACCTCCTTCTCCTCTTCCTCTACCTCCTTCATCTCCTCTTTGAGCTCCCCCTCTCATTCTTATTCTCATTCTCATTCTCATTCTCATTCTCACTCTTCTTCTTCTTCTTCTTCTTCTTCTTCTTCTTCTTCTTCTTCTTCTTCTTCTTCTTCTTCTTCTAGCTCCTTCCATCATTGTTGAAGACAGGTGAACAGACCTGCTGCCTTTTATAGCACACCTGAGTGCTGCGTTTTCAAATTAGCACATGTGTGCTTCCACACCTGGTGGATGTGATTATCCAATTCGTTCATTAGTGTGGTCATTGGCAATCCGGGGCTTTGCAATGACAAGGAAGCAACCTCACAATCCTTATCTGTGTCTAAGGTGTGAAAATGTGTGTAGAGTTTTACAAATCACTGTGTGTAATGTTTTGCAAAAAGGGTGAAGCAGACATTGTGTGTAATGTTGTGCAAATCTGTGGAGGTATTTTGCTCATTGGAGTAGAATTTTGCAAATTGTGTGGACATTTTTATTTTAGTGTGTAAACAATCGTAAAAAACTGTATTAGAACTGTAGCCGAACAGTTTCCTCACATAAGTAAAACACAATTTTCACTTAGAAAACTTTTTAAATGTATGACTGAACCTTTTTTCTTTTGACAAACCTACATTTCAAATTATACCTGAGGTGTGTAACAACCACAAGGGATACATGTTGATTCCATGTTTCAGTGTACAGTGCAAACATGCAATATTCAAGAAATCTAATCTTACGGTAAATCTTTGTGAGGCCAGAACACAAAACTTTGTGTTGAGTGATCCAGACAAAGCTTCATGCTAGAAAATATCATGGAAGTCACTAGCACTTCAACATCCAGCACAAAATTAAAGAGATGAGCTTAAAAAGAATATTGGGTAATATCAAGGTTCTATGGTTCTATTAAAGCGACACAATATATAGTTAGATATTTGTGTGTGTGTGTGTGTGTGTGTGTGTGTGTGTGTGTGTGTGTGTGTGTGTGTGTGTAAATAGTTGTGCTAAACTCTTTGTGTGTATTTTTACACGCCAACATATTTTGTCAGGGGTATGTCACACCGCTGTGATGCAAAGTTTCACACTCGTGAATAACATACAAACATAATCTTTATACAGGGTTACTATATGTGTGTCCGAAATACCTGTAAAATTCAAAAGACCAAATCAGTAAGAAAAGAGGGCTCAGCATACATTGAAAAGTAACATTTATAATACACAAAATCCATACGTGAGCAATTGTGAAAGTTTGTAAATTTTGTTTTGTAAATGATGTTTTTATCACTCCACTAGTGTTAGTCACTTTATTCAGATAGCACTATTTTGTTTGTTGGACTCTTCTTTGAGAACTGTCAACATTCAGTGTTTATAGGAATAAATGCAAATTAAGAATTTAAGTGAAAGTCTTTCTGCTTGAGAGTGTTTGACTAAATTGATATTTCTTTTAGTGCAACTTTACAGCTATCTATGATTTCGGATTACACAAAGCATCAACACGAAAAGTAAGTTATGCTGTTTTACACTTAATCTGTTACAACTGAATCACATCTGACTATTGCACTGAGAGCTGCACATTCATTTAAGATTGAGGCTGGCAAACCCCGCAGATAAAAAAAAAAAAATGACGTGTGTAGAAATTCACCATGTAAATTCAAGACCCCAAATCACTAAGAAAATAAGTTACGCCATACAAACATCATTTATGATGCATACAGAATGTAGAAAACTCAAATGATGAACAATTTGTTAGTTTGTTAAACGTTTGTAAATATGGTTTCGCAAATGACTTTTTATTACTCCACTAGATTTAGTCATCTTATTGAGATGACACTGTTCACATTTCTTTGTTTGTTGGTCTGTGTTTAGTTTTAGGTGAAGACAAACCGATATAGTTCATGCTATTCCACACATGGGAAAATGTGTGTGATGAACGCAGGCCTTTCATTTAAGAGGCTTTTTAAATATATGACTGAACTTTCTCTTTTTGACAAATCAGTATTTCATATTATATTATATTATATTATACTTAATATTATATTAAGTTGTTTAACGTCCACAGAATAGTTTATTTCAACAACCCGCTTAACATTAAAGATTATAGTTTTTCAATTGTTATCACCATCTTCTTTGACTCAAATAAAGTTACTATATGTGCTAAAAATCTTTGTAATTTTTTTTTTTTGCTCTTCTGTCAGATTTGTTAGAGGAACTATGCCACACTGTTGTAATGCAAACACATTAAGAACTATAAAGTTGCACGTCCTTGTAAAGACTATAGATAACATTCAAACATAATCGTTATACAGGAATTATGTTTGCACAAAAGTAAATTCAAGGTCAATTTGTGTAAGGCATATAGGAAAAGAGACAATTAGCCATAAAGAATACAGAATTCCTCGTTTATGTTGATACAGTATGTAAAATGATATTTTTCCACTAAACTATGTCACGCTTTACAATTAGTTTCTCTGTTTTTGTACAGTCTTTTGTACTACTCTCTGAGCGTGGTCAAATATGTTCATAGGAAGAATGAAAACATGAACAAATGCAGCATTTTGAGAATTAAATGTCAGTCCTTCTACATGACACTGGTTGAGACTAAACAAATGACATTTCTTTTAGGACATCTTTCTGGTCTGTCTACGCTGTGGGATCGCAAGACACACCGACCCATCATGAAAAGTGAGTTATGTCCTTTTTCTGTTACCTATTCAACCATTACACTTCAAACTTTTAGAACTATTACACTTAAAACTCTGCATTTCACCGCACAGTCATAGATACACAGTTCTTTTGTCTATGTCTCTAAACAACTGTTAAGTAAATGAATTACAGTTGATAAGTAGTAATTTTAAGTGAAAGGTGAGATGATTCATGCCTTTTTTTTATTATTCTGTCCACACCAATACTATGACACCAGTGTTTTAGGCATCTGTCTTTTAGGTTTGATCCAGAAAACAGAACTTGTGTTATATGTCTCAACATTTTGTTCTCCTTTTTAATGAAAACATGCAGTTGTAGTTCTCAACAGCAGAATACCAAAATGTTTTAGCATATTGTAAATTTCAATAGTTAGCTAGCAAATGCATGTGAACTGTTTATTACTGTGATAATTTTATATGTGGAACAAGCTCAGTCACATCAGAGTTGAATTGGAACAGTTATTGTCCTGCATGTTTAACAGTGTTAGTGTTCTCACAAGTCACAACGTTTTCATTGTAGTGTGTTTCATTGTTCCAAAGTTCCATTGTTTCAAAGTTTCATTGTAGCATGTAACAGTTTGGAGACATTTGGGGGGGGGGGGGGGGTATTTTATTGTATTTTCATGCTACTTTGATTTTGTTTGTACTTTTACTGAAACAAACTGTTTTAGAAACTGTTGACCGTGTGATTGCACAGTTGTGTGTGTGCGTGTGTGTGTCTGTTTTCCTTACACTTTGCAAAGCAACTTTGAAAAACAAATGTTTCCTCTAATCTGCTGTAATTTTAGTGAGCTCTAGGTGTTCTCGACTTCTCCTTGTTCAAATAAGACAATGCTCCCATGAATTTTGGGGTGGTATGTGGATATAGAATGCAGCACAAGGAACTCTTATATATTTAATGTAATAAAACATCTATGTAATGTTTTTAAAAACACAGTAAAACAAAGGTATGAAGACATCTGTCTATCAGAGACCTTCACAAACTATGGTGTAAAACAAAATTCAGTGCATCAGTGTACACCGATTTGCCAGCATATTACTTTTATCACTATTGTTTGAAGAAAAAAAACAAAACAGGTTAATCTCCCTAAGTGTGGTGTTTTATGACTACTGAAGGTGTCACATCCTTAGAGCATTACATCCTTGGATGTTTGACACCTACATCCCAGCCTCCTGAATTTGGTATTTAAATAAGATTTAGGATAGTAATTAAATAAATAAAACAGACATTCTACAACTCTAGTGTTACAATGGCTACTCCAAAAACTACTGAAACATCTAGAGAGATGTGTGTAACACCGAAAAGAACAGCAACAGCTGAACAGGATTGACCAGTTAACAAGCTTAAACAGATGAAGACCTTCACTATCTACGCCAGAAAAGTTTCTCCATGAAGATGAAGATTTTGTGAAACAGGACTTTCTGATGTCTGATGATCGTGTAGGAAGATTTGTGTTTGAAAAGGGGTCACACACACACAGTCAAACTCTGCGCTATGGAACCTTACAAAGATTATACATCGAATGTGCTTATCTGCTTTCGACGGCCATAGACTTGCCATTTTTCTAAACCCAAAAAATGGTACCCCCCGCACAATCGTTATTCGAATCACATGCACCATCGATAATCTTGTGCATCAAGCCAACCATCTTGTCTCTAAAATAATCTTTAAACATACAGTCTGTAACGTCTCTGGGTGAAGATAAAGATGAAGAAGACGATGGTCCACGATATACAAAAATACTTTAGTTTATTATAAAGGAAAACTCGAAACAGTGAGCGTGTGCTCAAACAAACACCAACACTCAACACTGACCGACAACTGAAGATTGAACCAGGGAGAACTTAAATACACAGATGATAATGACAAGACAACAGGTGAAGGAGATGAACACAGGTGATGAGGATGATGATGACGACGTGCAGGTGAAGGTGATGATGACGGAGAATTCTGGGAAGTGTAGTGCTGACAGGACGAAGACAGACGGTGAATGTGACAGAACTCCCCCCTCCCGCAAGGCGCGACCCGCGCCGTAGATGAAAGTACAAGGGAGGGAGGGTGGGCATCCTGGAGTCCGTGAAGGAATGGCGGATCAGGTACAGGTGGACGGACTCCAGGATGGTGGCGGAGCAGACTGAGGCGGTGACCACGGTGGAGCAGGCCCTTCGGGTGGCCATGGCGGAGAGGACCCTTCGGGTGGCCATGGCGGAGAGGACGGAGGGAGGAGCCATGGGGGAGGCAGGACTGACGACTCCAGGGGGCCGACTGACGGAGGCAAGGCAGGTGGTTGAGGAGACCAGGGCGGAACCAAAGACAGGGAATGACAGGGAGAAGACGGAAGTTTGCTAGGACACGGTGGAGCAGAGGTTTCAGAGTGACCGGGGGAATCCGCAGGCTCAGGCGACCGAAGTGTAGACGGGGTTACTGAAGGGCGCGGTGGAGACAGAGGGACTCTGATAGACAGATGTCTTCATACCTTTGTTTTACTGTGTTTTTAAAAACATTACATAGATGTTTTATTACATTAAATATATAAGAGTTCCTTGTGCTGCATTCTATATCCACATACCACCCCAAAATTCATGGGAGCATTGTCTTATTTGAACAAGGAGAAGCCGAGAACACCTAGAGCTCACTAAAATTACAGCAGATTAGAGGAAACATTTGTTTTTCAAAGTTGCTTTGCAAAGACTTTGTTTTTTTGCCAACAGTTTCTAAAACAGTTTGTTTCAGTAAAAGTACAAACAAAATCAAAGTAGCATGAAAATACAATAAAATAACACCCCCCCCCCCAAAAAAAAATGTCTCCAAACTGTTACATGCTACAATGAAACTTTGAAACAATGGAACTTTGGAACAATGAAACACACTACAATGAAAACGTTGTGACTTGTGAGAACACTAACACTGTTAAACATGCAGGACAATAACTATTCCAATTCAACTCTGATGTGACTGAGCTTGTTTCACATATACAATTATCACAGTAATAAACAGTCCACATGCATTTGCTAGCTAACTATTGAAATTTACAATATGCTAAAACATTTTGGTATTCTGCTGTTGAGAACTACAACTGCATGTTTTCATTAAAAAGGAGAACAAAATGTTGAGACATAAAACACAAGTTCTGTTTTCTGGATCAAACCTAAAAGACAGATGCCTAAAACACTGGTGTCATAGTATTGGTGTGGACAGAATAATAAAAAAAAAGGCATGAATCATCTCACCTTTCACTTAAAATTACTACTTATCAACTGTAATTCATTTACTTAACAGTTGTTTAGAGACATAGACAAAATAACTGTGTATCTATGACTGTGCGGTGAAATGCAGGTCGTGCGGTGCAAGCACTCGTGAAGCAGGTGTCCGAGCTCACTCAACAAGTACAACTTCTACGGACTCCCACTGCGCCCTCCACGCCGACCGTTCCCCCACCATCAGCGCCCGCAGCAGCGGAGGGATCGGAGCCACGACCTACCCACACCGGGGGGATATTCCGGTGAGCCTGAATATTGCAGAGCGTTCCTCACGAGATGTTCCATGCATTTTGCCTTACAGCCACGCACTTTCCAGAGCGAACAGGCTAAGGTGGCATTTGTATTAACCCTGCTGTCAGGGAAAGCAGCGCTTTGGAAAACGGCGGTGTGGGAGAACGGAAACAACTGCTGCACCTCGTTCCAGGCACTCTCCGAAGAAATGAAGAGAGTTTTCGATCGTGCAGTGGCGGGTAAGGAGGCGGCCAGATTACTCGCCGAACTGTGACAGGGAGAAGGCTCGGTGGCGGACTTTTCCATTCGGTTCCGCACCCTGGCCGCAGAGTGCCATGGAACGAGACCCTGGTCCCATATCGCTCTAGATTTTATCACCGCCCTCCCGCCCTCCAATGGCATGACGGTTGTTTTAACCGTAGTGGACCGGTTCTCGAAGGCGGCACATTTCATCCCCTTGCCCAAATTACCTTCAGCCAAGGAGACAGCGGTCACAGTCATAGATCACGTCTTTCGGTTACATGGCCTCCCGATGGACGTGGTCTCTGACAGGGGTTCCCAATTCGTATCCAAATTTTGGCGAGAATTTTGTAAGTTACTGGGGGCCACGGTCAGTCTGTCCTCGGGCTATCATCCCCAGAGCAATGGCCAGTCTGAACGAGCCAATCAGGACCTCGAGAGAATGTTGCGATGTTTGGTTGCCAAGAATCCTTCGTCCTGGAGCCAACAGCTTTCTATGGTGGAGTACGCCCACAATTCGTTACCAGTGTCATCCACGGGCCTCTCGCCATTTAAGTGTAGTTTAGGTTACCAGCCACCAATTTTTCCGAGTCTGGAATCCGAGGTCGCGGTCCCCTCCGCTCACGCATTCGTCCAGAGGTGCCGCCGTACTTGGACTAGAGCCCGTGAGACTTTACTCCAAGCGGGGGGGCGCATGAAGGCCAAGGCCGATCGCCACCGGTCAAAGCCTCCCGTTTACGTCGTGGGTCAAAAAGTGTGGCTTTCTACCAAGAATATTCCGCTCCGCTCCGTGTCTAACAAGTTAGCTCCCAAATTCATTGGCCCGTTTCCTGTCACCAAAATTATTAGTCCGGTGACAGTCCGACTCAAACTCCCTCCTGCGTACAGGAGAATTCACCCCGCCTTCCATGTGTCTAAAGTCAAGCCCGTGTTTTATTCTCCCATTAATCCGCCTGCCCCGGTTCCCCCCCCGCCGCGACTCGTAGATGGGGAACCCACATATTTGGTACACCGCATTCTGGACTCGAGACGGAGGGGACGTGGATTTCAGTACTTGGTGGACTGGGAGGGTTACGGTCCGGAGGAAAGAAGTTGGGTACCTGTTAGAGACATTCTGGATCACTCCCTTATCGATGATTACAATCGACAGGTAAGGTTGTCTGGGAACGCCAGGAGGCGTTCCTAGGGAGGGGGGTACTGTCACGGTTCATGAATCGGCTGTCTCATGCTGATGTGTCTGCGTGAGTGTAATTGTGTGGTTGTTCCTCGGTGTGTGTCCTGTTCCCGTGCCTCGTCTGCAAAGTTCTTCGTCTGGATTTCGTCAGTTTCTTCGTGTCGTCTGGATGTTCCACGGTTCCTGGTTTTCACTCGAGCACGCTTATCACCGCACCACCACTGGATCGCCATCTCGTCCCTGCTTCATTTGCCACCTGAGTGTTTGTCCCCGACCTGTGTCTTTTCATCTGACCACAACTAATAAACTGAGTTTTACTTGCATCTTGCATCCTCCTGTTATTTCCTCACAAATAGTTCTAAAAGTTTGAAGTGTAATGGTTGAATAGGTAACAGAAAAAGGACATAACTCACTTTTCATGATGGGTCGGTGTGTCTTGCGATCCCACAGCGTAGACAGACCAGAAAGATGTCCTAAAAGAAATGTCATTTGTTTAGTCTCAACCAGTGTCATGTAGAAGGACTGACATTTAATTCTCAAAATGCTGCATTTGTTCATGTTTTCATTCTTCCTATGAACATATTTGACCACGCTCAGAGAGTAGTACAAAAGACTGTACAAAAACAGAGAAACTAATTGTAAAGCGTGACATAGTTTAGTGGAAAAATATCAACATAACTATACTGTATCAACATAAACGAGGAATTCTGTATTCTTTATGGCTAATTGTCTCTTTTCCTATATGCCTTACACAAATTGACCTTGAATTTACTTTTGTGCAAACATAATTCCTGTATAACGATTATGTTTGAATGTTATCTATAGTCTTTACAAGGACGTGCAACTTTATAGTTCTTAATGTGTTTGCATTACAACAGTGTGGCATAGTTCCTCTAACAAATCTGACAGAAGAGCAAAAAAAAAAAAAATTACAAAGATTTTTAGCACATATAGTAACTTTATTTGAGTCAAAGAAGATGGTGATAACAATTGAAAAACTATAATCTTTAATGTTAAGCGGGTTGTTGAAATAAACTATTCTGCGGACGTTAAACAACTTAATATAATATTAAGTATAATATAATATAATATAATATGAAATACTGATTTGTCAAAAAGAGAAAGTTCAGTCATATATTTAAAAAGCCTCTTAAATGAAAGGCCTGCGTTCATCACACACATTTTCCCATGTGTGGAATAGCATGAACTAACATCGGTTTGTCTTCACCTAAAACTAAACACAGACCAACAAACAAAGAAATGTGAACAGTGTCATCTCAATAAGATGACTAAATCTAGTGGAGTAATAAAAAGTCATTTGCGAAACCATATTTACAAACGTTTAACAAACTAACAAATTGTTCATCATTTGAGTTTTCTACATTCTGTATGCATCATAAATGATGTTTGTATGGCGTAACTTATTTTCTTAGTGATTTGGGGTCTTGAATTTACATGGTGAATTTCTACACACGTCATTTTTTTTATTTTATCTGCGGGGTTTGCCAGCCTCAATCTTAAATGAATGTGCAGCTCTCAGTGCAATAGTCAGATGTAATTCAGTTGTAACAGATTAAGTGTAAAACAGCATAACTTACTTTTCTTGTTGATGCTTTGTGTAATCCGAAATCATAGATAGCTGTAAAGTTGCACTAAAAGAAATATCAATTTAGTCAAACACTCTCAAGCAGAAAGACTTTCACTTAAATTCTTAATTTGCATTTATTCCTATAAACACTGAATGTTGACAGTTCTCAAAGAAGAGTCCAACAAACAAAATAGTGCTATCTGAATAAAGTGACTAACACTAGTGGAGTGATAAAAACATCACTTACAAAACAAAATTTACAAACTTTCACAATTGCTCACGAATGGATTTTGTGTATTATAAATGTTACTTTTCAATGTATGCTGAGCCCTCTTTTCTTACTGATTTGGTCTTTTGAATTTTACAGGTATTTCGGACACACATATAGTAACCCTGTATAAAGATTATGTTTGTATGTTATTCACGAGTGTGAAACTTTGCATCACAGCGGTGTGACATACCCCTGACAAAATATGTTGGCGTGTAAAAATACGAGCCCGATCTCACGGGAAAACGTACAAATTCTACGAGGTGGCTTATTCGTACGAATTCATACGACCTGACTCGTACGAATTAGTACGATTTTTGCAAAATCGTACATATTTTACGAATTGGCCAATTCGTATGAATTCATACGAATGACCTACCCCTGACCCCGCCCCTAAACCTACCCATCACATGGGTTTAGACAAATCGTACAAATTCGTACGAGTTAGGTCGTACGAATTAGTACGAATTAGCCAACTTTTTATCATTCGTACGAATTCGTACGAATTGGTCGTAAGATAGCGTTGAAAAATACACACAAAGAGTTTAGCACAACTATTTACACACACACACACACACACACACACACACAAAAATATCTAACTATATATTGTGTCGCTTTAATAGAACCATAGAACCTTGATATTACCCAATATTCTTTTTAAGCTCATCTCTTTAATTTTGTGCTGGATGTTGAAGTGCTAGTGACTTCCATGATATTTTCTAGCATGAAGCTTTGTCTGGATCACTCAACACAAAGTTTTGTGTTCTGGCCTCACGAAGATTTACCGTAAGATTAGATTTCTTGAATATTGCATGTTTGCACTGTACACTGAAACATGGAATCAACATGTATCCCTTGTGGTTGTTACACACCTCAGGTATAATTTGAAATGTAGGTTTGTCAAAAGAAAAAAGGTTCAGTCATACATTTAAAAAGTTTTCTAAGTGAAAATTGTGTTTTATGTGAGGAAACTGTTCAGCTACAGTTCTAATAAAAGATGCTGGTCATCAGTCTGTTTTAAAAAATAAAATAAAGTAAAAGTTTTATTTAAAGAAAAGAGACAACTTTCATTGCTTTTTGTGGCGAATTTTTTTTTTTTTATAAATGTTTGAATGTTTCAAATCCCTATGCGTTTTATTTTACTCAGAATATGTAATTTGTTGTTTTGCAACACACACACACACACACACACACACACACAATGGGCTGGGTTAAAAACTAAAACATTTTCTGTAAAAAAATACTAAAATAACAAAAGTAACAAACAAATTTATATACACTAAAAAGATGTTTTTGTGTGCGAGCCCAGAGAATCATCAGAAAGCTTTTGATGAAGTGTCATTCTTTAAACATATAGCCTAAGCAACTGTCGTAAAACCATTAACAAACCCATTTAGGATGCACTCTTCCCCTGCCAGTTCCACTCGTAAACACCTTCACTGTGTGTTAGATAAATGTTTAGATTTTTTGTATTTTTTAACACTGATCCTATTGGTGTCAGGAAACAGATACAGATGTTCTAGAAAAAAACAACAACAACACCTTTTCTTATTGAGAAGAATATAGTATGGGGTGTGTGGGTATAGGACTCTTTGGCTTGATGAACGTGTCGTCTTAGGCATTAACATAAACCTATAGTTCAGGTACTACTGATCCTACTGAGATGCTCACACACACACACACACACACACACACACACACACACACACACACACACACACACACACACACACACACACACACACACACACACACACACACACACACACACACACACACACACACACACACACACACACACACACACACACACACACACACACACACACACACACACACACACACACACACAAACAGGCGCACATATCTTTGTGGGGACTCTCCATAGACGTAATGGTTTTTATACAGTACAAACTGTACATTCTATCTCCTTACACTAACCCTACCCCTAAACCTACCCATCACAGAAAACTTTCTGCATTTTTACATTTTCAAAAAAATATCATTTAGTATGTTTATTAACCCATTTCCCTCATGGGGACCGCTGGCTGGTCCCCACAATGGAGGTGATCTCAGGTTTTACTATCCTTGTGGGGCCATTTGGTTCCCACAATGTAATATAAACAAAAACACACACACACACACACACACACACACACACACACACACAGTTGTTCTTAAAACATCTCCAGACATATTATTTTAATGAATATAGCCAGTGTTTTGTAGATGTAGTGGTATTCCTGAATGTCTTGACTCAAATATTTTGACTCAATTAACATATAGGCTACCCTATTGATCAACCAACAAAGATTTTGACACTCAGGGTGTCAACATTGCGTAATACTTGCTTGGGTGAATTTCACCCCCAACAATCAAAGGAAAATACAATCAGCAACAGTTTACCCCCAACAGACTGGAAGGAGCCAGTTACCCAGGATTCAACAAATGACCAGTCAGTTTGGCACTGTAAATCAGAGACACTGTTTTCTTGACACATGGATTACCTGTCAATCATGAGTCATAAATCAACCCAAAAGTGACACATGGTATATGTTAACACTACTACTACCAATAGTACTTTCATTCAATACTTTCCCATCACATCTTCGAGCTAAATTTTCTGACAATATTATCAAATCTAACACAGAATATTTGCATTTAGAAAGATTAACTCTTGTATAGCTTCCGTCATTAATGCATACTAGCTCTCCCCAGTCCAGCATATCTTCTATGATCAATCCATTATAATCAGTATTAAAACTCCCCCATAAAGTACTGTGTGCATTAAAATCACCACACCACACCATTTTAAAATCCCCAATTCTTCCAATATTTTCCATCATATCCTTAGTTAGCTTGTCACATGGATTATAAAAATTAATTACCCTAATACTCTGATTTCCTTCCCATACCTCCACTACCACAGCCTCATACTCATTATTATCTTCAAGGTGAAGATACACATACAACTTTCATCAATCACAAATAACGTCAAAAAGACGTTCCAAGAACGTTGTTCTAAGAACGTTTTCAATCAACGTTATGAGAACTTTCATCCATCTCAAATAACGTCATAAAGACGTTCCAAGAACCTTGTTCTAAGAACGTTTTCTATCAACGTTATAAGAACGTTCATCAATCACAAATAACGTCAAAAAGACGTTCCAAGAACTTTGTTCTAAGAATGTTTTCTATCAACGTTATGAGAACGTTCATCAATCACAAATAACGTCATAAAGACGTTCCAAGAACGTTGTTCTAAGAACGTTTTCGATCAACGTTATGAGAACGTTCATCAATCACAAATAATGTCATAAAGACGTTCCAAGAACGTTGTTCTAAGAACGTTTTTTTTCTCAACGTTACAAGAACGTTAATAACGTTGTATGAACGTTCAAAAAAACATTATTTTAATAATGTTTTGTACTAACTTTTACACAACTTTTAAAGAACGTTAGTGAAAGTTCTGGGAACATTCCCTGTTAGCTGGGTTAATCCTCAAGTTATTAATGCCTTAATTTCTAATTCTTTAACCAACACAATATGATATTAACACCCATTATGATGCAAATAATTGGATAATTAAACATTCATTAAACCTAGTCTGTATAAATCCAGTAAATGTATAAAATAGTCATAAAATGTGAGCAGGATAAAAGAGAGCAAGAAAAAAAGAGAGAGAGTGAGAAAGAGAAAAGAGATTATAGAAGAGCCTTTGATGGCAGTCCAGACTCTGGGAATCCTAGCGTGCCTTTGGGGTAGAGCCCCATCAATAATGGATGAAAGATATCTTGTTCATTGCAGGACTGAACCAAGTCGGCATACTGATTTCTAACCGTGAAACTTATGTAAAAATTGCATCAGTGGGTTTGATTTGCCTAATTTAAAACCTGCATTCTGAACACTGTTGGTTTTACAGAGGAAGCTGAAGGGCTCTATTTGAACGATTTTGTAGGAGGCTTGTTACTCCCGATGAAAACAGAATGTAGGTTCATCTTGTGAGCTAAAAAAAAAAAAAAAAAAAACTGCTAAGGTTTAAGCATTGCTGGATGATTATTCAAGAGATTAGAATACAATTACAGATGCATTGGAATAACATTTTTAATCAAAATTCTGGACATACAGGGTAGCACTTTATTTTTCAGTCCTGTTGCGCATGTACATACTATGTACTTATTATAGCAATTACAATAACTAGTTATAACTAGGTACTAACCCTGAACCTACCTCTAAACCCATGTAGTTACCTTATAGTACACATACTGTAAAATAAAGTGTAACCCCATAAATTACTGCAATGAAAACTGAAACCAAACACCAAAAATTATTATTTTAAATTCAACTTTTAGAATCAATAAAAATAGCAATATTTTAATATTATAAATAATAATAATAATATAAAATACTTCAAAAACAATTACAAATAGTTAACATTTTTGGCCTACATATTTAGGTTTTTTCAGTGGCCAAAATTTTGGAATATTCCTAAATATAATCCCTGGATATGGGCCGGGATTATAATGATATTATAATTATATTTGAGGAATTTCTAAGGACTGAACATGTCAGTTCACTGAAATTATTTTGACCCTCAGAAGTGACAATATAACCATCTACATGTTACAGAAGCAGAATCAAGAGATGGTTAATGAAGATTTAACAGGAGTTTGACAACACAAAGCGGAGACAGGTTGCAGGTAAGTGATATGAACAAATATACTTTGGAGATTGGTGTGCAGGCAATGAGTGGAATAGTTCTTACAGGTATGGAGACTGATTGTGGGTGAGACGGATGGCTGGAACGAAGAACACAGGAGAGACGCTGGAGACACTGGAGACACTGGAGACACTGGTCGTTTGTGGAATCAAGGTTTGTGATATCAAGGTACGTAGTCCTCTTTGATTAAATGAGACCGGAGATTGAACAGAGGTGAAGAGTGTGTCTTTATAGTGCTGGTGATGATAGTGATGATGAGGTGCAGGTGTGTGTGATTAGAACTCAGGTGAGGGAGTGTGCTGTGATTGGCTGGTGTGAGAGCCTGGCTGATCTGTAACACTACAAGTCCCAAATTAATTTACACTTGTGTTTTGCCCACACTGATCACACTGATGTTAGAAAAAAAAAAAACTCTATCAAGTCAAATCAAATCAAATCAAATCATGTGGCACTTTTTTTATATAACTCAAAAAGGGTTTCCAGAATTGATAAAATAATTCACCCCTGCCTCTCATGGAATATATATCTTCTCCAAAGGTACACTGTAAAAAATGGCTGTGAAATCTACAGTTATTTACTTTAGATTTCACAGTAACATTACTGTATATGATTTTTACAATAGAATGTTGTAAAGTTTACAGTAAAACCTTGTCCACATTACAAAATCCCAGTAATCTAAGCATTACAGTTGAAATCACAGTAGTCAAAGCATTACTGTAAAAAAAATCACAATATAGCCACTATAGTACTGTAAATAGTAAAGTAAACTACTGTATTCCTTTTTTACCTTATCTTATCTTTCTTTTAACTCATAATGATGTACGATAGGATTTTTATTTTACTACCTAAGTTTTATCTTTTTTTTTCTTTCAATGGCGGAAATGGGCTTCATAAATTTATCCAATGAGGATCAAGAGACTTCAACGGTCAGTCACGTCATCGCAAAAGCAAAAAGCTCCACTCTAAACCCGGATTTTGTGTTAATGAAACATTTTAAGTGGTCATTACTTATTCTTTGTTGTTTTAAAAAAAAAATGTTGTCATTACTAAATCAAATTAGTTGTTTGCACTAATCAAACGAAATATTGAGTGCAATGATCATGTTAAGCTGAGATAGCACGGTGTGTTATGCTTCTGTAAGGGAGGGGAGGGGCCTATTGAAACAGGTGACAGTGAGTAGACCCACTGCTGTTTGAACTGAAGAGGCTACTGGTCCTGGCTAATGTTGCACGCTAAACGGGGTTTTTTGCAAGCAAAGTGAAACGGTGAGTGCATAAATCTTATTTTTATGACAAAAATGATTACCCAAAAACCGGGCCGATGTTGGTTGAACGCTGAAAAGTTAACATAGTGTTAATGTGCCGGTCGCCGTGGTGTATTAAGGTAACAGTTCAGAGATTAGCTGCTTAAGGAACATAAACCAGATGGTTGATCGCTGGCCTGCTCTTTTTACAGGAAATCAGGTATGTTCAAGAGTGTTATTACTTGTCTATCTTTCTGCTATTATTTGATGGCATTGTTCAGTGTCATTTACAGACCCTCATGCTCTCCCAGATATATTAGTCTAGATGGGATGTACCCAAAAAGTGAAAGTGAGGAGCATTTATGGGTACAAGTCGGGAACCGGCCTACTTTACATATTTCAAGGGTGATGAATCCCAAAAAAAACTGGTACCCAAGCGAAATTGTGAGTTTTTGACCTTCTAATTTGCATATCAAAATGGCCGCCAAATTGCCTATCTTGCTCAGTCGTTGGACCATTTTCCCCTAGTTTTTTTGTAAGTAGGCAATCAAGATGAGGAAATTAAGTTTCTAGATCGATAGTCATGGGTCAGAGCAAAGATATAATGCAGGCTCACTGCCTTTTTTATGTATATATATATGCAAAATACCAACTTTTAAGGTGAAATTAAGCATTATTTGTGTCATTTTTTAAGGCCGACATACATAATCAATATCACTCTTAAATGTTCCCAGTGTATATATGATATGTGATGTATTCCATATTACATAATAACTAAGAAAACACCATTGCAAGTTGTCTGAGATTTCATTTTTTTATGCAAATTACACATTTGTTCTCTAAATTCTAAGACGGGAAAAACCCAGGTGAATAGGGAAAAAAAACCACCATGAAACTTCCTCCGGGACATCGTGCGTAAAACGGCCAGCCATCGCTGTCTGCAAGCCGCCGTATTCAAGCACCGAGAGCGCGCGCACTGCGCCCGCGCCTCCGAATCAGGTTCTCGAGCCCGCGGAATGCGGCAATCGGAGCCCGGAGGCCATTCTGCCCCTAGCCGTACATGCGAAAGTGTGGGAAGCTATTCCAGGTGCGTCAGAATGGGTGCTGAGCACAGTAAGAGAGGCCTATTCTTTGCAGTTCGCTCGCCGTCCCCCGCGCTTTCGAGCGCGAACCGAGACGAGAGTGAATGGGGAAGTAGCACACCTACTTTGTGCAGGAATATCGAAACTTCTGTGCAAAGGGGCCATAGAACCGGTACCCCCTTCTCTGAGCGAGTCAGGCTTTTACAGCCGTTACTTCCTCGTGCCCAAGAAGGACGGAGCTCTCAGACCGATTTTAGATCTGAGATATTTGAACAAAGCTCTTATGAAAAGACTGTTCAAAATGCTCACAACCAGACAGATCCTCGCGCAGATTCGCCCGAGGGACTGGTTTATTTCCCCTCGATCTGAAAGACGCTTACTTTCAGATCCAGATAATACCCCGTCACAGGCCATTCTTGAGATTCGCCTTCGACGGTCGGGTATATCAGTACACCGTCCTGCCGTTCGCCTGTCTTTAGCAGCCCGTACATTCACGAAGTGCATGGACACAGCTCTCGCTCCCCTGAGAGGTCAGGGCATGTGGATTTTGAACTATTTGGACGATTGGCTGATTCTAGCACAGTCAGAGGAAGAACTTATCTCTCACAGAACAGTGCTTCTCAGCCACCTGGAAAGCCTGGGTCTCACGGTCAACTGGACCAAGAGCTCATTACTGCCCAGTCAGTCAACCTCTTTTCTGGGTTTGGAACTGGACTCTGTGGCAATGACGGCCCGGCTGTCGACACAGTGCGCGCGCCGTATCCAACGCCTGGCCGCGTCTTTCCAGTTGGGCAGTGCCGCACCTCTAAAAACATTTCAGAGGATGCTGGGTTGTATGGCATCAGCTGCAGCAGTGCTTCAGCTGGGTCTACTGCGTATGCGCCCGCTACAACGCTGGTTGAACGCTCGAGTGCTTCCTCCCACATATACGGGGCCACCATGTGCTAGTCCGCTCGGACAACATGTCCGTGGTGTCCTACGTGAACCGACAGGGCGGTGTCAGATCCAGGAATCTCTGCAAACTGACAGAACGCCTTCTCGTGTGGGCTCATCGCTCGTTACGCTCGCTGGGAGCCGCGCACGTGCCGGGCCACCTGAATGTCGGCCCAGACAGACTGTCCAGAGACAACATTCCCCCGGGAGAATGGTCCCTGCACCCCCTATACAGTCCAGCGCCTGTTCGGCAGGGCGGAAGTCGACCTTTTTGCATCAAAAGACAACGCTCACTGCCCGACGTTTTTCTCAAAGAGCGAGGATGCGCTGGCCCAAACCTGGCCCAGCCGCCCGCTGTATGCTTTCCCTCCGATCTCGCTGTTACCACAGGTAATCAAGTGCGTGCCACTCAGTGCTCCTCATAGCCCCGCGATGGGAGAACCAAATCTGGTACCCAGAGCTAGTTAGGCTGTCGCACTCAGCCCCATGGCCGATCCCGGTGAGGAAAGATCTTCTCTCTCAAGCCGGTGGATCAATCTGGCATCCCCATCCAGAGCGCTGTCTCTGCATGCATGGATATTCAACGGATACCCGTTGATTTGCCAGAAGGGGTCGTAAACACACAGTCTAGAGCTCCTTCCACGGGAAGGTTCTACGCGTCTAAATGGTCAGTGTTCTCCTTCCTACAAGAGCTGTTGGACAAGGGCGGGTCCCCCTCCACGCTCAAAGTGTACATTGCGGCTATTGCAGCGTTCGCGGAGACGACGCGCAGCCGTGCAATAGGAAGGAGCGAGCTTATCATCCGCTTCCTTAGAGGAGCCAGGAGGATGAACCCCCCGCGGCCTCCCTCGGTTCCTATTTGGGATCTTTCTCTGGTCCTAGAGGCCCTGAAAGCGTTTCCCTTTGAACCGCTAGAATCTGTGGATCTGAAATACCTTTCGCTCAAAACCGTTTTCTGACAGGTCTGTCGTCAGTAAAACGCGTGGGGGATCTACATGCACTGTCTGTTAGCCCCGCATGTCTCGAGTTCGGACCAAATGACTCCAAAGTCATCCTCAAACCGAGACACGGGTACGTCCCCAAAGCGATTGGCACTCCCTTTAGGGCGCAGATCATCTCCCTGTCGGCTCTGCCAGCATCCGATAGTGAGGACAGTGATAACCTCTTATGCCCTGTCAGGGTGCTGAGAGTTTACATCACACGCTCCGCCGCCTTTAGGCGTTCTGAGCAGCTCTTTGTTTCGTTTGGTGGGCGCACCAGGGGTCTCGCCGCCTCGAAACAGAGCCTGTCCAGATGGATAGTGGACGCTATTGCAGCAGCTTATGTGTCCAAACACCTGCAGTGCCCTTTGGGCATCAGAGCCCATTCCACTAGAGGCATGGCCTCATCGTGGGCTTGGTCCAGCGGGATTTCTATTCACGACATTTGTATGGCAACAGGCTGGGCCTCCCCCTCTACATTCGTGAGATTTTATAACCTGGAAGTTCCCGCCTTGCAGGCTAAACTGTTATCAGTTTAAGTGATATGTATGTTCTGCCCAGTCGTTCATGTGCAGACTACTTTCGTGTACTACTAGCTTTTCTGGTGAGCTGCACTAAGGGATGAGATTCTCTATATACAGGCCGGCGGAGCTGCTCTGTATTTTCCCCATCACGCGCTTGTGCACTGGTGCTGGCCCGCGTTGCTGGCCGCCTATTCTCCACTCAGCTGCGTTAGGGGTTATACTCTCTATACATAGACCGGCGAAGCCGCTCTATATTCTCTCTATGATGTGCTTATGTACTGTGCTGGCCCGCGCTGCTGGCCGCATTCTCCATGCTTATACATAGACCGGCAGAGCCGCTCTGTATTCCTATAAAGTGCTTATGACATGTGCTGGCCCGCGTTGCTGGCCGCCTGTTCCCGCATGTTGTGTTCCCCGGGCTCCCCTGGGACTCATGCAGTGGATGCTCGGCGCGCACGGCGTTGACAAGGGGTTTCCGTAGCGTAAGCAACTTACGCAATACGAGAGAACCTCTCATAAGAGAACGTACTCGGTTACCTAACGTGGCCTCGGTTCTCTCTAGAAGAGGGAACGAGTATTGCGTAACCTGCCGTGTCGCGCTTCAGTCTATGAAAACCAGAATTTCAGCCTGTGAGCCCCTCTTTTATACACGCTAGCCACACCCATTCTTGCGGGCTGAGGCGCGTGGAGGGCGCGACGTCACGCAGGGCTCACTGGTAGGCTGCTGCAGTTGCCGCAAGGCAGCCAATGAGCATGCTTATACAGCCTGCTATGGTCTGCTGGCTGCCGCACTGCGTTGACAATAAATACAAAATTAAGGATAATTTTTTGGCTGAAAAATTAAGGATAATTTTTCTCACTGAATGCCGCGCATATGCGCCATTCAGAGACACGGAAGCGTCTGAAAGCAGCCGAGCCTATAAACGTTAGTGAGTACCGGTACTCCATTCCAAATATGTACAATTCTGCGAAATTCCGCGTTAAAACTAGATTCTGCGTCCGCAATTCCGTCCGCGATTCCGTGATCACGGAAATCATATGATATGGCCCTAAATTTTTATCCACTATGGTTGAAAAAGTATCATTTTGGATAAATAGGGTAACAAGTTCAATCAATAACTAAGGAATATTGACATTGTTTGTCTAAAAAATAAAAAAAAACAGGAAATTTACCAAAGCGTGTGAAACTGTTATGATCCTCTTTGCTGTTACATTCACCTCAGGCAAAGGGTCCTCAGAGATGGGACTGACCATGCTATGTCCTGATCTAAATATTCAACTTGGGAAGTTTCATGGTGGTCTCTTTTTTAATATTTTTCCCTATTCACCTGGGTTTTTCCCGTCTTAGAATTTAGAGAACAAATGCTTAATTTGCATAAAAAAATAAATCTCAGATAACTTGCAATGGTGTTTTTCTTAGTTATTATGTAATATGGAATACATCACATATCATATATGCACTGGGAACATTTAAGAGTGATATTGATTGAATATGTATGTAGGCCTTAAAAAATGACACAAATAATGCTTAATTTCACCTTAAAAGTTGGTATTTTGCATATATATATATATATATATATATACATAAAAAAGGCAGTGAGCCTCCATTATATCTTTGCTCTGACCCTTGACTATCGATCTAGAAACTTAATTTCCTCATCTTGATTGCCTACTTACAAAAAAACTAGGGGAAAATGGTCCAATGACTGAGCAAGATAGGCAATTTGGCGGCCATTTTGATATGCAAATTAGAAGGTAAAAAACTCAAAATTTCGCTTGGGTACCATTTTTTTGGGACTCAGCACCCTTGAAATATGTAAGGTAGGCCGGTTCCTGACTTGTACCCATAAATGCTCCTCACTTCTTATAGAAGGCCATTTTTCTGAAATCAGTCTAGTCTATATGACTTTCTTCCTTCAGATGAACACAAACAAATATTTTTAGAAAATATTTAATCTCTGAGCCCATAAAATGCAATTATACCCCCAAAGTTGACGCTTTAAAAACCTCACAAAGCGAACCGCAGTTGATGAATCAATGTCTGTGGGTTTGGATGGATTACCTTTGTTTTCACTTAGTGTGGTTTTTGAAGCATCAACTACCGGCCTGTACACTTGCATTATATAAGCTGTGTGTGTTCATCAAAAGAAAAATAAATTCATATACACCTGGGACAGCATAAGGGTGTGTAAATGATTAGCAAATTTTCATGTTTGGGTAAAAGTATCTCTTTAATCTTTTCTCACACACAACACATGTACCTTAAACCACAGTATAATTTAGTTTTGAAATGTAATGCTCTGTATTTTTCTCTATTTTACAGGTGTTCATGGTTCAACAGGATTGTGTGAAAGAACCTCAAGCAGGAGTTCTATGAAGATCTTTTGAGATCTTTTGATCTAAGAGTGAATGTTGGACACAGCTTACACAACAAAGCATGATTGGTCCATATCCATTATACACTTGCATTGTTGTTTTTATTTTTTTACAGTTTAAGTAATAAAAACATGTCACAAATCTATATTACTATTAATACTATATTGGTTGTCCAATACAATCAAAATTGTTCTTTGTTGGATCTTCATTCTTGTAGATCATTTCTTGTTAGTATAGCTACTGTATGTAACTTGTTTTTTGTTTTTTTTTACCCAACAGACTCAAGAGCCAACTGATAGGACACTGGTGCTCAGAGGGCTCCTGATTGTCCTTGGTGACAACACCACAGACTTCTTCAAAGCATGCTTTGTAAGTTACGTATTTTCTCAAAGGCTATCTCAACATAATTGAGCATATTTATTTTATTTATTTATTTTATTTATTTATTTATTTTATTTTAAAAACATAATTATTTTATTATTTGATATTCCTTGTGCATGATTAAACTTGTGTGCATAGAGCTTAAACCATTGAAACTTAGTAGCAATAGGTCTTTCTAACATTTCATAATTTACTCACCCTCAAGTCATTCCAAACCCATAAGACTATTGTTCATTTTCAGAACACAGTTAGATGTATTTTTAATATAACCGTAGATATGTCTGTCCCTCCATTAAAACTTGAAGGTCAAAATGTCACGGTTCATGAATCCACTGTCTTCTTCTCGTCTCGTGTCGTTGTTGTTGTATGTGTGTGTGCGTGTGTGGGCGTGGCCCAGATCGTTACCGCTGATCAGTGGGGACAGCTGTAGCTCACTAACGGCGCCAGCTGCAGCTGATCAACGCGCCTTCATATACTCACGATCTCTGTCCTCTCATTGTCAGATTGTTGTGAAGTCTCCTCGTGTTGTATCCTGTTCCTGTTTGGCGTTCTCCGTTGTGCTGCAGTCTGGCGTGTTCGTGAGTCGGTGTTCCCGTTGGTGTTGCTGTGTGTTCCTCATTCCGATTCTGGATTTACTTCATCTCTTGCCTTCACGGACTTCACCTTTCACCACCGTCATCCTCTGTGTTGCCTGTCGAGGTCCCTGCGCCACTCAACTGCCACCGTGTTTGTTCAGTGTTTATCTGTCGCTGAGAATTCTAAATAAATACTTTTACTTGCATTATTGCTTCCTCGCCTTGAGTACACCATGACAGAACAATCTGACCATCAATTGGAAGCAGCAAGTGGTCCCGCGATGACTCTGGATGATTTCATCACCCTCAGCATCTCCAGGATGGATTCCCAGGAGGAGAGCCTCACTAATACGGGACGTGCAGTTCAGGCTTTAGTGCGCCACCCACACCGCCAGTTCCCCCCACACCATCAGCATCCCTCCTCCAGTCAGAACCACGCCTACCTGTTCCCGAGTCTTACTCTGGAGAACCCAGCTACTGCAGGGCATTTCTTACTCGATGTTCCATGCACTTCTCATTGCAACCGAGGACCTTCCACGATGAACGATCTAAGGTAGCATTTGTTCTGACACTACTAATTGGAAGAGCGGTATTATGGGGGACAGCGGTGTGGGAAAACCAGGATCCATGCTGCGACTCGTTCCAGGCACTCTCCGCCGAGATGAGGCGAGTATTCGACCGAGCCTTAGCGGGAAGAGAGGCGGCCAGAATACTCGCCGACCTTCGTCAAGGTAATCGCTCCGTATCGGACTATTCCATCGAGTTCCGGACCTTGGCGGCAGAGTGCCACTGGAACGAGGAGGCGCAGTGGGACATGTTCCTGCATGGGCTGGCTGACCGTGTCCAGAAAGAGATCTACGTCCTGGACCTCCCGAAGACTCTTAATGGTTTAATCGACCTCGCGTTGAGAGTGGATGCACGGTTAACCAGAGTGGAGCAACATGTTCTCCGCCGAGAAGACCTCATCAACATCTACGCTCCTCCCGGTAAGACTGAGATGGGCAACACACACACACACCTGTCAGGCTCTACTGGACTCTGGCGCCGAAGGTAATTTCATGGACTATAATTTTGCACATAGACTTCAGATTCCGGTCAGCCAACTATCACACAAGATTTCAGTCCACGCTCTTACCGGTCAAGAACTCCCCAATATTTCACACACCACTGGCCCCGTTACCCTCATCACATCTGGCAACCATACGGAAACCCTATCATTTTTGCTCATGGACTCTCCTCTCGCACCTGTTGTTCTGGGTCATCCTTGGTTAACACTTCACAATCCAAGAATAGACTGGCATCAAAAATCCATTCTCGCATGGAGCAGTCAATGTCATGAGTCTTGTCTAGTGTCTGCCTGTCCGTCTGTCTCTGTCTCTGTGTTTCAGGAGGAGGCAGCGGATTTGTCTAACGTGCCCGCAGAGTACCGTGACCTGAAGGAAGTGTTCAGTAAGACCCTGTCCCATTTCTCCCACCTTAAAACTTCCACTTGGTTTTGAGTGCCCTCAAAAGTAAAGTCCCCTCAACGAGGGGAAGTGGAGTTGAAGATCTTTCCCTATGAAATGGGACACCACTATATGCAAATTATATACATGCACATAACTATGATCAGGATATAAGTATCCATAATAATATGCTCATTGAGATATATTTGATACATTTGATATAATCAAATGTAAAATAACACAGCATAGTTTATTATAGATAGATTAATGCTCATTAAAGCTAAAGTTACCTACCCAGATAAGATGTATATTTGATGGGCAGACTCTCTTGAAGCACTTGGCAGATATCAACATCGTATAGATAGCTTCGTGAAATATTTTCTAACATTAGTGTTCAAAACTTTACAGTCCATTGGATGTGCATCAAACTAACATATTCCAACATATTTAGAAATTTTAACATGCTTATTTGCGAAAATATAATTACAATTCAATTGTTCCTTTCCAGCGGTGTCCGCCATCTTGTTTAAAAAAATTACCGGCTTGCTGAGCCCGCAAGGTATCCTGGGTAATTTCATCTTCCACTTCGTTTTAAGCCTGCATCGGACCGCACTATGTTTTGAGGGTTGATTTTAAGGGGAGAATAGCACTCCCCCTTGCTCTTTAGAGTATTGGGACACCCTACCCCTACACGAGAACGCGCAAAAACTAGGGTTAGGGCAGAAATCTAGGGTAAGGGGAGGTATTGGGACAGGCCCTAAGTCTCGTGCTGCTTCTCTTCCTCCGCATCATCCTTACGACTGTGCCATAGATTTACTGCCAGGTAAGTCTCCACCTAAAGGCAAGTTATATTCGCTTTCTGCTCCAGAAAGGGAGGCTATGGAGAAATATATTTCTGATTCTCTAGCAACAGGGTTCATCCGTCCTTCCTCTTCTCCAGTGGGGGCGGGGTTCTTTTTTGTGGGGAAGAAGGATGGTTCTCTGCGACCTTGCATTGATTACCGGGGGTTGAACAGCATCACGGTAAAGAATACTTATCCTTTACCGTTGATGTCTTCAGCCTTCGAGAGGTTGCAGGGAGCATAAATCTTCACAAAATTGGATTTACGTAATGCATATAATTTGGTTCGCATCAGGAAGGGGGATGAATGGAAAACCGCTTTCAACACCCCCAGGGGGCACTTTGAATACTTGGTTATGCCGTTTGGTCTTTCCAACTCCCCAGCGGTTTTTCAGGCACTCGTCAATGACGTGTTGAGAGACATGGTAGATCAGTTCATATATGTTTACCTGGATGACATATTGATTTTTTCTTCGTCTCTCCAGGAACACGTTCAACACGTCAGACGAGTGCTTCAGAGGTTGCTAGAGAATGGGCTTTTTGTCAAGGCGGAAAAATGCGCTTTTCATGCACAGTCTGTTCCTTTCCTAGGGTACATCATCTCGTCTGAGGGAGTACGCATGGATCCTGAGAAGGTTAAGGCTGTGGTAGATTGGCCAAGTCCAGATTCCCGTAAGGCCCTGCAGAGGTTTCTGGGGTTCGCCAACTTCTACCGGCGTTTTATTCGCAACTTCAGCCAACTAGCCACACCTCTGACTGCCTTGACCTCCCCCAGAACTACGTTCAGGTGGTCAGACACAGCCGAGGCTGTGTTTGCCAAAATGAAAGGCCGCTTTGTTTCAGCCCCCATCTTAATAGCCCCTGATCCTTCACGTCAGTTCGTGGTGGAGGTCGATGTGTCAGAGGTGGGGGTAGGAGCAGTGTTATCCCAACGTTCTCCTGCAGATGACAAGATGCATCCTTGCGCGTTTTTTTGTCCCATCGTTTATCACCTGCCGAACGTAACTATGACATCGGTAACAGGGAGTTGTTGGCAGTCAAATTAGCGTTGGAAGAATGGCGTCATTGGTTAGAAGGGTCGGGGGTACCTTTTATCATCTGGACCGATCACAAGAATCTGGAATATATCAGAACTGCCAAAAGATTGAACTCCAGGCAGGCTCGGTGGGCACTTTTTTTCGGTCGTTTTGATTTTTCTCTCTCGTACCGCCCGGGTTCCAAAAACATCAAACCCGATTCTTTATCGCGTATTTTTGATCGTTCCGAACGCCCGTCTACTCCCGAGTGCATTTTACCCGAGACCCTATTTTTCTCCACACTCACATGGGAGGTCGAATCGAAGGTCAGGACGGCCTTAGAAGGGGTAACACCTCCGCCCGGTTGCCCACCGAATCGGTTATTTGTGCCGGAGGGATTACGGTCTGACGTCATTCAGTGGGGGCATTGTTCCAACGTGGCTTGTCATCCAGGAGTTAATCGCACTAGTTTTTTAGTCAAGCAACGATTCTGGTGGCCACTTATGGCTCGCGACATTCACAGTTTTGTTTTGGCTTGCTCGGTTTGTGCCACTGGTAAGACTTCCAATCGACCCCCAGATGGGTTACTTCAACCGCTGCCTGTCCCTTCGAGACCCTGGTCCCATATAGCGCTAGATTTTATCACCGCCCTCCCGCCCTCTCAGGGCAATATGGTCGTTTTGACCGTGGTGGACCGGTTCTCGAAGGCGGCTCATTTCATTCCCTTGCCCAAATTACCCTCAGCCAAGGAGACAGCGTTGACCGTTGTAGATCACGTATTTCGCTTACATGGCCTCCCGATGGACGTGGTTTCCGACAGAGGACCCCAGTTTGTGTCCAAATTTTGGCGAGAGTTTTGTAGATTACTGGGGGCGACTGTCAGTCTGTCCTCAGGGTTTCATCCCAAGAGAAATGGCCAAACCGAGAGAGCCAACCAAGATCTGGAAAGGGTGTTGCGATGTTTGGTCTCCAAGAATCCTTCCTCATGGAGCCAACAACTTTCAATGGTGGAGTACGCTCACAATACGTTACCAGTGTCATCCACGGGCCTATCACCGTTTGAGTGTAGTTTAGGTTACCAGCCACCAATTTTTCCCAGTCTGGAATCCGAAGTCGCGGTCCCCTCCGCTCACGCCTTCGTCCAGAGGTGTCACCGCACATGGACTAGAGCCCGTGAGACTCTACTCCAAGTGGGGGCGCGCACCAAGGCTAAAACCGATCGCCACCGGTCTAAGCCTCCCGTATACGTCGTTGGTCAAAAAGTGCGGCTTTCTACCAAGAATATTCCTCTCCGCTCCGTTTCTAATAAGCTTGCTCCCAAATTCATTGGCCCGTTCACTGTCACCAATATCATTAGTCCGGTGGCAGTCCGCCTCAGTCTTCCTCCAGCGTACAGGAGAATTCATCCCGCCTTTCATGTATCTAAAATAAAGCCCGTGTTTCGTTCTCATATTAATCCGCCTGCCCCGGTTCCCCCCCCGGCCGCGACTCGTAGATGGGGAACCTACATATTCGGTTAATCGTATTCTGAACTCAAGACGGAGGGGACGCGGATTTCAGTACTTGGTGGACTGGGAGGGTTACGGTCCAGAGGAGAGAAGTTGGGTACCTGCTAGAGACATCCTGGATCATTCCCTTATCGATGATTACAATCGACAGGTAAGGGAGTCTGGGGACGCCAGGAGGCGTTCCTAGGAGGGGGGGTACTGTCACGGTTCATGAATCCACTGTCTTCTTCTCGTCTCGTGTCGTTGTTGTTGTATGTGTGTGTGTGGGCGTGGCCCAGATCGTTACCGCTGATCAGTGGGGACAGCTGTAGCTCACTAACGGCGCCAGCTGCAGCTGATCAATGCGCCTTCATATACTCACGATCTCTGTCCTCTCATTGTCAGATTGTTGTGAAGTCTCCTCGTGTTGTATCCTGTTCCTGTTTGGCGTTCTCCGTTGTGCTGCAGTCTGGCGTGTTCGTGAGTCGGTGTTCCCGTTGGTGTTGCTGTGTGTTCCTCGTTCCGGTTCTGGATTTACTTCATCTCTTGCCTTCACGGACTTCACCTTTCACCACCGTCATCCTCTGTGTTGCCTGTCGAGGTCCCTGCGCCACTCAACTGCCACCGTGTTTGTTCAGTGTTTATCTGTCGCTGAGAATTCTAAATAAATACTTTTACTTGCATTATTGCTTCCTCGCCTTGAGTACACCATGACACAAAAAAGGCAATGTAAAACAAATCCATATGAATCAAGCAGTCTTATATAAGTCTTTTAATAAGATAAGATGGCTTTGTGTGACTTTGAATGGAGGGACAGAAACCTCAGGGGTTTATATATATCTGTTTTGAAGATGAACATAAGTTGTATGGGTTTGGAGTGACATGAGGGTAAATAAGTATGTGAAAAAAGTATATTTTTGGATGAACTAACCTTTTAATGTACTCCAGCAGTCATAACCAGTTCACACATTCACTATATTGGTTAACATTATTTGTGGTTATTTAATGTATTTAGGACTCTGATTACTCATTCCACCACCTTGACTTTGGAATCCTCCTTGAGCATGAAGGTCCTGTGCCCATCTTCCCTTCATCTCAATCCAGCCTCAATTAAGATCATCATTAAGGGAGAAGTTGTGATGGAAGGCACTGTGGCACAGTGAACTAAAACCCAGGTTACAAACATTGAGAAAATCAAATTGTAATAATAATAAAAATAAATAAAAAAACATTGAAATGTTGTTGTTTCATTTTTTCTTATTATAAGACATTACATAAATATAACATGTATCACTACTTAAAATAATTTGGTAATATAATTTGGTAACATTCTGTGTTAATATTAATAGTAAACCTATACTAAAAAATAATAATAATGTGAACTAATGATTGTCAGTAAAGTCTACTAATGTAAGCTTGATTTGTGTATTGCACTCACTTAAGATTATATGTTAAAACAACTTAACCTGTTTAGTTTCACCCTGTGTAAAAACTAAAATGGACACGCAATTTTCTAGTAAAGTCAACTAATTCGGGCTAAGAGTGGTTCACTTCACTTCTAGGTTGAACGTCCACTCCGCTGCACGTTGTGGCCGCATTACAACCTAGAACGTGTGTTAACTTTGGATAGTCTAATGGCGTGTCGTCCATTATCCCTTACTTATTTTGTACCTGTATTGTCATGTTCCTGTTCACCAAATGTCTTAAATAACTGTTAACAATTTTCTTGTTGTCTGCAGTTAATTGAAATATTTTAGAATATGGGTGATTCTATTAATGATGGCTAATATTAAATCACAGTGATACAGTATTTAAATTGTACAGTGAGGAACTGAATTTACAGTGATTAACTGTTACCTACTGTTAATAGTACTGTATTGCCATATACAATACATTACAAAAACAGTGCTTAACTGTTTTTATTTATACAGTAGATAAACCAGCACTGTAAATGCAATTGAAATCACAGTATTTAATTAATATTTCTTCTACAGTAAAACAATCAATACTGTAAATACAACTAAAATCACAGTGTTTAATTGTTTTTGATTTTACAGTGAATACACAAAATACTGTAAATGGAAGTACAATACCTTTACAGTAAAAAGTATTATACAAACAGCAACTTATGAGAGACGATCTCCTCACACTGGTTCAAGTTCAAGTACCACTTCCAAGTCGTTTCAAGTTTCGGTAGGCGCTTAGTTCCATCAGTTTCTGTTAACCTATCCCCTCTACTATGATCATGCTTCAATCAGGTAAGTATACATTAACTTGGCTTTTCTACTGCTCCCTTCACCAGCGGCATAGTTCAAATCGGCGACTACAGTGACGTGGCAGTGTTTTTAAAAACTGCTAATCCAGTCTGCAACGTAACACACTGCAACACTTTAAACAGTAGGGCCGGATAGCTCGCCTGATTTTGTAGCCGGATAGCTACATTTTGTAGCCGGATAGCCGGTAGCCGGATAGCTCGCCTGGTTTTGAAATCACAGTATTTAATTAATATTTCTTCTACAGTAAAACAATCAATACTGTAAATACAACTAAAATCACAGTGTTTAATTGTTTTTGATTTTACAGTGAATACACAAAATACTGTAAATGGAAGTACAATACCTTTACAGTAAAAAGTATTATACAAACAGCAACTTATGAGAGACGATCTCCTCACACTGGTTCAAGTTCAAGTACCACTTCCAAGTCGTTTCAAGTTTCGGTAGGCGCTTAGTTCCATCAGTTTCTGTTAACCTATCCCCTCTACTATGATCATGCTTCAATCAGGTAAGTATACATTAACTTGGCTTTTCTACTGCTCCCTTCACCAGCGGCATAGTTCAAATCGGCGACTACAGTGACGTGGCAGTGTTTTTAAAAACTGCTAATCCAGTCTGCAACGTAACACACTGCAACACTTTAAACAGTAGGGCCGGATAGCTCGCCTGATTTTGTAGCAAGTGTAGCCTAAGCAAAGATTCACGTAACTGATATTCCAGAGCGCAGTGGTAATTATCACCAGCATCATTGATCCCACGCACACATGGGCAGTTTGCAAAATACTTCACTAACAACTGCGTTACTGAATATAATTAAAACAAGCTTAAGAGCAACAGAAATATTAAACCAGCTTTATATGCTTATATGCCATATTCACAGCTCGCGCTCCTCATTCCGTCTGCTCACTCACCACTGAGAGTAGTACACCTCAAAGGAGCAGTACCGAATTCAACTTGTTTTACGCCCTTCTCTGCAGAGCCGATCAGCCCTATACGCACACTACGCAAGTTGCGTAGGGCCCCGCAAATTACTCAAGGCCCCGCCTCCCCCTCATGTCAAAGCGCGTTGAGAAAATTAAGCGAAACTATCCTTCTGGTCACGAAACGAGATAAAAAAAAAAAACATAATCAGAGTGAATTGCGGGAACAGCAATCAGGTAGACTTGGTGTCTATCAGGTGTTCTCTCCTCTCCAAGTTTGATGTCAGCAAAGAACAGTAAAGTTAAGTTCATGTGCATCTCTCTCTAGTCTGTCTGTCTAACCCAGCTGGGCAGTGCATCTTTTGGTCTTTCTGTGTCTTGCTTACTAATGCCGGCCACTTCCAGGGCTGTTCTGTGACTTTGTGCCTGACAAAAAAAAAAAAAAAGTGAGAGTGAAATACAACTATTTATTTATTACGTTTGATAAACGACAAAGGGCAACAGTGTTTGTTTATAAACTGCAGCTCGGAAAAGATAACCGTGTCGCACGTTAACATGCGTTCATATTGGACTCTATGTGGCTTAGTGGCCGTTGTCTCTGTGTAACCTCATCTCTGTGTGGCCTTTAGTGGCCTTGTGGCATATCGTTGCCTTGTCCTTTGTGCCTATTGTGGCAGTGTGGCCCTCCGGGGCAATAGTTTTGTGTGGTCTTCCATGGCCTTGTTCCTTTCAACACGTCTTTCCTGTAGCTAAAACAGTAGAGCATTGGAGCTTATAACACTAGGTCATGGATTCGTTCTCCAGGGAAAGCAAGAACTGATAAGAATGTAAATGTGTACCTTGAAATGTAATGTAAGTCGCTTTGGATAAAAGCATCAGCCAAATGCATAAATGTATAAATGTAAAATACAGCAGAAGAAAATATAAAAATGCATAATGCACGTCTTCACATAGTACCTTACAGGTTCACTGTTTATCACAATGATGAAAGTGGCCCTCTTTACTAATTAAAGCTGCAGTCCGTAACTTTTTTGGGTTAAAAATGATCCAAAATAATTTTTTGAGCAAGTACATAACCAGCCAGTGTTCAAAACTATCTGCTTGCCTTAGCTCGATTCAAAACGGTAAGCTTGTAATAATGTTTTTAATTCCAGTGGTACTGGTGGATTTCCGCTGGAAATTCGAGCATGTCTTTGCGTCATTACGTCACATCTGTACACATAAAGAAGGTTTCCCGGCTAGTAGGCTATATTGCGTGTGAGGATGTTGGAGGTGGAGATTTATAGCCTTTTCTCACAGCACTTGATATAATTTAACTTATCAATTTGATGGCAGATCCAGAAAGGTTCAAACGACAATCACCAGTGACAAGTGGAGATTCACCCGTTGTAAAATGCAAAAGACTTCGGACTTCGGATCGGCTACAGAAAAAAAGAGACTGCAACCGGGCCCATGCGAAAACAAGGATAAATATCGGAAGGGCTTTTGAAAGGTAAAAATTAGATTATATTACAGTTTTAAATATGCATCTGATTACAGATATGTGTGTTTGTATTTCAAAGAGAAACAGTTCAAAGGAACATTAATTTGTTGGTATGACAATTAGAAATTAGACTGCACAGAAATGGAAACTGAACTACAGGTAGCCCTAATACACATTAAATGTAGTCACGCAATGCTGATGTTGTTTACATTAACAATTTGAGAACAAAGTATAATTTGCACAGTTTGACGTGATATGATAAAACGATCGTTAGATTTAATCAGAGCGATTTACTGTAATGCTTTTTTCCCCTAAGTTAGTCAGAACAAAAGTGTAAAACAAGTTACTTACTCTTTCCGGTGAAAATTCTTATGTTGGTCATACTTCCAAAAAGTAGAATCTGTGATTACGAATTACAGGATCCACACCGGCGCGGTGACTGACAGCCGCAAATTCTCCTCAAAACATTGGATTCATCCGCGTGCTGAGGCACAACCCACGTGAAGTTGATAATTCCGCGAATAACTGCAGTTGCAGATTTCATTTCGAACAGAGATGGCGACAAAGATGAAAAACTACGGACTGCAGCTTTAAGCTATCCGCTTATGAGGCATTCCACGTTCCATGTTTCATCATGCTTATTTTATGTTAACTCTTTTTTTCTTTCTTTGTTTTAGGAACTACAGGGTACACGACTGGTGGGTATATTTTTCTTTACCGTTCTTTGGGGGTGGGCTCCGTCCCGGTGAAATAATTCCTCCACCTATTTTTGGGGGTCGGCTGCGCCCCTGCCTTCGTCTTCAGGCAGGAAATGCAGATTCCGTACCCTCGGATTACGAGCTACGGACGGGGCCTACGCCAAAGAACTTTATATCATAATATTTGCTTGCTGGGCTGTTAATAAATGTATACTTGTTACGGTATTTTGCTGGTAGAACTGAATGTAAGCATGAATCCCCTACAGCCTCGTGCCTTTGGCTGAATCACAGCAGCGCTGAAAACAACACTCTTGCTTGTGTGATGTTTACTCTGGCCTTGGCCATTTAAGGAAAGAGCTCTTCTAAGGGTTACCCTGCACTACTGCTGTGCTCATGTTTAATCTTTAATTTAACCCTTGTGTGTTAATTTAAAAAAAGTTACTCTGTATGTTACTCTAAATGTCAAAAAAATGTGACGCTTTGGAGCACACGCTTAATCTTGGTCTTTTAAAAAAAAAGAGCCTTGGAAAATAATTGTGGAAGTGAAAGAGTTGTAGAGTAAACTTTTTAGAAAAGTAAAAATAAAATAAAATAAAAAGTGAAAAAGGTTTAGTTTCTGAAAATGATTTATGAATTTTTTTTCCGATAAAATATAGATGTCATAAAACATGTTGAACGCAAAAACTGCTAGAAAAATCAAAGCCATGAATCTAAAAAAGTTGGGTTCTAAGTTTGATGTTAACGTCTAAAAAAAAAATTGGTATTGTTTGGGTGCAATACCAAACTTTTTCCATTAGATGCCAGCAAAGCTTCACTGGTATACACAGTGTTGGGATTTGTGATTTGCAGTACAGTATAATTTCTCTCTCAAACATTAGTTGCACACACACAAATAATTTTTTTAGCACATACATAAAACCACACTCTGACATCCATACCAACACAACCACACAATTATAGCTGCATAATTTTTTCAATTGCCTTTATAATACAGCAGAGGCATGAAAAAGTGAGTATTTTCTTTATAGGCCAAACCCAAGAAAATGGCGCCATTTGGTGAAAAATAGAAAATATTTTTAATGAGATAAAAAATGTCAGTTTTAGTGGGGACATTTTTGTCCTTAAAGGCACAGTATGTAAGTTTCGCCAATTTGCAAATACAAAATCATAACAAAGGCGTAGGAGCGAGGAATCATGGGAGTTGTGGTCTTCACCTCCACAGCTGATGGAAAGCAATGAATGAATAAATGAATGAGGCATTTATATAGCGCTTTTCATATGTACTACTGTACACCCAAAGCACTTTACAGTCATGTCGGGGTCGCTCCTCAACCACCACCAGTGTGCAGCATCCACTTGGATGATGCGACGGCAGCCACAGTACAACGGCGCCAGTGCACTCACCACACACCAGATACAGGTGGAGAGAGGAGTGATAGAGCCAATTCAGTGGATGGGGATTATTAGGAGGCCATGATTGGGAAGGGCCTTTGGAGGGAATGTGGCCAGGGCACCGGGGTTACACCCCTACTCTTTTACGAGAAGTGCCATGGGATTTTTAATGACCACAGAGAGTCAGGACCTCGGTTTTACGTCTCATCCGAAGGACGGTGCTCTTTTGACAGTATATAGTCACTATACTGGGGCGTTAGGACCCACACACACCACAGGGTGAGCACCCCCTGCTGGCCTCACTAACACCGCTTCCAGCAGCAACCTGGTTTTCTCAGGAGGTCTCCCATCCAGGTACTAACCAGGCTCAGCCCTGCTTAGCTTCAGTGAGCAACCAGTCTTGGGCTACAGGGTGATATGGCTGCTGGCAATCTGACGGGACTCAGGCAAAAAATCATGTTCATGGATGAGCTAATGTATTAAAGTTTTATTAACGTTACTGTGGTATGAAGCAGGGTCTGGCCGAGAGCCTGGGACATTTTACGTTGCTGTTTTTATTATGCTTATATGCTGCAGTCAGCCACTGGCACTCCTTTCATTTTGTTGTTAATGTTTATTTTACGATTAAAGTTACGTTTAACATCCGCCTCCTTCCCTGAACTTGAACTTTGTTACAGTTACATTGGATCAGTTAAATTTACATTATTTTACTTCATTCTAATGAAATAGTTGCAAATGCTGAAATACTACTCACTTTACAGTGAGTACAGTACAGGTCACTTTATTTGACAAATTAAAAGTGTGGGGTTTGACTTGGTCAAAATAATCATACTAAAAATACATTTGAGTATGTTGAAAGTTATGCTACTCTGTGCGTTCGCTCGTACACAGAGTGCACAGGCTGGTATGAGACTTGTTGCACATTGCAGTAAGCTAGATGGATATTAGAATGTCATAATAAAAGCTGGATGATTTGTGTTGCTAAATGGCATGCAGTTAATTTTAAAATATGGTGGAGAAAATGCTGTATTACTGATACAAATAAAGCTATTTCTGATTATGCTACAGTATGTTAGCCACTTGACAAAATAGTGTTGTCTCTGAGGCATGGTACAAACATGTTACTCATGGTGTATGAAGAAAACAAGAGATTCAAACAATAGGACTAACCTGATAAAGGTATCCAAACAAGCTCACCTGTCTAATAAAACACATGATATATTAAAGTGCTTTTGGTGTTTCCATGATTTCTACTGAAGTAAAATTGGAAATCGAGGATAGGGCGAATATGACACAGTGTCAGTTCTAGCCCTGGTGAAAAAAAATAATGCTAAGTATACTTGCAACCAGACTATTTATCAGTATACTTATATTTAGTGTGTTAATGATTAGTTAACTTGAAGTGTGCTATTTTGAAACAACCAATTTTGTACTAAGTATATTTTAGTAGTAATTAAATTGTAGTAAAGCATAAGTGTATTTAGTGTACTTTTGTGTACTAAATTGGAACAACTTTAAGTATACTTAGTATACTTGTTGGGACTAATTACATGCTTATAGTGATATTAAAGTGTATTTTATTTGTGTTACAAGTACATTACAAATTCATTATGAGTGTCTTCGAAACATACAAGCAATATACTATTAAGCTATTTGCACAATATTTTAATATATTAAATTGTGCTAAAATGGAACCACTTCAAGTACATTGTATTTCAAGTGTATACAAATGTATTTCTTTACAGTTCATTAAAAATATACTTTCATGTCTTAAACTACAGTTATAATATATTTGAAGCTTAATTTTAATGTACTTCAAGAACATTTAAATAGCATTAAAAATGTATTAGCACTACACTAATAGTTTATTATAAAGCTGTTTTATTCAGTATTTAAAATGGTATATTAAAAGTGCAAAAATAATTAAATATAAATGTTAAGACATACACAGACTTTGAAATCAAGAAAACTTTAATATAGTATCTTATAGTATAGTATATAAAGTATATAATATAGTATTACAAAATAAATACATAAGAGTACATTAAAAAAGTACAGCAGCATATATAATCTCTTGAACAAAATACCTAATAACAAAGATCAGTGAAATGCTATGGCAGAGCTATATTTATACATTTTTTGTAGAACATTTCAGTTATACCTGTATTACTGAAAAGTACACTATGAATATTACAGCACTAAATAAATGAGCATCACAATGCAATTTTCTGAAAAAAATAAAAGTTACAGAAAAACAATGTGCAGAGGTGAATAATGCATTATGGACAAACTTAGGCCTACAAATGGCTGAACCAAAGAAACAGAAGAGTTTGAATGTTACATCTTCATCTTCAAGTGGACAATCACTTCTTTGAGTACGACTCATTTTCTGCAACTGAGGGCTTGTGGTTCAGACACTGTAGTATTTGAAGACTGCTTTATCACAGGATCTGTGAAAGGGAAGAAGAATTTATATAAAATTAACCAATGATTAACATTTTTGTATCCATGTTTGAATATACAGTATGTATAATAATTTGCATAGAATGTGTTGGGAACTTTTTCCTTCTTCAAAGCAGACCAGGAGATGTTGGGATCACGTTCAAACAGAAGTTATTCTTTATTGAGAACTTCGCTGTACGTTGCTGCAGTCATCCAACAAAATCTGACTAAGGGAACTTTACATGGTATCTTATAGGCAATTCAGTCAGCAGTCCTTAAAGGTGCTGACCTTACACACAGCCTTAGGGAAGACCACTAAGTCTAATCTAAAGACAATAGAGGCAATTACCCCCAACTGAGATAATGGTGTAGGAGCCATACATTGGGTTTGTTTAGTCTTTTATGATTATTCCTCCTTTTTCTATGTTGTTGTGTATGTGCATGCGCATAGTGACGTCATTGGTTACTGTGGGTGTCACCGGGGGTGTGGTGTTTGTATTAGTGTGTGTGTGTTCACCTGTGTGGCACGGCGGCGTGTTTGGATTATGGCTGCAGGGTGAGCATGTGGAGAAACTTTCTGTTGACCGTCACCATCGTCATCTTCTGTTCTTCTGCACTGTCTGAGGTATCTTTGCACGGCTTATGAGATGCATTAATTCAAGTAAGTGCTGGTTCTTGCTAAGCTTGTGAAATGGATCAATAAAGACATCCCATCATGTGCAATGGTTCAGCATGACGCGTCTTCAGTGTAAAACCGCATGTCTTAGCCTGCTGCGGCATTCGATTTAGTTTTTAAGTTAATATGCCGCAATATTTTGTCAACAGAAATGTTTGTTGAAAGCGCGGAAACGTTTTGTCGGGATAACACTGGTTGTTTGAGATCGCTTTTCAAGGTTGTAACTTGTAAACGATAGACGTGAACGCTCATTGGACTCGCGTAAAGCCCATTCATTCACAAATTTGCAGTTACTATTCTTGTTTGGTCATCACAGTCGCCTTTATTGAAAGGTACACGTTTATTATTCTTTGTGCATTGTTTGTCAATGACGCATTGTATTCCCTGCTAGGTTCAGCAGTACTTTCGCATAAGGTGATTGTACTTTTTGTTTGTTTTGGGATTTTTTGGTAGTGTTTTGGTTCGTGCATCAAGCGGGTGAAGCATTGCGCTTGGGAGTGCCGCCGTAGTTCTGGTTCTAAGACGGTTAGTCTGGTTCAAGACTATCGGTATTGAGGTACATAAATACCCACCGCTAGTATGCACAGAAGACTAGGGTTGAGTTTAGCTTAGCTTCGGTGGAAGTTAGGGGGAATCAAAGACAATGCATTGTACTTCTTTCATGTGAAAACACAAGTTTAAAAAAGGGCGCTGTGTTTAAGTGTAGTTAGCAGATATTTTTGTGATTTATTGGATTATTTGGTAAATGAAAAATGGAGTTGAATGATACCAGGTCAATTGAAAAAAGACAAATAAAACTTACACCCAAGGCTTTTGAATATAAATTGGAAAAGCTCCAAGAAGAACGGCAAGGAAAAATAAGGAAGATTAAAGGTGCAATAAGAGAAATTAAAGACCTAATGCAAAGTGTTGATAATGCAGAAACGATACAGTCATGTCTTGAAAATATATTGAGCTTGTTTAAAGAAGCAAGTCATCTTCATGGTGTTGTGGTTCCTATGCTCCCACCTGAGGAACAAGAAAAACAAAACACTTGGTTTGGTAGTGTTGAAGAACACACAATTGCCTTTGTGAAGGAGACAAATAAATGGCTGCTGGAGGCGCCAGACACACCAGAAGAGTGCGTCGTTGCACCATGTTTAGAATCTGTTTACAATGATGATGCACGTATATTTAAAATTGTAGAAGATGACATTAGACCAAGTGATAGTGTTTCTAATGTGTCAGTGAGGTCAAAGAAATGCAGCACAGTGGTGAGTAAATCTATGTCCACTACATCATCAGCTAGATTACGGGCTGAGGCGGAGACTGCTGCTCTTATGGCTCGTCAAAGGATGTTGAGTCAGAAGCACGCCCTGGAGGAGCAGCAGGAACTGTTGAGGAGAAAGAAGGAGGAGCTGGATCTGGACATGGAGCTGGCAGCATCTATGGCTAAAGTGAGTGTGTTTAAGGCTTTAGAAGGATCTCGTGTGTCTACAGTTTCTGTGAAATCAGATGGGATGAACTCCTATTTGGAAAGAGGGAAAAGAACACAGTTAAGACATGACGCTGTAACATTTGTGCCTGAGTTCAACACTCAACCATTGGCTGCAGAGGCTGGAGGGGAAGGTTTGCTTTCAGGTTATGCTGCTGTGAGGCCCAAGACACACAACAAAATTGAGCGGCCTGCTGCTGTGACCCGGGCTGGTCGGTCCACTTTGATTTCTCCGCCCACTGCTGCGACTGGGGTTGGTATGTACACTATGCCAGAATGTGCCTTTCATCCACCAGTTACTTATTTTCAGCCAGAAGCTGCACCTGTAACCGTGAATAATTCCGATCAGCGTTTTCTCACAGTCTTGGAAAGGCAAAATGAAATTACATCTTTATTGGTTGGACAACAGTCACTTTTTCTCTTACCTAAGCGAGACCTACAAGTTTTTGACGGAGATCCACTGCAGTATCAATCCTTCATAAGAGGATTCGAACACAACATTGAAGGAAGAACACAAAGCCAGAAGGACTGTTTGTATTACCTCGAACAGTATACGAGAGGTCAGCCTAGGGATTTGATCCGAAGCTGTCAACATCTGCCTACATCCCATGGATACACTAAGGCAAAGTCACTACTTCAGGAGCATTTTGGTGATCCATTCAAAGTAGCCTCTGCCTATATGGATAAGGTGCTTTTATGGCCGATGATTAAAGCAGAAGACATCAATGCTTTAAGGGCCTACAGTTTATTGTTGCAGGAATGTTGCAACTCTATGGGAGCTGCCGTAAGTGACCTGAATGTACCTACAAATATACAAACCATTGTGAAAAAGCTACCATATAAGCTGCGGGATCATTGGAGAAGTGTGGCCTGCGATATTCAAGAGAAGTTTTGTCGAAGAGCTACATTTTCAGACATTGTGAAGTTTGTTGAGAGGCAAGTCAAGATAGCAAGTGACCCTCTTTTTGGAAATATACAAGATACACCTGCTACAGGAAGAAAGGAATTAAAAATGGTCATGTCTCATTCTCGAACTAGTTCAAAGGCTAGAGGCAGTAGTTTTGCCACTACTGTAACACCCGCCGAGAAGAAAGTGGAGTCTGGGAACAAAATGGAGAACTCACTAGCGAAAGTTTGCTTGTTTTGCGGAGCTGGACATTCGTTGGATGTTTGCTTTCTTTTAGATAAAAGGACACAAGATGAAAAATTGTCCTTTTTGAAGGAGAACCGTATGTGCTTTGGATGTCTGTGCATTGGGCACATGAGTAAAGATTGCAGAAAACGTCTAATATGTAGAGTATGCAATTATAGGCACCCGACGTTGTTGCATTTCCACCCCAAAGCAAAACAAAAGAGTTCGACTCAGGCCAACAGTGGCTTGGAATTGGCTAGAGAAGGTGCTGTGGTGTCTGTTCAGTCCAGTGGCTTGACTGGGGCCGGTGAGCAGGACTGTACGCTTTCTATTTTGCCTGTTCAGGTGAAATCTAAAAGGGGACAAGAGACCTTGGTCACGTATGCTTTTCTGGATCCGGGGAGTACCGCCTCATTTTGTACAGAGAGACTCATGAACCGGCTCAATCTTACAGGGAAGAAGCTGGGAATCCTCCTTAGAACTATGGGACAAGAGAAAGTGGTGGACAGTTATAAGTTGTCAGACTTGGAAGTCGCGGGGTTGGATTCGGACAGCTTTTGTGACCTGCCTGAGATATTTACTCAAAAAAGCATGCCTGTTCATAGAGGTAACATTCCACGCTCAAAAGACCTCCAAAGATGGCTGCACTTGAGACATATACAAATATCAGAGATCGATGCTGATGTGGACCTTCTGATCGGAACTAATGTCCCTCAAGCTCTGGAGCCGTGGGAGGTGGTTCGTGCAGTGAATGGGGGCCCTTATGCAATTAAGACCATCCTGGGTTGGACGGTGAATGGCCCACTCCGAGGAGATTGTAGTATCAATGATCAGAGTTTGCAGCCCCACATCACAGTCAATCGTATTTCAGTGGCGAGGCTTGATGAGCTCTGGGAGAAACAGCTGAAGGTAGATTTCCCTGAAACTCTGCAGGATGAACAACCTGGTCTGTCAAGGGAGGACAAGCGCTTCATTGAGTCAGTCTCTGAGTCTGCCAAGCTCATTGGTGGTCATTATAGTATCGGTTTGCCGGTAAGACAAAGATACCTCAAGATGCCAAACAATAAGACAGTTGTAGAACAGCGTGCATTGAGTCTTAAAAGACGTTTGAATAAAGATCTATCTTTTCGCTCCGATTACAACACTTTTATGTCCGGGATGCTGACTAATGGATACGCAGAGAGAGTTCCGACTGAGCAGCTGGCCCGTTGTGATGGAAGGCTGTGGTATATACCCCATCATGGGGTGTATCACTCTAAAAAGAAAAAACTGCGGGTAGTCTTTGATTGTGGGGTCACGTTCAAGGGGACATCTTTGAACGCACAGCTTCTTCAAGGACCAGATCTCACAAATGTGTTAGTGGGAGTCCTCACAAGATTCCGCAAAGAACCTGTGGTGCTCATGGCAGATATTGAGGCCATGTTCCATCAGGTCAGGGTGCCGGTTGAAGACTCTGACTTGCTGAGATTCCTGTGGTGGCCTAATGGAGATTACAGTCAGGAGCTTGTGGAGTACAGAATGATGGTGCATCTATTCGGCGCTACTTCCTCCCCTAGTTGTGCCTGTTTCGCCCTGAGGAAGTGTGCTGAAGACAATCGAAAGTGCTTCAGTCCTATGGCAATTAACACTGTCCTGCACCATTTTTACATTGATGATTGTTTGGTGTCTATTGGCTCTGAAGAGGAAGCAGTATTGTTATGTCGAGAGCTTGGTGCCTTGTGTGCTAAAGCTGGTTTTAAGCTTACGAAATGGATTAGCAACCGACGTACTGTCCTCGCCACTATCCCTCAGGAGGAGCGGGCCAAAGAGGTGAAAGATCTGGATTTGGATAGGGATGCTTTGCCTGTAGAGCGAGCTTTGGATGTACAGTGGTGTGTCCAATCTGACTCATTTAAGTTTAAAATCACACTTAAACCCCATCCACTCACAAGAAGAGGAATCTTGTCCGTGACTAGTTCGATTTACGACCCTCTTGGTTTCTTGGCACCTGTTGTTTTGTCTGCCAAGAAAATCCTCCAAGACCTTTGCAGGAGATGTCTGGGATGGGACGACCCTTTGCCCTCTTCGGTTGCTGGAGAATGGATGGCTTGGCTGGAAGACCTTCGTAACCTTGAAAATTGGAAGGTCAGTAGGTGCTTAAAACCTGCAGACTGTGGTCGTCTTGTTTCTGCTCAGCTCCACCACTTTGCAGATGCAAGCGAGGAAGGGTTTGGGACTGTGACTTACTTGTTGCTCCACGATGATAGCGGGCAAACTCACAGTGCATTCGTAATGGGAAAGGCACGAGTAGCTCCTCTAAAACTTGTCACCATTCCCCGTATGGAGCTGACTGCTGCAGTTGTGGCTAGTAGGATGGACAAGTTGTGGAGAAAGGAGCTGCAAATGGACCTCCAAGAGTCAGTCTTCTGGACAGACAGCACTTCTGTTTTGAAATACATAAAAAACGAGACATCTAGATTTAAAATCTTTGTAGAAAACAGAGTGTCTGAAATATTGAAAACATCTAATGTATCCCAGTGGAGGTACGTGAATACATCGACCAACCCTGCGGATCTAGCCTCCAGAGGTGTTAAAGTTCAGTCACTGTTAAAGACTGGTGCATGGCTCTGTGGTCCTGACTTTATTCTTAAGCCTGAGAGCAGGTGGCCCAAGAACCCTGAGACCCTGGAAGACCCACTTGTTGTAGACCCGGAGGTCAGGGCTGTGGTAGTGAACGCTGTTCAAATTGAACATGTCAGTCCAGTGGAGAAGCTCATTGATTACTTTTCCTCCTGGCTCCGTCTTAAAAGGGCTGTTGGTTGGCTTCTCAAGTTTAAGATCTTGCTTTTGTCTCGGGTGCGTCATCGCAAGCTGCTGAGAGAAACCCTTTCTGGATTGGACTTTTGTGCTGAGCAGCTGGAGAAAGAGCTACAGGTCCAGATGGAAGGTGTTAGAGCTCAAGTGCCAAAGGATGTTCTGTCCATGGAGGATATGGTTGCAGCGGAATCAGAGATTATCCGTTTTTGTCAAAAATTAAGGTTTCCGGAAGAACTGTCCAATTTGAAGAAAGGAGAGTGTGTAAGGAGGACGAGTCACCTCTACAAACTTAACCCGATCCTGGATGGTGATCTCATTAGGGTTGGAGGACGGCTTAGTAGAGCAGCTATGCCAGTTGAAGCAAAGCATCCAGTTATTCTGGCTAAAGATCAACACATCTCCAATCTTATTCTCTGTCATGTACATCAAGAGACAGGTCATGGTGGACGAAACCATATGCTTTCTCATTTGCGTCAGAAATATTGGATTCCTGGCGCCTGTGCTGCCATAAGAAAGGTTCTGTCTAAGTGTGTCATCTGTCGTAGATTGTCTGCTTCACCTGGACATCAGAAAATGGCTGATCTTCCTCACAACAGAATAACTCCTGATGAGCCTCCTTTTAGTCGAGTTGGTTTGGACTGTTTTGGACCGTTTGAGGTCAAACGTGGAACAGCTTTGGTCAAGAGGTATGGGCTCATTTTTACATGCTTGGCGATGCGAGCCATACACCTTGAAGTTCTTTCATCTTTGGACACAGACTCCTTCATCAATGGGTTTAGAAGGTTTGTGGCGAGACGTGGTCAAGTCCTGGAAATCCGTTCGGATAATGGTACTAACTTTGTGGGAGCTGAACGTGAATTGAGGGAGGCCATTGAGAATCTGAACCACAACCTCATAAATGACGTGCTGTTACAAAAGAGTGTGAAATGGGTTTTCAATCCCCCAGCAGCATCACACCATGGAGGTGTTTGGGAAAGATTGATCCGGTCAGTCCGTAAAGTGCTAAATTCCATTTTGAAGACTCAGACTCTGGACGAAGAAAGTTTGGCGACGGTGTTTTGCGAGGCTGAAGCGATTGTTAATAGCCGTCCAATAACAAAGGCGTCAACAGACCCTCAAGACTTGGAGGCGTTGACTCCTAACCATCTACTTTTGCTTAAGTCACGGCCATTGTTGCCTCCAGGATTGTTCGAAAAGGAGGATGTTTATGCTCGTCGTCGCTGGAAACAAGTGCAGTATATGTCGGACTTGTTCTGGAAGCGCTGGGTGAAGGAGTACCTTCCTGGACTTCAGGAGCGTCAGAAGTGGAATGCTGCTAAAAGAAACTTTGTTCCAGGAGATCTCATCGTGTTGGTGGATGATATGGCCCCTCGCAATACTTGGATTACAGGAAGAATTGTGGATACTCTTCCGGACAAAAATGGACTGGTGCGAAGTGTACGGATTAAAACTAAAACCAGTTATCTGAACCGGCCAATAACTAAAGTCTGCCTTCTGCAGGAAGCAGAGGGACAGTGAAGATCTTTGGATATATCGGACATGAACATTGACACTAAAGGACTTTCAGAGGACTAAAAGTTCACTTTACATTTTGATTGATGTCTGTCTCCCTCAAGGTGATTATAGTGGTCAATTATTACTATGAAATAATTTGGGGCCGGAATGTAGGAGCCATACATTGGGTTTGTTTAGTCTTTTATGATTATTCCTCCTTTTTCTATGTTGTTGTGTATGTGCATGCGCATAGTGACGTCATTGGTTACTGTGGGTGTCACCGGGGGTGTGGTGTTTGTATTAGTGTGTGTGTGTTCACCTGTGTGGCACGGCGGCGTGTTTGGATTATGGCTGCAGGGTGAGCATGTGGAGAAACTTTCTGTTGACCGTCACCATCGTCATCTTCTGTTCTTCTGCACTGTCTGAGGTATCTTTGCACGGCTTATGAGATGCATTAATTCAAGTAAGTGCTGGTTCTTGCTAAGCTTGTGAAATGGATCAATAAAGACATCCCATCATGTGCAATGGTTCAGCGTGACGCGTCTTCAATGTAAAACCGCATGTCTTAGCCTGCTGCGGCGTTCGATTTAGTTTTTAAGTTAATATGCCGCAATAAATGGTACCCCCCAAATTGTATAAACAACACATGGTCACGAGAACTAAGACTAGGTAAACATTCACACAGTTCAACTCTCAGTAGAAAGATCAAAGACTAACAAAACCCCTTCAAAGTAAACTATATTGAATCTAATCATTAAATGGATACCCTCATGTTCACCTTGAATGCCCAATACAGTATAGTTCACCTTAGTTTTTTTATGTGATGTTATGTAAGGAAGCAAGATCAGCAGATCTAAAACATATTCTTAAATTTGTAATCCTACAAATGCATTAGAATTCTGTTGACTTCTCAGTTTACCTTTAAAAGCTTTGGCTATATCCTCATCAAGCTGGACATACCTAGGGTATTTCCAATGAACGTGTCTATTGTGGTCATGCTAACATGCACTCTCTTCACCTCTGTTGCAAACATTTAAGGAAATTAGAAGTTGTGCAAAATATTGTATGCCAGGTGTCAGGTTTGGCATAGACGAAGCAGACAGAATGGTAAGTTAAATGCTTTAATTTGCAGAATGGATCGGTACAGCGTAACAGGTGAGTAAACAGTAAGTTGAATAACAGATGATAGCTTAACTGAAGTGTAACCAAGTCTCTCTCTCTCTTGCAGAAGATGATGAAGGAGTTCCTTAGAAGACGGAATGATGACTGGCTGAGAAGATTGGGATCGTAGGTAGGAATACAGGTAAGTATGGCAGAGAGTCTGTATCATGTGTAGACGAGATCAGACAATGACTGAATGTATATTCAGGTATGTGTAACAGGTATATATGGATGAACTGATGATGAGGTCCAGGTGACGGTGATTAGTAATCAGGTGACAATGAGCGTGTGAATGACTGAGTGGGCGGAGTGAGGGAACGAGTGGAAGGAGATGGTGATGGAATCCTGACAGTACCCCCCCCCCCCCCTCCCGAGGCGGCTCTTGACGGCTGGGAAGAAGAGAGATGTTGCCGGCGGCGAGGTCGACCACGACCCCTGGGAGCTGGGCGGTCAGGATGGTCAGAATGGAACTGGGAGAGTAAGGCTGGATCTAGGATATCATCACGGAGTACCCAGGAACGCTCCTCTGGACCGTAGTCCTCCCAGTCCACCAAATACTCCAGACGGGGACCTCGCCGCCGGGAGTCCATGATGGATCGAACTCTGTAGATGGCCTCTTCTTCCACAGGAACGGGAGGAGGAGGCACGTCATCCGAGGTGGAATCTGAGGGAACAGAAGAGACTGGGTCAGTGAAGGGTTTGAGGAGAGAGACATGGAAGGAAGAAGAGATCTTGTACTGAGGTGGAAGGTTGAGTCTGTAGGTTACTTCGTTCAACTGCCTCTGGATGGTGAAAGGTCCAATGAATCGAGGACTCAGCTAACGACAAGGCAGGCGGAGGCGAATGTCCCTCGTCGATAACCACACCTTCTGACCAGGTTGATATTGGGGTGTATCGGCTCGTAGACGATCCGCTTGATCCTTGTGCCTCCGCACTGCCTGTTGTAGATGCACATGAGCTGAGTCCCATACCCCCTCGCTCTGATGGAACCAAAAGTCGACAGCTGGAACCTCCGAGGGCTCACCCGACCAAGGGAAGAGAGGTGGCTGGTATCCGAGGAAGCACTGAAAGGGGGGTGAGCCCGGTGGTACGCTGAGTGAGGGAATTCTGGGCGTATTCCGCCCAGGGGAGGTATCGGTTCCAGCTGTCTTGGTACTGGTGGCAATAAGTTCGCAGATAACGTCCAATCTCCTGAATCTTCCGCTCAGTCTGGCCGTTGGTCTGCGGATGATATCCTGATGAGAGGCTGACAGTGACCCCGAGGAGCTTGAAGAAGGCGTGCCACACCCGGGAGATGAATTGGGGTCCCCTGTCCGAAACGATGTCTTCTGGAATGCCGAAATTTCTGAATACGTGATGAAACAATACTTCAGCTGTTTCTAAAGCCGTGGGTATACCAGGTAAAGGTATCAGCTTGCAGCCTTTGGAAAATCTACCAACGATGAGCACACAGGTAAATCCACCGGATCTAGGAAGGTCAGTCATGAAGTCCACTCCGATGTGTGACCAAGGGCGTCTGGGTATAGGTAGTGGCACAAGTTTACCCTCAGGTAGTTTTCTGGGAGTGTTGGTGATGGCGCAGACTGAGCAGCCGCGGACGAACCTGGAGACATCTTCGGAGATGGACGGCCACCAGTACCGCTGACTGAGGAGCGAGAGGGTACGCTTGCTACCTGGATGTCCAGAGCCCGGAACCGTGTGAGCAGAGTCCAGAAGGGGAGTACGAAGATGTTGAGGTACGAAAGTACGCCCTTCTGGACCTCCCGGCGGAGCAGGATGGCGAGAATTTTCCTGAGAGATTTGCTGGTCGATGTCCCAGAGAATGGGACTGAGGATTAAGGCTGGAGGGAGGATGGTTTCAGTACTGAGGTCCCCTGAAGATGAATGATGGAGTCTGGAAAGAGCGTCTGCCTTGCAATTCTTACTTCCTGGACGGTAAGTAACAACGAAGTTGAATCGAGTGAAGAAGAGTGCCCAGCGGGCCTGGCAAGGATTCAATCTTCTTGCCTCACGAAGATATTCCAAGTTGCGATGATCTGTAATCACTTCGAACTGGTGATTTGCTCCCTCCAGCCAATGTCTCCATTCTTCTAAAGCCAGTTTTATGGCTAGCAGTTCCCGGTTGCCGATGTCGTAGTTTTGCTCCGCCGGGGACAGCTTTTTGGAAAAGGCACATGGATGGAGTCTGGGAGGCTCACCCTGCCGCTGTGACAGCACCGCTCCAACCCCAGTGGGAGACGCATCGACCTCAACGATGAAGGGAAGTTCAGGATTGGGATGGATGAGGATTGGTGCTGTCGTGAAGACTTCTTTGAGGCGATGGAAGGCTTGGATAGCAGTGGGATTCAAGGACAGAGACTTGGGTCGATTCTTTAATGAAGATGTGAGAGGAGCACTGATGAGACTGTAGTTCTTGATGAATCTTCTGTAGAAATTTGCAAAACCGAGGAATCTTTGAAGTTCTTTGACAGATGTGGGTAATGGCCAGTCTTGGATTGTTTCCACCTTCCTCTGGTCCATCTGGATACCATGCTGATCTATGATGTAACCCAGGAACTGAACAGAGGTGATATGGAACTCACACTTCTCCAATTTCAGGTAAAGCTTGTGTTCTCTCAGTTTCTCTAGTACTTGAATGACATGACGATGGTGTTCAGCAATTGAAGATGAATAGATGAGGATATCGTCAATGTAGACAATCACAAAGCGGTTGAGGTACTCACAGAACACTTCGTTCATGTACCCCTGGAAGACCGCTGGAGCGTTTGACAGCCCGAAGGGCATAACCTGATATTCATAATGGCCAGATATTCAAAATGGCCAGATGGGGTGACGAACGCTGTCTTCCACTCATCTCCATGCCGTATACGGATCAAGTTGTATGCACTCCGAAGGTCTAGTTTAGAAAATATGCGAGCCCCACGCACCTGCTCCAAGGCAGCTGGGACCAGAGGAAGGGGATAACTGTATTTGAAGGTTTGAGAGTTGAGATGACAATAATCGATGCAGGGCCTCAAGCCTCCATCCTTCTTACCCACAAAGAAAAAAACTTGAATCGGCAGGGGAGGTCGATGTGCGGATGAACTGTTGTTGTAAAGCCTCCTCCACATACTCCTCCATGGCCTTCTGCTCCGGGATGGACAGTGGATAGATACGACCTTTAGGTAGAGTGGCTCCAGGTAGCAAGTCGATTGCGCAGTCCCATGGCCGATGAGGTGGTAGTTTAGTAGCCAGTTTCTTGCTGAACACATCCTGGTACGCCTGGTACTCCACTGGAATCTCTACTTGATGCTGTACTTCAGGGCTCTCAACCGAGGTGGAGCAAACAGGAACTTTGGACCTCTTCTGAGGCGTCGATGATGATGAAGGTATTTTCTTGATGGATGATAGACAGGACAAATGACAGGACTCACCCCAACGCAATACTTCACCAGATTTCCAGTGGAGCGTCGGCTGATGTTGAACTAACCAGGGGCGTCCCAGGATGAGCTCAGCGGTGGACTCCAGCACCATAAAATAAATCTCCTCTGAATGAAGACAACCAACGCGCAGCGTCAGAGTAGGTGAACAGTGACGAATTCGACCTCGACCCAGCGGTTTTCCCTGGATGGTTTGTACATGGAGGAACTGCGATGTTTGCGGATGTTCAATTTTTGGAGAAGCTGGGTGGAGATGAAATTCCCCGCCGAACCAGAGTCAATAAGGGCTTGCGCTGAGACACAAATACGAGAAGTTAATACATGCACTGTGGTGCGATTTAAAGCTTCAATTTTAGGTGAGACTTGAATTGTGCTTACCGCTGGGCATGGAGGTCGAACAGGGCAAGTGCTGAGAAGATGATTATCAGATGCACAATAGAGAGAGTTTATGAAGTATTCGTCGTTGACGCTCTGAAGCTGGGCGGAGCCGAGATCCATAGGCTCTGGTGCTGGAGGAGTGACTGATGGAACCGTGGGCGGAGGACATACAGTGGGAGTCGGAGAATCACAGGCTGATAGTCTTTGCGAAACTCGAATGGATTTTTGAATTAATTTCTCAATTCCCAGACTGTCGTCGTAAACCACCATCAACTGACGAATGTTAGGGTTCAAACCATGACGAAAAGCTGTGATCAATGCTGCCTCATTCCATCCACTGGATGCCGCTAAGGTGCGGAATCGTAAGGAGAAAGTACTCACGGAAGATTGGCCTTGACGAAGATTGTAGAGTTGATCATGTACTGAAAGATCGGCAGCTGTTTGACCGAAAACTTCTTTGAAGTGTTGTATGAAACCGGAGAGGGATTTGACGACTTCCGAATTCGAATTCCACAGAGACTGTGCCCACTGAAGTGCTTGCCCAGACAATAGTGAAATGATGAAAGCAACACGAGCTGAATCGTTAATGAATTGATGTTCTTGCATGGAGAAATACAAAGATACCTGAAGTAGAAACCCACTGCAGTCCTCCGCCTCACCGGAGAATGTCGCTGGTCGGGCCATGGGACACGCTGAGGCAGTGAACGAAGCAACGGGCGCTTGAGGAAGTGAAGCTGAAGAGGTGGGTTGATGAATGGCGATCGGATTGACAGGTGGATTCGCCGTGGATCCCGATGGATTCTGCATGGTGGTCTGATCTTCTGTCAGGTTTGGCATAGACGAAGCAGACAGAATGGTAAGTTAAATGCTTTAATTTGCAGAATGGATCGGTACAGCGTAACAGGTGAGTAAACAGTAAGTTGAATAACAGATGATAGCTTAACTGAAGTGTAACCAAGTCTCGCTCTCTCTCTTTCTCTTGCAGAAGATGATGAAGGAGTTCCTTAGAAGACGGAATGATGACTGGCTGAGAAGATTGGGATCGTAGGTAGGAATACAGGTAAGTATGGCAGAGAGTCTGTATCATGTGTAGACGAGATCAGACAATGACTGAATGTCCGTAGCAGGTATATATGGATGAACTGATGATGAGGTCCAGGTGACGGTGATTAGTAATCAGGTGACAATGAGCGTGTGAATGAAGGAGATGGTGATGGAATCCTGACACCAGGACAACTAGGACAAGTGACTTGCAGCTTTACTTAAAAAAAACAATTAAATAAACAGATTTTTTACATGAAGGATTCAAAGGCAGCACAAATTAAACACCTGAACTGGACACATTGCTAACATTTTCCTAACTGTCAATCACCTTTCAATAGGCCTGATTCAAAAATCTCTGAAAAAAGATTTCAGTTTTTCTTCTATAGCAGCTGGTCTGAAAAACAGCAAATATTAATATGAAAAAAGAGAGATTACATATATATATATATATATATATATATATATATATATATATATATATATATATATACATACATATATATACACACACACATATACATATAAGGCAGGACAATTATGATGAATGATTTGTTTTCTTTTTAAGAATGACAGTATGATGTACTTGGTGGGTGATATAATCAAAACCCTTCACAGACTCAGCAGTTTCAAATGTAGGCTATGCTCTCTTAAAAGCATCCCTTTTAACAATGTAATCTTTGTACTTATTTGTAATTAGAAATATATATTAGAAAGTAATCAAAAAGGCAATAAGGTTGTCAAGCTTGAACAAATATAAACACCAATCAAACTTTCAATTTTCAAACTTTTCAAAGATCATTTACATCATACCAATGAAGCCAAATTGTTCAGGAAATCATAAATAAATACACAGCTTCATTTTGCAAATAAAAATAATGTTAATGTAATGTTGTACATGTTATAATGACCAATTCTGTTTTGATGGCGAGATGGCGAGACAGGTAAGTTTTCTTTGCACAACTCAGAAACCCATCAGAGAAGCAGAGACTACCCTGTACGTGTCTGTCATTCAAACATGTACACAGTCTATCTACGATCTGATCCAGTGCACTGGTGACCTGGCTCTGCAGAACCAAATCCCATATTATAACCTAACATATAAGGAGGGGGGCTACCATGTGATCCTCATCTTCTCAGGGTAACGTGTGTGTTGAGGGTGTTATGTAAAGTGGTAACGTGAACCAGCTCATAATATTTGCATTGAATACATCACATTATAGCATTACATGATATGTTTGCTTGCACCAGATGATACAAGCACCGAGTCACTCCCATCTGCATCTTCTGTGTCTTCTGCACCTTCTGTGTTTTCTGCACAATCTACATCTGTAGAAAGCTCATCAGCTGCAGGCATTACAGAGACCACTGGAAGAAGCACAACAGGCCAAACACTTTCTCCTCTTTCTTACAGCTACATCTGCCAAAAGCAGGAAAAGGAAGACCAAGATGGAAGCAACACTGGAAATCTTCACTGAAAAGATCAGCAGTGCCCTCAACAACACCGACGACACTGAGCTTCAATTGAAAATGCAAGCAGCACAGCATGAACATGAGCTCAAAATGCTCTCAATGTTCACAGTTTCTTGCAAGGTCAAATTTCCCATGTCCACCTTTCTACCAGGCACCAGTCCAGCCCTCACAGTACAACCCAAGACAACTGCCACCTCAGCCTACCTTTTACAACTTTACTCAGCCCCCTAAATTTAGCATGGGTTCACCTCAGCCTCCACCATGTAACAAGACAACCAACCAGCCTCTATCTTTTCTGCAAGATCTGGCTCAACCTCTACCTTTCAACCATCCCCCTGCACATCCTCCAGATCTACCTCAGCCCTTCAGCCAGGTGTCAGCACACCCTCAAGGTCCAGCTCAGCAGCCCTTCAGCCAGGCCTCAGGACATCCACCATTCTACCGACCTCCAGATGATAAGGAAAAGTAAATCAGATCATGATATTGTGAATTGCTTTCAGTATTGTTGATCAATCTATGCAAAGTGTATCCATCATTATAAAGGTTAACTACAGTTCAGATTATATTTGACAGTTTGATTTCAGGTTAGTTTGAACGTTATGTAGTGTTATTAAACTGACAGAGACTTGCACTATAGCAGAATAATTTTTAAATAATTTTGAACATGAACATTTTCAGAGTATTTATTCAAAGTAGAACATATAAATGAGCAGGTTTTCTTATTTTTTTGGCCGAGAAAAATCCTTGTGTGTAAAATTTGATGACGTTTTTTATATGGATTAGTTGTTTACATAAACCTGCACAACTGAGAATTTTACAGGGATGCATTTCATTTAATTTTTTTTTTTTTTCAGAACAAAACTGACCATTTCATCATTAGTATTGAAAACATTTTTGTTACTCCACACTTTGAGAATGTTATGTTTAAACATTGTCAATTAAAGTTTTCTTTTGTGAATCAGTGTTGGCTGTAAAATTCTGTCAGTGCCTCTCTGACTCTTGTTGGCTCAGCAGCATCTTGTGCCCCTCCTTCTGCTATCCTGTTATCCTGAAGAATAGCTCGAGCAGGTCCCTCATAGGCCTCACCATGCTTCTCTTTTAATCTCCTTTATACTAAGATGGTACTGTTTCCAAATAGGATTTGTGTGTGTGTGTACATGTGTGCATGATAGTGATAGAACAACTAACTGGTGGAAAAAGCTCCCCTTTCTCTGCCATTGCAAAGACACAGGAATTCCTAAGAACCCTGAGCAGGACACCCATGGACACTTCCAGGCCATCCCGTGTAGATGTTGGTGAAACTGTTATGGGGACATGTGATGTGTTATTTTATAATTTTGTCCATGTAAACAATTATGAAAAGAAACACAAATCAATTATTACTGCACTGTGCAACATTTAAATATAGGCTAATTTTGAAATGATCAGTAGGGGATTGTCAAAACAAAACAAACAGATGGTTACTGTAAACACAGAGGGGCTATCATATTTTAATATCAGAAGGCCTACCTGTCACGGTGTGGGTTTTGTCTTGTCTGTCACGTGATTCCCTGTTTGTCATGTGATCCTGCCATGTGTCTTGTCATTTTGTTAATTGTTTGCTCATTGTCTACAGGTGTCTCGGATTTACCACGCCCCCTTGTTATCTTGTTTAGCTTGTCTGCTTGTGTATTTATACCTCTGTGTTTCAGTTGTGGTTTGTCGGTCGTTGAAGTTGTTTGCTGTTCTTTGTAACTGATCCTGAGTTCCTTGTTCTGAGTTCTGTTGTTCGCCCTGTTTGTTTTCATTAAATTTAGTACTTGCATTTGTTAATAGCCATTTATAAAAACCTTTTTGTGACGTTACCTCTGTCAGTATTAACAATGCTAAAAAACTTATGTTAACATAACTTCACATGACATAAGTGATAACACATTTAAACACTTCTTCAAGTTGAATAAATTAACCTACATATTACAGCACATAAACATTAAAGGGGCTATATGCAACTGTTTCCCCAAAATAAACGTAACAATAGCCTTTTTATTTGACCATGTATGACTCAAACATCTCCTGATGAGCATACTGACACCTTGTCAGCTCACAGTGGGTGCACCTATAAGCCTGTATCCTATTTTTCCTATTTTCTGTCGGGTCGGATTTTTCGCGCGCTGTCTGCGGATGTGACGTCAAGCGCGTTCATGTTAAACGTTTCAGATCACTCTGCCACCACCGCTAGTCAGCAAACAAACTTAGTTTCTCAAACAATATATGTATTTGACTGTTCTTACCTCTGTAAACATAATGTTGACTTCTTTGCAGCGGATGACTTGTGAAGTGTGCACGTACGAGAGCGAGCAGAAAGGAAGAGCAGTTCCGTTTTTTGGCCACAGGTGTCAGTCGCGAGTTTAAATTTCAGAAAAAAGCATATAGCCCCTTTAAACAAATCAAACACAATACCTTGTTCCTGTTCCAGCTAGGTGCTTAATTATTCCCTCCTTTTCTTGAAAACTTTATACGATTTCAGAGCGACATGAGATTTTTTCCCCTTACTTCCGTGGGTGCGTCTCACTAACTAGTCCCACCCTTTTTGATGCGAAATTAACGTTCCACTATGGAGGCGGAAATAAAGGACTCATAATATTAACAGAGGAAACTAATAAAATAAAGTTCAGAAGTGATTACCTTATTTACTCTTTCCTTAGAGTTAGTTACAGGAGTTAACACCAAGTCATTAAACCATTACAACTTCCCCATACTCCACACATCTCTTGTTTTCAAAACCAGCAATCTCCTGGCGCCTGGAAAACAACATTAACCCTCTGGGGTCTAAGGTGTTTTTGGGGTCCTTGAGATGTTCTGACATGCTCTTACATTTGTGCTTTTTTCAGTTGCTTATAAACATATTAATGGCAAAGGTATAATTACACTCTATTTAGCACAAACAGGGCTACCATAATATGTGGGCAACATGTATGTACATGTTTGTATTTTTGAGAAAATAATGTTTATGCATGGTTATTGAAAAAAATAAAAATGAAAATGTCTGAAATAAGGCCACAAAACACATACTAAATATGTGTCAATAAGACTTTTGACTAATGGATGTTGTCGCCTAGAGTTTTGCTTCAAAATGATGTGAAAATCAACCTTCCTAATCATTCACATAAAACAATACATTGATTTACATTTTTTAAGACACTTTTTGCTTGGAAAGGCAGTATGCGCAAGGGGCGTCAACGATCCAACACCATCATGAATATTGAGTGATTCACACCTGAGGAGACAATGGGCCTCCGCATAATGAGGCTGCATACGTAATGAGCCTTTCATTCAGGTGTGTGACTGAGCCACAAGAAAGAATGCAAGGACAATATATATATATAATTGGTTCACAGTTGTTGTTGTTTTTTCCACAAATTGTGCTTGCAAATTGTATAATATCCAAGGTAAACATTTCTAGTAATTTTGCAGTTAATTGTTCTCATACTGTATTTTCAGATTTGGAATATATTCTCTACCCAAATGTGTCACTAATAAAGCATAATAAAATTATTTAAAGAGAAGGCTTATATTGACCTTTTAAGATTTTGTTTACATCTATCCTTATATATATATATATTAAAGGTTATACAATTACAACAACAATTAAAATTGTAACAATATTTCCAGTGCAATCTTTCTTTGTAAAAACTAAACATTTTATCATACGTAATTCAATTCATATGAGCAGAAATTGGCAACATTATAAGCTTATTTGATGTGGCAGTATTTTACAGTAATAATAATCTATAATCTATCCGATTTTTACTCATCTCAGTGTAGCAATAGTGTAGACTTAAAATTTAGTCTTTCCCCTTATTATTAGATTCACAGGGCCGGACACCAGTTATCTTGCCAAGAAGAATTTTTATTCTTATATGTCAGGAGAGAAACTTTCAGAAGATGTTACATTCATGCCAGGTCTATGCGTTCTCGTGTTTCTCTTCCCTCACATATCTTAGTTTCTCTGAGGTTGTACAGTAAGGTTGAGCTTATATACATCACTGAGCGGATTCCTTTTATGGTAACAAACTATGTTACTTAGCTTTAAAAATGGAACGTATATGTCATGCGACACATGGCACAATTCACTTCCATATTAAGAACTATCTTTGTTGCTTACATCTGCATCAGTTGGAAACATGTTACAGTACACACCCTTCTGTCTCCCTCTGTCTCTGACATATGATCTTTACATGCATCCATGCTATCTATAGTCTCTCATACACTCAAACTCATGCACATAAAACTCCATATGATAATACAACTGATTATGAATATTAATAAAGAATAATAGTACAAATACATAATATAAAATAATAAAATAATATTAAAAGATGAAATTTTAGTCTTCAAATAGAGTTTGGTAAAAGCTGTTCATTCATTCACACATAGAAACGCGATTCATATTTAAACAGTCTTTTTGCCAGCTGTAGCTACATAACAGTGCGCATCTGTGCGTTCATTCATTCATACATAGAAACGCGATTCATATTTAAACAGTCTTTTTTCCAGCTGTAGCTACATAACAGCGCGCATCTGTGCGTTCATTCATTCATACATAGAAACGCGATTCATATTTAAACAGTCTTTTTTTTCCAGCTGTAGCTACATAACAGCGCGCATCTGTGCGTTCATTCATTCAGCGTGTACAGACACTTGCGATTAGAACAAAGCATAGAACTGACCTATTCCTCAGCCGGATCCCTTTGCTCCTCAAAATGAAACTTCCAGCACTTTTGAGGTAAATTTTCCAGGATTATTATCAAGATAGTAGCCTATTATTCCTCACAGCATCGTAAAGTACATGAGTCTGAAAGTGAACTCGCATTTTCGGACGGGTTGAGAGAAAGCAGAACTCGCATCATGTTTATTTTTCTTTATTTGGCAAAAACCACAACACTTTGCTTTTATTGTGAGTATACACAAAAATAATACACACTAAACAGGATCGATTGATGTATGAAACTTGTTTGTAAAATCAAAGTCAACAGAGAATTTGGAGTCTCGTTTCAACTGATAAGGAAAAAAGCGAGCAGATCACGCCGGCGTGATTGCCGACCTCAGAGGGTTAAGGAACTGAAAACCAATAAAAGGAAAGAGAAGAGGAAAAAATGGTCAAGAGACTTATTCTCCACCACATGGGGCACAGGACAAGGCATCAGCTAAGACATTATCTACGCCTTTCACATGACGAATTTCCAAAGCATAAGGCTGTAGGAAAAGAGACCACCTAATAAGAGGCTGATTCGGATTCTGCAGAGAGTGAAGAAATGTAAGGAGGTTATGGTTCTGTGTACACCACAGTTGGCATAGTCCCACAAGACACATAAACCTCAAAATGCTGCAGGGACCAAATCAACGCTGACACCTCTTTCTCGAATAATTGGTCTGATATGAATTGAATTTCCGTGAAAAATAACTGACAGGGCGATTGATACCATTCTCATCAGCCTGCAGCAGAACAGCTCCCGCTCCAGCCTGACTAGTAATATATATATATATCATATATATTAAAGTCATACATAGGGCTATACTGCCCTCTTGTGTTCAAAATCAGGTAGGCCCATTATATATTGTATTTATATATAAATATATTAGTGATGTGACTGAGAATTTTTTCCCACTGGTTAATCGATGTGTGACACCGTGACGGGGGCTTTTAAATTGCTAACTTAAAGGGATACTCCACTTTAAATTGAAAATTCTGTCATCATATACTCACCCTCATGTTGTTTCAATCCTTTATGAATTTCTTTTTTCTGCTGAACAGAAAGGAAGATATTTAGAAGAATGTCAGTAACCACACAGTTTCTGGTCTCATTGACTTCCATAGTATACATTATTTCCTACTATGGAAGTCAATGGGATCAGAAACTGTCTGGTTACTGACATTCTTCTAAATATCTTCCTTTCTGTTCAGCAGAAGAAAGAAATTCATAAAGGATTAAAACAACATGAGGGTGAGTATATGATGACAGAATTTTCAGTTTAAAGTGGAATATCCCTTTAAAAGCAAAAGTGAAATACGGACGTCCAGTAGGAATGAACTAACAAACATTCACTCTGTTCTGCTCGTTCCCCGCTGTAGACACGTTATTGCCCGTGCAGCCGTAAGCATTTTAGTTTCATTTAAAAAATAGCGCCATTTCGGGGGTGGGATTGCTTGAATGTTTTTTTTACAAAAGCACAATGTTGTTTTATTGCGAGTGTACATAAATATAAGTAAACACACTGCAGTTTAAATGATGTCCTGTATGAACAAAGCAACGGAGTAGCCTATGTTTTTATGTTTCCACTGTTCAAACGCGCCCACGCCTCACACACACACACACACACACACACACACACACACACACACACACACACACACACACTGCCCAGATAGCAGACGGATGTGGGCCACTTCAGGCAATGATGCGGCACTGGTGGCCTACTTATGGCCCGGACCAAATGTGTCTGAGCCTGAAGTGGCCCACATGTAAAATGGCAAATATGGCCCAAATATTTTAAATCACATGTGGGCCTTTTTAGGCAAAGATGCGGCACTCATGGCAATGTGTAATCTGAATGTGAGCCTAAAGTGGCCCATATGATAAATAATGAATATGGCCCAAATATCACAAACCAAATGTGGGCCACCTTATGGCAAAAACGTGGCACAATCGACAATGACTAATCTGGATGTAAACCAAAAATGGCCCACATATGTTTCAGCAAATGTGGCCCAGTTTTCTTAAAACACATCTGGGCCAGTTTTGGCAAAGATATGGCTTAGTGAGCACTGGCTCATCTGGGTGTGAGCCAAAAGTGGCCCACATATGATGCTTCAAATGTGGCCCAGTTATCTTAAACCATATCTGGGCCAGTTTTGGCAATGATATGGCTTAGTGAGCACTGGCTCATCTGGGTGTGAGCCAAAAGTGGCCCACATTTGATGCTCCAAATGTGGCCCAGTTATCTTAAAACACATCTGGGCCAGTTTGGGCAAAGATATGGCTCAGTGAGCACTTGCTCATCTGGGTGTGAGCCAAAAGTGGCCCACATATAATGCTGCAAATGTGGCCCAGTTATTTTAAAACATATCTGGGCCAGTTTTGGCTAAGCAGTGTTTCCCACACATAAACTAATTTGTGGCGGTGCGCCACAGAATCAACACCGGCCGCCACAAATTGCGTTTCGTTATAAAAAAAAAAAATTACGCTATTTAAAACACGCAGCGTGTTCATTCAGCTGCATTTCCTTTCCCTGCTCTCCCTCCGTCTCTCTGTCACTCACACGTCTCTCTCACAAGCGATTTTTTGTCTCGCCAAAGCCTTATTTGATCGGTGAGTGATGTAGATGACTGCTGCGCTTGTGACAGGGCGCATATTACTGAAATAACGAGCAGAGAGAGAGAGAGAGAGGCCCGGTCGCGCGCGCGCACCCTCACCGTTTACAAACTATCTTGCTCTCTCTATTAATCTAAATCAATTCAGAATTGAAACGATGATAATAGATCGGAAGACCTAATGTCGCGTTCCAGGCAACCTGTAACCTACAGTCTATGCCTGTAACTCATGTTTTTCCAACCTTATACCCGTGAAAGTGCACTGGAACGGCAGTCAAACCCGTGACTTCCCACCAGTGAACTCGTACTAGATCGATGTACTCCCAGTTACGAGTTGGAAAAACACGGGTTACAGGTTGCCTGGAACGAGGCATAAGTTTCATGTGGAGCATTCGGGTATTTTTTTCCTGAATTACTGCTGGGTGTTGTGCTAAAAAAAAAAATAATAATTACGTTGCCTTATCTTCTCTGAAAAGTGATCCGCCCATTCAGCTGACATGAAAAACACTTTCAATAAACAAAACAAAACTATGATGAAATGTTTTCTGTGTTGACATGTTGCGTTGTCCTAACTGCCGGGATAATCACACAACGCGTACAAGTCCGCTAATGACACGTCCGATTCGCGAACTAATGACTCCTTTGAACCGATTCAACCAAAACAATCTTTTAGTTTACTGTCTGCGGTAAATGCAGTTGGGTTGTCGAGGTCAAAACTCTAAATAAGCTGTGAATCAAATAAACTTACTATAAATAATGTTATGTCATTTTTACTCTTGCACTGAATATTTGGATTTTAATCAACAACAATTTTTGATTAATATTTAATATAATAAAGTTCTGTGTAACAGATTATTAACGGAGATTATTAATAACACACGTAATAATTTTTTTTAACAACATTTAACAATATTTTTTGGTATGGATGGAGCAGACACTTAGGCTGGATGTGAGGCTACAGTACATGTACTTACATCTATGACGTATATGCTATTGCTAACATATGTTTTGTTAGGTAGAGTGTCTAGAAAAGTTCAAGTGTCTAGGTTCAAACTTATGAAGACTTTTTATGGTTTTGGGATGTGCAAGAAGATACTTTAGTTGCTGTTTGTGCAAAGCTTGGGGCACAATGATTTTGCCAAGTACATGCTCCTGTATCAATATATTTTGTTGATCTTGGAACAACATTCCTGTCCATAAAAATAGTCCTAACCCTAACCCTAACCCTAACCCTAAACCTACAATCAGAGGGAAATGATAATAACATTGATCTAAAAGCATGGTTGTAAGCCTAAACTTGACATAACTGCAAACTTCAAATCTAATTGGGTGAATGCTGTTCCAGGATCAACAAAGATGTACCCTACTCGGTGTAACCTTGCTTATCTTGCTAGCAGTGTCATCTAACTTCTAGAGCAGACCTGGACAAACTTCCACTGGGGCCTCAAGATGACTTAAAATTATGACAAAACTAAATCCACCAAAAATCAAGATATTTCTCATTATTTGGCTATTTTTATAACAAATGTACAGGATTTGTTGTGGAGAATATAAGGGGACATTGAAGTCAAAAAGGTTGCGATTCACTGTTCCTAGGTGTGTCAAAGTGACCCCACAAAGGGTAATATTTAACTCCCTTAAAATATTTAAATATGTAAAAAAAATGTCTATATATAAATAAACCTTACATTTTTCTTACATTTCTGGCTAAATATAATTTACATTTATACAACTGTCATCTTTATGCTATAAACAATCTTTATTAAAGATTAAAAAATTATAATACTAATTGACACTATAATTGATGAAATACAATTAAATGAAGATGACAAATCAGCAGAACCTGCTATGAGAAAATATTATTTTGATATTTTTTCTTGAATACTTTTTCAAAGCCCTGCATTTATGACAAAATGTTCCCACTTTTTTGCTGATTAGAGATAAGATCTATTATGTTTAAATATAATATTTACTGCATTTGTAGTTGTCTGTGAAGAAAAAAAAAATCTAACTGACGATTTTCCAGTTCACGGCCCTTTAAATTTAAACGTTGCCGGAATAAAGCGCGAAAAAGGCGCTCAAAACCAAAACATCAGAGGATTGTCAGGAGGACGGAGGACGCAAAAACTGCAAAAAGTCAAGGTAAGACTTGGTAGGTAAGGTAAGGTCTTTTTGTTAGCGATTGCTTCGTTATATCAAGTTGGAGTCTGCATGTTGTGTTATATAGAGTCGATGGAATAATTTATATTCGAAGTTACATTATTTTGGCAGTTCAACTCTAAGCTAGATCTACCCTTGTGAAAAAGAGTTGTTTTTTTTAACACACTTTTTGTGTGCTTAAAATAATAAAAGTATACTTTTTGAAAAGTGCACTTGCAGATAATATAATAAAATGAAAATTAAAGACCACTTATGTGTACTTAAAGGGAATACACTTTAATGACAATATTTATTAACACACTTAAGTGCACTTTTTACAAAAGCACTTTGTAATAATGTCTAATTAAGCTTAACTTAAAGAAAGTACACTTTCATCATAATATTTATAAACACACTTAAGTGCACTTTTTACGAATGCACTTTGTAATAATATCTAATTAAGTTTAACTTAAAGAAAGTACTCTTTCATCACAATATTTCTTAACACACTTAAATACACTTTTTAAAAATGCACTTTGTAATAATGTCTAATTAAGTTTTACTTAAAGAAAGTACACTTTTATCATAATATTTATAAACACACTTAAGTGCACTTTTTACGAATGCACTTTGTAATAATATCTAATTAAGTTTAACTTAAAGTAAGTACTCTTTCATCACAATATTTATAAACACACTTAAGTGCATTTTTAAAAATGCACTTTGTAATATTGTCTAATTAAGCTTAACTCAAAGAAAGTACACTTTCATAACAATATTTATAAACACACTTAAGTGCACTTTTTATAAATGCACTTTGTAATATTATCTAATTAAGTTTAATTTAAAGTAAGTACACTTTCATCACAATATTTTTTAACACACTTAAGTACACTTTTTAAAAATGCACTTTGTAATAATGTCTAATTAAGCTTAACTTAAAGAAAGTACACTTTCATCATATTTTTTATAAACACACTTAAGTGCACTTTTTACAAATGCACTTTTTAATAATGTCTAATTAAATGTTACTTAAAGAAAGAACACTTTCATGACAATATTTATAAACACACTTAAGTGCATGTTTTAAAAAATGCACTTTGTAATGTCTACTAAGTTTTACTTAAACATACATTTTAAATAATTATGATTTATAGTGTTTTAAATTTATTAAAGTTAAAGTTATAAGTTATTAAAGGAAATTTATTTTGATGTATTGACTAATATATACTAAATAAAATAACAGTTTTAATGGAAAACATGGAAAATAATTGATTTTAATTCCAACTCAAGTGTGTTGTCCAAAATTAATTTGTTAATGTATTTTAAATGTGTTTTGTCTATAATATATACTGTGTGCATTATGCAGTTGAAATGTATTTTCCCAATACATCTGCTTATACAGTATAATCCAGTACAACTTATTGTTGACATTTTTATCACCAGCCCTTGCTCTATGATCTCAACTAGTGTCAGCTTTCTACATAATATTTGAAAATAAAATGTAATATATGAGAGGAGCCTAATAGTATGTGTTGTAGCTACTTTACATCTGTGAACATAATACTTTCAATATCATTATGTTGTTCTAAGCAGGGTTCGTCCCACATAGCAAACAGACTTGGCCCAAATGTGGCCTCACAATGGCACTGCTGGCGTGTTGCCGGCACTGGCATGCATCATGTCAGCCAACTGTGGGCCAAGTGTGGCAATGATGGCACTGCATGTCGGCAGACAACATTTGGGCTGATTGTGCATGGGAGTTGTGTGGCCCAGATCTATATATATATATATATATATATATATATATATATATATATATATTCAATACTGTGCAGTGAACTATTGTTTATTTGTGTGCAATCTCCACGGTAACAGCAGCTTTCTGGTTGGTGGATGAGGTTCACGTGATGCGTCATTTGAAATTCCTCCCGCTGAAGGGTGAAGAAGACGTCTGACAACCGAACTGCTGTTCAGGTAAATGAAGCTATTTTGTGCACGAGTCACGACCTAACAACATTAGATACATACAGCAATAAATACAGCAGATATGCAACCACATTCTCTTTTGCACTCATGCCGAAACAGATCAAGCCTGCGATGTGTTCACTCCTCTCTTATTTGTTTTGTATTTTTATTTAACCTTAACCTCGATTAAAAATCGACCGTCGCAGGTACGAAGGTTATTTTGGCAGGTTTTGTAATGGCAATCTTTTAAAAATAGAAGAATCGCTTTTTTGGAGCTTTTTTAAATACCTGAATTCAAACACGGATGTCACTTTGTTCTTTATTGAAGTGAACTTTTGCCTGATATGGTAACGTTAGCTGATTCACTGCCCTGAACTTGAGAACGCGAGTAAGTTACAGACTGACGCGACCGGGGTGCGATAGACCGGCCTACGGGTCATTCAATAGTGCCACATTATAAGCAATCATTTCCTGTATAAAATTTAACCGAAGCAATCTTATTTTAATTTGTTACCTACATTTATTTATAGTAGGTGGATGAATATTTGTATACAGTGAGGAAAATAAGTATTTAAACACCCTGCTATTTTGCAAGTTCTCCCACTTAGAAATCATGGAGGGGTCTGAAATTGTCATCGTAGGTGCATGTCCACTGTGAGAGACATAATCTAAAAAAAAAAAATATCCAGAAATCACAATGTATGATTTTTTAAATATTTATTTGTATGATACAGCTGCAAATAAGTATTTGAACACCTGAGAAAATCAATGTTAATATTTGGTACAGTAGCCTTTGTTTGCAATTACAGAGGTCAAACGTTTCCTGTAGTTTTTCACCAGGTTTGCACACACTGCAGGAGGGATTTTGGCCCACTTCTCCACACAGATCTTCTCTAGATCAGTCAGGTTTCTGGGCTGTCGCTGAGAAACACGGCGTTTGAGCTCCCTCCAAAGATTCTCTATTGGGTTTAGGTCTGGAGACTGGCTAGGCCACGCCAGAACCTTGATATGCTTCTTACAGAGCCACTCCTTGGTTATCCTGGCTGTTTGCTTCGGGTCACTGTCATGTTGGAAGACCCAGCCTCGACCCATCTTCAATTCTCTAACTGAGGGAAGGAGGTTGTTCCCAAAATCTCGCAATACATGGTCCCGGTCATCCTCTCCTTAATACAGTGCAGTCGCCCTGTCCCATGTGCAGAAAAACACCCCCAAAGCATGATGCTACCACCCCCATGCTTCACAGTAGGGATGGTGTTCTTGGGATGGTACTCATCATTCTTCTCCACTCAACACGTTTAGTGGAATTATGACCAAAAAGTTCTATTTTGGTCTCATCTGACCACATGACTTTCTCCCATGACTCCTCTGGATCATCCAAATGGTCATTGGCAAACTTAAGACGGGCCTTGACATGTGCTGGTTTAAGCAGGGGAACCTTCCGTGCCATGCATGATTTCAAACCATGACGTCTTAGTGTATTACCAACAGTAACCTTGGAAACGGTGGTCCCAGCTCTTTTCAGGTCATTGACCAGCTCCTCCCGTGTAGTTCTGGGCTGATTTCTCACCTTTCTTAGGATCATTGAGACCCCACGAGGTGAGATCTTGCATGAAGCCCCAGTCCGAGGGAGATTGACAGTCATGTTTAGCTTCTTCCATTTTCTAATGATTGCTCCAACAGTGGACCTTTTTTCACCAAGCTGCTTGGCAATTTCCCCGTAGCCCTTTCCAGCCTTGTGGAGGTGTACAATTTTGTCTCTAGTGTCTTTGGACAGCTCTTTGGTCTTGGCCATGTTAGTAGTTGGATTCTTACTGATTGTATGGGGTGGACAGGTGTCTTTATGCAGCTAACGACCTCAAACAGGTGCATCTAATTTGGGATAATAAATGGAGTGGAGGTGGACATTTTAAAGGCAGACTAACAGGTCTTTGAGGTTCAGAATTCTAGCTGATAGACAGGTGTTCAAATACTTATTTGCAGCTGTATCATACAAATAAATAGTTAAAAAATCATATATTGTGATTTCTGGATTTTTTTTTTAGATTATGTCTCTCACAGTGGACATGCACCTACGATGACAATTTCAGACCCTTCCATGATTTCCAAGTGGGAGAACTTGCAAAATAGCAGGGTGTTCAAATACTTATTTTCCTCACTGTATGCATTTATTAATTTAGTATTTTGTCTTTCAGCTGCTGTGAGGAAAAAATCGTCTGACACATGCCACTGATCAGGAGATAGAAGCAACAATACAAAAATGGCTTCAGCCATTGATAGAGATGGAGGAAGGAGACCCAGACAGCAACATAGTATCAGCCCAGATCTGGCCCAAATCTGGTTCATGTGGATTTCACACGGTCCAGATGTGGGCCGGATCTGGGCCGACACTATGTTAGATGTGGGCCGGATCTGGGCCGACACTTGCTGTCTGGGAAGAGCGCTTGAGGAGAAAACGGGCTGCGCAGAGCTGTACTTTACTTCCTGAGGACAGTCCTAAATAGCATCACTTTCTCCCTCACACATACAAACATTCTTATGTGCAAATTTGTTTTAAGTATTTTTTTTTATTTGCTCTATGTTTGTTGAGAGTAAAATTACATTATAATATGTTTAAATTTCAGTGCTAGATTCATTAATAGATTCATTTAGTTAGAATTGAAAAATGTTGTACATAGTTGGCTGTTCAGGCAACTAAAAATAGTGTTCACAAATTCTAGCTGTTTTTCTTTCTCTTTTTTTTTTTTTAGCTTGTGCATTACTACAATAAGTAAACTACTGTTTAAGACAGACCAGAACATTTTGAAATTAAATGCACTTTGAGGTGGTAATAAGATGTTAAGCTTTGATTGTACTAAAAAAAATAGAAAATAATAATTTATTATTATTGGCTTGTGCCTATTGTTAAATAAACTATTTTTGAGAATTGAATTTTATTGTGCCTTATTTGTTCACATGGTTTGGGTAAGATTAGGCTGGGTTATGGCTCAGTTTTGGGGTTTCTGGTTAAAGGGTGGTGTCGATATGGTTAACGTATGGCTGAGAATTGGTACCAATAATAAAACCTGTATTGGCCCAGTTCAGGGCCAGTTAAAGGTGACTAACTGGCTGAGATTCGGGCCAGTTATGGCCCATGTGTGAACCTTGTCTTTAATCCAGTTCTGGGCCACTTCAGGGCCGTCATTCTTTGCGGTACTTGGGCCAAGTGATTGTGTGGCCCGGAGCTGGGCCACACAATCAGATTATTGGCCACGCAGCGGCAACAGTTGAACTATTTTAAACTTTGACCGCGGCGTGCGCGCGAGCTCGCTGAGCTCCGCTTTGGTCCGAGTTGCGCGGCGCAAGCCATTTAAATATATCGGTTTCATTTCATAGCGCAGCGCGATCCGCGTCCTATCTGAAAGGGCCATTAGTGACTGAGAGTACTTGGTGTGATAATGTAATGTAAGTATTGCATGTCCGTTATGTCACGTTCATTTGTGGAATATGCAGTGAACATTTAGCCTGGCAAGCCAGACCTACATCAAGATGTTAGGTCTGGAAACTCACCATAGACGCGGTTTAATCCGAGGGGCGGGATAAACGGCTGTCTTTCAAATTCCCTCTGCACGCAATAGGACAGCGCTTAAACCAACCAGAGCGTTTTCCCAACAGCGGAGCTTAGTTGATAGATTCAACTTTTGCCATATCTGGCCGGCAAAACGACGAACACATCTTCCTTTTTTTAAGAATGACTTAAGTGCCGTTCTTTGCTCTTTTCTCAAAGAAAAACTTAACTCCAAGTCCTCCAGAGTCGCGGCCAAAGCCGATTCGAAAGACCGTTGTTCTCCATCAGCAGCCGTCATTCTTTGTTTTCAAGTGGCAGCCGTCGCAACTCTGTCGTCATATGTTAAGCCCGCCCCCGCCTACTCTATACACGACGTGATTGGCCTGACCCAATTTAGGTTTTTGCAGCTAGAAGGTCTATTGAGAGTTGCTAGACCCACCTGGCTGCGAAATACATTTTGCTGCCGCTAGGGTGCGTCTAGATTTCTAGGCTAGTGAACATTGCCAAAATTACAGAACTGTAACGTGCAAATTAACCTGCAAACGTTAGCCCAGTGCATAACAACAGTCGTTGATTGCTGAACTGAAATCAGTCAGTGTCATAAGTTAGTACTGTAAGGTTTAGGATGGCCCTATGCAATATTTACACTGCTCTATTCCAGTAAATGTATTAGCTAACGTTATGTCTTGGCCCAATACATCTTGGCAATGAAATACATTTATCAGGCAGGTGCCTGTGCACTCAGATATTGTTCAAACCTTGTCTATATCAAGAATGTGTCCCAAAACGGGAAGGCCTGTCAAATATTTCTGTTCAAATCTTCAAGTCTTCATATTTGAAATTAATTCAGTTTTACAGCCTATAAATCATATTATCTGGTAAGCACTATTTGGACATTAATATAATGAAAAGTATATTATTCATATGGCTATATACTTAGTGATACATTTTGAAGAATGATTGGCTTAAATATTAGGGCTGCACAATATATCGAAATATTGCAAATGTATATATTACAATATGCATAATTGCATATCGCAACAGCTATAACTGGGGTCATGAACAAAAGACAAAGAAAATCACTCACTGCTTTTGGCTGAATAGGCTAACTTTTGTAGCTTTAATAAGAATCAGTATATTTAATTCATGCAGTGAAAACTAAGCAGTGTTTATTTTTACATTTGATTAATCAGTTTCTGTTGTTAAATAAACCTAATGTAGGATAACCTGAACCCCTAAACCCCAGTGATGTTAAAATAACACTTCTTATGCTGATGTTCACTGTCTTGAAGTTGTAGGGATATTTTCTTATCACAAAAAGAATGTGAAACACGTATGTGTAGATTATATCATTTTAAAGACATTTTATAGATAATTTAAGTTAATATGACACACTTTAAGCATTATCGTATCGCATATCGAATATTGCATTATTTAATGAGTTATCGCATATCTCATTTTTCTTCAATATCGTGCAGCCCTCTGCTATTATGAAACATTTGGCTGTTTATCTCTTTTGATGTGATAAAAACACTAAATAATAATTTTAACTATGTATTGGTATGTAATTTACGGTAGTGTAAGGTGCTGGAAAAAGCTTTAAAATGGACCTGGAAAGTGCTTGAAAAGTGCTTGAATTTGACCTTGGAAAAAGTGTACGAACCCTGTCTAAGTCAATTAAACACACATTTAATTGTATTAATTGCGAGCAAAAGTTAAACAAATGTAAACAAAATGAATTTGCATTTAAATTCAGTTAAAATACATTTAAGTTTAATCACACTACACTACATTGAACAAAAAAAAGACTGACTTTTAGTTAGGTTAATGAAAGTTTTGTGAACTTACAGAGTTTAACAACACAATGAGTTAGATCAACTTCAACTTAAACAGAAAAGCTGAAATAACATTTAACCATGCATGATATATGAATATGTTGTTTAATGCGCATGCACGAGAAATACTACGTCATTATGACGCACTACTTCACTAGAGTTTGAAAAATGTGCTATGTTTTGCGATCCGTTTGCGATCGTTTGCGATGCGTGATGATACTGAAGCTAGCCAAACAAGAGAACAAAAGGAGCAACACGTTTGGATGTTTGTTTGCAGATGAGAAGTTATGCTGCAAATAATCAGTCAAGTAAGTATATCTTGATGCTTTCTTTAGTTAATTTTTTTTTTCACCGTAACATGTCAGTTGCTGAGTGCATTTTAATCGCAGATATTATAAACTCAATAGACTCGGGAGGTGAATTGATCATGTTTTCAATAATTTATATATGATTGCATTCTAATAATGTCTTACATTGTAATGTGAGGAAGGCGTGTGTGGTCGTGTTCGAGGAATTTGGTTGCTGATTTATTTATTTATTTTTTAAACTAAACCGACTTTTTAAATTATTTTAAACAAGCTACTAAAAATTAGCTGAATGCTGATCCAATATTGTAACACTCGAAGACGTTTATATACATTTAATACAAATAATCAATCTTATAACCACCATAAATATTTAATATATTACCCACCTCTAGAAAAAATGCTTGTAATGTGTTCAATTTAATTTTGTATTTAAAGAGTTGTTCAATTACTATTTGTTTTGGAATATGTAATATTTTTGTTTATCTGGATTTAAACATTCATTTTGCAGGATCAGTTCATATTTGTTATTGGAGATACATTGCAAGCGGTGTGGAATCACAGACCTGTATTGATGAGGTGATGTTACAAGATTTATAATGACAGCACATCCTGATCAAGCTAAAACACTACTTTCAAGTCACTAACTATCCCTATAGCTTTTAAATGCTTTGAATCTTTTGCATGTGCAAGTAATAAATTCCCACCTGTGCATTTACACATGCCCCTATAATCATCATATATTTTATAGGTAACAAACCAAAGGAAGAAGGCTTGCAGCATTGCTGTGTCAACCGTAGTAAATACAGGAACAGGAACATCCTCCATGAAGATAGCTATGTGGGGCAAGCTTAAAATGTAAGAATACCTTTCATAATTTGCATTGGTTCTGGGTTTGCATGGGTCATATATCTATATTTGTGTAATTGATAAAGTTATGCTTAATTCCCTGTAAAGTAGCAATAAAAAGGTTCTCTATTTTTAATCACTTTAAGCCCAGTGTCAGTAAAGATGGCGTAGTCAGTGGAATCCTGGTGTTTGTGGGAAATAGAAGGAACCTTGCCCAGCTTTCTACTACGATGTGGCCCTGGTGACTGAGGTAATCAATCACATCACACATTCATCAACAGTTAACAGTCAAAAGTTTACATACACCTTGCAGAATAAACTGCTTCATCAGGGTAGTACTAAATAAAAAATAAAACGTATACATTTTTGTGATCTCTATTATTGCTAAAATTGTTAACATTTTGCAGATACTGCAAGGTGTATATCAACTTTGAAGCGCAACTGTATATCTATCTCTTTCATTCATTTGAACCAAATATAATAATGGACTGGATCTGTATTATAAACAAATTTTCTGTTTTTTTTTTTTTTTTGTGTTTGTTTTTTTCCTCAAGGCATTTTTTCTGACTTTCCTGCATCTTTGAAACATTTCAATTCACATATACTCTGGAGAGCATCTGGGACATTGACAAACAGCACTTTCCAACAACTTAAAAAATTGGGTGACAAATAGTTTTGGCTTTTGTGCTTTTGGAGTTCTTCAGTTTTTTGGGGTTTTTTTAGACAAACTTAGATTCACTGTAATGCTGGAGTAAGCATTTGGTCCTGTTTAATGTTGGTGCTGGTAAAGGTTGAAAGGGATACTCCACTTTAAAATGAAAATTCTGTCATCATATACTCACCCTCATGTTGTTTCAAACCTCTGCTGAACAGAAAGAAAGATATTTAGAATGTTAGTAACCAGACAGATTTTGGTACCATTGACTTCCATAGTAGGAAAAAAAAATCAATGGTCAATGGTACCAAAAACTGTCTGGTTACTAACATTCTTCTAAATATCTTTATTTCTGTTCAGCAGAAGAAAGAAATTCATACAGGTTTGAAACAACATGAGGGTGAGTATATGATGACAGAATTTTCATTTTAAAGTGGAGTATCCCTTTAAGAGATAAATAACCAAAGGTCTCTTTCCAAAACTGTTTGTGTTTATGTATAGTGTTTCTTGGGGTTTTCTTGTGCATCAACAGAAAGGTTTTTATGTATTTCTTTTAGAGATTATTTTGTCAGTAAATTTAGAGGGGTTTACATTTTTGTTTTTGTTGATTGTAACATTGCATTTAAGTGTATTGTTAACTGACATTAAAGTATATTTTAAATCACATTAATTGCGTCATTATATTGTGTAGTGCACTTTAACTATATTTTGAAGATATTAGAAGCAATTATGAAAGTAGATATAAAGTTGTATTAAAGTACCAATTAAGTTGTTCCAAAAAATCACTCTTAATGGCAACTTTTTGCATTTTATTTCAACTTAATATGTGATATATTTGAAATTAATTGCACTTAATGTGCATTCAGTGTGTCGAAAAAATTGCATTTAATTCACACTTAAGTGTATTGTTAACTGACATTAAAGTATATTTTAAATCAGATTAATTGCGTGTCATTATATTGTGTAGTGCACTTTAAGTATATTTTAAAAACACTAGAAGCAATTATGAAAGTAGATATAAAGTTGTAATAAAGTAACAATTAAGTTGTTCCAAAAAATCACTCTTAATGGCAACTTATTACATTTTATTTCAACTTAATATGTGATATATTTGAAATTAATTGCACTTAAAGGGTCACTCCACCCATTTGCATTAAGCTTTGCATTGTTAGAAACCCAGTCATACTATTGAATGGTCGTGCAACACTCTCTCATTTTTCCCTGAGATGGGAGAAATCCGTTATTTACCTCTTACACTTCCTCCTACAATGACGCAAAAATCGTCATTTTGCGTCATTGTAGGAGGAAGTGTAAGAGGGGGGGATTTCTGTTAAGACTACAACACTCGTTCCTCATCTTTCCCAGGGGGCGGGAACCGCTCACGCTACAGACCTATTACAGATCAGTGGGTGGGACTTTACTCTCTGAAACTGAAAGCAATATCCTCCATCTTGTTTGAAGCTAAGCTAACAGGCGCTGTGGAGACAGATGTAAAGTTATGACAATAGTGGAGGAGAGTGCTCAATATGATATAGAAGAAGAGGATTTCGGAAGTCTGATGCTTGAATCAGGTGTTTGTGGCTACCTTTACAAGCCGCATTATAGCGAAGAGCAGCCGAGGCAGAAGACCTGCCTGCCGCGGACGAGGAGCCCGGACTGGCTCGAGTTAGGGCGGACTGGTGGCGCCGGTGATCTCACTATGCAACTACGAACCGCTACGAACACAGAGATAGAGTCCGTCTGCAGCAAAGAATTTCAACGACGACAATTTCTCCTGGACGAAATCTCTGAATCAGACGAGGACACGGACGTTTGTGTTGTGAATATCCTAGTTCTCTTACGAGAGTCCTCTCGTACTGCGTTTTTTGTAAAAACGCTACGGGAAAAGTCTCTTTTCACGAAATACTGAAGCAAAAAATTATCCTTAATTTTCCATATATGTAAAGCGCGTTGCAGCAGTACACAGCTATGGCGAGACAGCTTGCTCGCTCATTGGCTGTTCTGCGGCAACTGCATAAGCCTATCGAGCGAGGCCTGAAGTGACATCAGGCCAATGAGGGCGCTTCGCGCCCTCCTTGCCACTTCCCACCGAGACGGGTGTGGCTAACCTCTATAAAAGGAGCTCGAAAAGGCTGATTCACTTGATTTTTCATCTCTTCAGCGAAGCTCACGCATCGCTGGATCACGAGGAAGCACGCGTCGTCTGATGCAAGCACTTCAGCGGGACGAGCCCTCGAAGCCGCTGGCCAACGCCGCCTTCTACCGCCGTACCTGCTGCGCTTTCCGACGCCATATCCTTTCCATTCTTTGTTCTTGTGTGTGTGTGTGTGTGTGTTCGCTTTGCAACACTCACCCCTAAAAGAGCTGCGTCTTTTTCAAGATGCCTTCTCATGCAGCGCTCGCGCTCGCTGACGGCGAAACGCCTTCACTCCGAGCCAATTGCCTACGGTGACTCTGAGGACTCGCCGGGCATCCTTTCCGAGGCTGCCCTTCCTGGAAGTGGATGGCGGGATTAGTTTTTCTTTACGTTACAAGAAAAGCTACCCTGCCTCTGCACGCGTCATCCACCGGCGAAGGAGAAAAGAGTGTTCTTAGTCCCGCCGTTGGTCGGTCTGACCTCTTTTCTCTCACATTTCTCAGTTTCCTGTTCGGCGACTGGAAATATTATTGCAAGCACATATATTTATGCCGCCAATGCTTTGCTCTGTCAGTCCCCTGAAGGCGACTGCAGAGATGCATTTTGCAGCCAGCGAGCGCGTAGTACCCGCTTGCCTGCAACCGAACACCGTTTCTATGGTTCCCGTGCGTCACTGGCGAAAGGAGAATGGAGTGTTTTCAGCCCCGCTGAAACTGGGCGATATCCACTCTTCTCACATTCTGGCATTTTTCAGGCGTCTGAAAATGCAAATCACTCTGTTTGTTCCCCGAGAGGCAACTGCAGACGTGTTTTTTGCTGCCCACGAGCACGTGGTACATGCCTGCAAGCAAACGCCAGTGTGGATAATACTCGCGCTGACTTTATGTCTATGTATCTTCACTGTGGTCCAGTGGTAGATTCTTAGGCCTTCGCGCGGGGGATCCGAGTTCGATTCCCGGGTCTGCCGGCAGAAAATATTTATGCCGCCGAATGCAAATCACTCTGTTTGTTCCCCGAGAGGCAACTGCAGACGTGTTTTTTGCTGCCCACGAGCACGTGGTACATGCCTGCAAGCAAACGCCAGTGTGGATAATACTCGCGCTGACTTTATGTCTATGTATCTTCACTGTGGTCCAGTGGTAGATTCTTAGGCTTTCGTGCGGGGGATCCGTGTTCGAATCCCGGGTCTGCCAGCAGAAAATATTTATGCCGCCGAATGCAAATCACTCTGTTTGTTCCCCGAGAGGCAACTGCAGACGTGTTTTTTGCAGCCCACGAGCACGTGGTACATGGCCGGACTTCTACCGAAGTCCCGGCCACGGCCGATGATGCTATATGTGTAGAGAAGATGCCCACTGCCTAGTGCCCATCCCTACACACTAGCACAGCCCTTCACACAGGGCCCGCGCTCATATTTTCGACTCGGGTCGATCACGCACACAACATAGTGAACGTGCCCACTGCCTAGTGCCCACAAACACTATGTTCTGCATGCCTTGTGGTTTCTGTAAAGACGAAACCTGTGTGCATTCACTCTGCTCAGGCAGACAGTGCACTCATTGCAGTAACTGTGCCCGCTCTCCCGCGCCCACACTTACTCACGGCCATTATATGTCCTACGGGACTCGCCCAGCCCTCCTTTGCTCGGTTAAACACCGCAGCGGGGTCGAGCGCAGGCATTCTGTCCACTGTGATCAGCGCGCTTCCCCCTAGGGCTCGCGCACATAAAATCGACTCAGGTCGATTGCGCTTCCAACATAGTAAAAGTGCCCACTTCCCAGTGCCCACGAACACTATGTCTCACAGATCACAGGCTCTCTGTAAAAACGGGACCTGTGCGCGCTCGCTCTGCTCAGGCAGGCAGCCGTCCAAAGCAGTGAATGTGCCGTTTCCCGCCCACATTTACTCGCAGACAGCATGAGTCCCACGAGACTTTCTCAGCCCTCCCTCACTCAGTTAAGCACTGTAGTAGGGTCGAGGACGAGCGTTCTGCCCGCTGTAATAAGCGTGCTCCCCGCCTCGAATGTCACAGGCGTAACGCCTATGTTATTGCGCCCCGAAGCACCTCTGTTGCACGGCGAACAGAGCGCGCTTCGCATCCAACCCTTAGCCAGCCATGCAGAGGCATGGGCAGCGCTTCCAGGGGTTTCGGACTGGGTGCTAGACATTATAAACAGAGGCTTCTCGCTACAGTTTTGTCGACGCCCTCCCCGCTTCACAGCGCGCGTCAAAACTACGGTGACTTTAGAAGTAGCACACCTACTTCACGCCGAAATATCAAAACTGATGAGCAAAGGGGCGATAGAGCATGTATCCCAAGCTCAAAGCGAAGGGGGGCTATACAGCAGATACTTTCTTGTCCCCAAAAAGGACGGTGGTATCAGACCCATACTGGATCTAAGACGGCTGAACAGAGCATTAGTGAAACGCAGTTTCAAAATGCTCACGACCAGGAAAATCCTCGCGCATATTCGCCGAGGAGACTGGTTTATGTCGATAGATCTGAAGGACGTGTATTTTCAAATACAGATAGCGTCACATCACGGGGGATACTTGAGATTCGCCTTCGAGGGTCAGACATACCAGTATACAGTCCTGCCGTTCGGCTTGTCCCTGGCACCTCGTACATTTACGAAGTGCATGGACGCAGCGCTCGGCCCTCTCAGACTCAGAGGCATGCGAGTGCTGAACTATTTGGACGACTGGCTGATCCTAGCTCAATCACGATCACTGCTCGTGGAGCACAGAACCATTTTACTCGATCACCTCGAGAATCTTGGTATCACGGTCAATTGGACAAAGAGTTCGCTGAACCCCAGTCAAGCGATTTCGTTTCTGGGTACCATTCTGGACTCACAGTCTATGACAGCGCGGCTGTCGCCACAGCGCGTGCTGCACATTCAGCGCGCGGCGAGATCCTTCCGCTGCGGCGCGACTACCCCGCTCAGGAAGTTTCAAAGGATGCTGGGTCTCATGGCCTCAGCATCGCCAGTTCTTCAGCTGGGCTTGCTCCGCATGCGCCCTCTGCAGTTCTGGTTGAGAGCGCGGGTGTCCGGCCGGTTACGTCTCAAGGTCAATCAGAGCTGTGTGACAGCCCTGATACCTTGGTTGGCGGACGACTGGTACCGATCAGGTGTAAGCCTGGGGACTTCCTCGGGAGTGAGGATGGTGTCGACAGACGCATCCACCTCGGGATGGGGAGCGCTGCTCGAGGGCAGACCGTTCTTCGGCCTGTGGTCAGAACGAGAAAAGCTCCAACATATCAACTGCCTGGAAATGCTGGCAGTGCACAATGCGCTGACGCGTTTTTGTCCCCAAATCAAGGACCAACACGTCGTAGTCCGTTCGGACAACACGGCCGTGGTGTCCTACATAAATCGCCAGGGCGGTCTCAGATCCAGATCCCTGTACAGGCTGGCGAAACGCCTCCTAACATGGGCTCAGCACAATTTGCGCTCGCTGAGAGCAGTGCATGTGCCTGGGCTCCAGAATTTGGGCCCAGACAGACTGTCCAGGAACAACATTCCCCTGAGCGAATGGTCTCTACACCCACAAACAGTCCGGCTGTTGTGGGAGAGATTCGGCAGAGCGGAAGTGGACCTATTCGCGGATGTGGCCGCGCTGCCCGCTATACGCTTTTCCCCCCGTCTCCCTCCTGCCTCAGGTGTTAGAGCGGGTCAGGGAAACAAAATGCTCAGTACTGCTTGTAGCACCGTTCTGGAAGAACCAAGCATGGTTTCCAGTCCTGATGCAGTTAGCAGACATCGCTCCATGGCCAGTGCCATTGAGGAAAGATCTCCTCTCGCAGGCCGGGGGCTCGATTTGGCACCCACACCCGGAGTTGTGGTCCCTTCATGTGTGGGCGCTCAACGGATATCCGTTGATCTCGCAGAGGGAGTGATGAATACCATCACTCAGGCTAGAGCACCGTCGACTAGGCGGTTTTATGCCTCGAAGTGGTCGGTTTTCTCCGGCTGGTGTACAGCTCGGGGCCTATCACCCCTCGATTGTGAGGTGACGGAGGTTCTCTCCTTCCTACAGGAGCTGTTGGATAAGATCCCCTTCCATGCTCAAAGTTTATGTGGCGGCTATTGCAGCGTTCTCTGGAACAACGCTAGGTCAGTCACTAGGAAGGAACGATTTAGTCATCCGCTTCCTCAGGGGAGCTAGGAGGCTGAATCCTCCCAGACCTCCTTCAGTCCCTATGTGGGACCTTTCTACGGTTTTGGCGGCCATGAAAGGTGCCCCTTTCGAGCCTATCCAATCTATTAGCCTCAAACATTTGTCTTTTAAAACAGTGTTTTTGATGGCTCTCGCTTCGGTGAAGCGCATAGGTGACCTGCACGCGCTCTCCGTGAGCCCAGTGTGCTTAGAGTTTGGACCTAATGACTCTAAAGTCATACTCAAACCTAGGCATGGTTATGTGCCAAAATTCCTCAACACGCCGTTTCGGGCTCAGGTTATCTCCCTGTCTGCCCTGCCGGGATCAAGTGAGGAAGGGGACTCAAGTTTTCTTTGCCCCATTAGGGCTTTAAGAGCTTACGTGTCCCGCTCTGCTGTCTTCAGACAGACTGAGCAGCTCTTTGTCTCGTTCAGTGGACGTTCCAAGGGAATGGCTGTTTCGAAACAGAGCCTATCCAGATGGATAGTTGACGCCATAGCGCTGGCTTACACTGTCAAGGGCCTCCAGTGCCCGTTGGGCGTTAGAGCGCACTTCACGAGAGGCGTCGCCTCTTCGTGGGCTTGGTCTAGCGGGATTTCCTTACAGGACATATGTATGGCGGCAGGCTGGGCCTCGCCGTCTACATTTATTAGGTTTTACAACCTAGAGGTTCCCGCCTTGCAGGCTAAGCTACTATCGGTGTAGTCGAATCAGCTGTCTAACTAGAACACTGAAATTGCATGCGCAGCGCGCTACCGACTGTTTTATGGGCGGAATTGTGTAAGACCCACATTTCCCACATTAGTTCAGGTTCCCCACCCTACAATATAGGGAATTAAGGTCCCCCCCCTTATTCCCAGACTCTCTGTGAGTCTATCTGGTGATTATGCACTGTATACCTGGGTTAGCTTCCAGTGATTGGTGTTTTATCCCAGCACGCACGGCGTTTTACAAGGGGTTCCCGTAGCGTTTTTACAAAAAACGCAGTACGAGAGGACTCTCGTAAGAGAACGTACTCGGTTACTAACATAACCTCGGTTCTCTCTAGAAGAGGGAACGAGTACTGCATTCTCTGCCGTGCGTACGGTTCACTCTGGTTCGCTTCGGCGATGAAAATCAAGTGAATCAGCCTTTTCGAGCTCCTTTTATAGAGGTTAGCCACACCCGTCTCGGCGGGAAGTGGCAAGGAGGGCGCGAAGCGCCCTCATTGGCCTGATGTCACTTCAGGCCTCGCTCGATAGGCTTATGCAGTTGCCGCAGAACAGCCAATGAGCGAGCAAGCTGTCTCGCCATAGCTGTGTACTGCTGCAACGCGCTTTACATATATGGAAAATTAAGGATAATTTTTTGCTTCAGTATTTCGTGAAAAGAGACTTTTCCCGTAGCGTTTTTACAAAAAACGCAGTACTCGTTCCCTCTTCTAGAGAGAACCGAGGTTACGTTAGTAACCGAGTACGTTTCGCACCGCATTTGTTCTGACTGAACATCCAGGTACCATGCAATAATTCACCTTTTCGAAAGAAATACAAACGAGGAGTAATGCACTAATGAGTTCGCCAAATAACTAGACATTTTGTGTGAAATGAATTTCAAGCTCTGGTGGTAGCTAGCCTTGTAGACGGAAGAGTGATTTCTCTTATAAGCAGATATGCGCTTTCTGGATTAGTGGGAGTGGCTTGCGGAGCTGTGCAATGTGGTGCATTGTGGGAGTTGTTGTCTTTCATACAAATGCGTCCTGAAGTTATTTTTTGTCTTTCCTCGGTCACGAAGGCACCAAATTCAAAATTTATTTTACATTTCGACTACATATATGACCCACTTTAAATAAAAAACAATGTTCAAATGGGTGGAATGACCCTTTAATGTGCATTCAGTGTGTCGAAAACATTGCATTTAATTCACACTTAAGTGTATTGTTAACTGATATTAAAGTATATTTTAAATCACATTAATTGCGTGTCATTATATTTTGTAGTGCACTTTAAGTATATTTTAAAAGCACTAGAAGCAATTATTAAAGTATATATAAAGTTGTAATAAAGTACCAATTAAGTTTTTCCAAAAAATCACTCTTAATGGCAACTTATTACATTTTATTTCAACTTAATATATGATATATTTGAAATTAATTACACTTAATGTGCATTAAGTGCGCCGAAAAGATGGCATTTAATTCACACTTAAGTGTATATATTTAAAGTATATTATTTATGTAATAAGTACACTTTATAAAAGTACACTTAAGTGCACTTTTTTTTCACAAGGGTATGGTTGTCACGAATGCGAAATGAACAAGTATCGATTGCTCGGCGCGCCATTAACGTTACATTTAGATTTGCTTATGTTACTCCCTATCACTCTCCCAACCTTTAGTCGGTTCTGCACGGTTAAAGTATTTAACTCGTGTCTTATTTTGGCACAACAATGAAAAAATAAATATATATAATATAGTGTAATTTGACATTCATGTTTATATACATTGGACATAATACTGCACTAGTTGTATTACTTTGTGACAGCAATGTTTCATTAACCCTAGGAATAATGCACAAAAAAACAAAACAAAAAAAAAAACATGCTTTTTCTTACAATAAAAGCTTTTATGAGATGATTACAAAGTAACAATAATAGATGTTTTGGGTTCAGGTAGACTATTTAAAAGTTGGTTCAGGTATTAGGCTATTCCTCTATGTATTTCACATTTTAATTATACCCTAGTAATTATAAAATTAACTTTAGTTGGCCTGCTTTATGTTTTTTTTTTTTTTTTTTTTTTTGTCATTTACTGTTTTGAGTCAGGATGTTTTCACCTTAATAACATGTGTCAATGTGATTTGCTACAGAAAACTGCTGGTGGGAATAAAATAGCCTACAGTTTAAAACACATCTAGTGCGTTTTCTGCCAAAAAGCCCCTTTTTTTGTTTGTTTCATCTGACCATAGAATCCGGTCCCTTTTGAAGATCCAGTCATGTCTGACAACTGAATATGCTGGAGTTTAATTTTAGCGGAGCGAGGAGGATTTTTCTTGAAACCCTCCCAAACAACATGTGGGGATGTAGGGGTTGTTTGATTTTTTTTTTTAGGCTTTCTGACCCCAAGACTCAAGTAATCTCTGCAATTCTCCATCTGTGATCCTTGGAGAGTCTTTGGCCACTCAAACTCTCCTCCTCACCGTCCATTAAGACAATATAGACACACGTCCTCTTCCAGGCAGATTCGTAACATCATTAGTTGATTATAACTTCTTAATTATTGCCCTGATGGTCAAAATGGGGATTTTCAATTCTGTAGCTATTTTCTTACAGCCACTTTCTATTTTGTGATGCTCAACAATCTTTTGCTGCACATCTGAACTATATTATTTGGTTTTACTCATTGTGATGGATAATTAAGGGAATTTGGCCTTTGTGTTTCCTCGTATTTAAACTCCTGTGAAACAAGAAGTCATAGCTGGACAATTTCATGTTCCTAGTCACCCTGGTGTGCTAAAAAAGATAAATATTAATGGGAATATACTTCTGAGATATTTTACTCGTAAACAAAATCTAGAGGTGCCAATAATTATGGCCAATGTGTTTTGGAGATAAACATTTCATAATTTCATAATGTGATTTCCATTTTTTGACGCAGTCCGATCTTCCTAGCAGGCATCAAACTTGTTCCTTTTGGGCATCTGGAAGCAAAGAGTGTCCTTGGCCATGGCCAAAATGTTCTTTACATTGGCGCTGGCTAGCTATGCATTAACTATGCGCTAATGCTTGTGTTACCTAATTGGGTCCTAAGATTTTAAAAGTTGTGTAGTCTATCCTTGCATTTACAATGTTATATTTTTTTAGGAACTGTCAGAAACAACAGACTGACAGCTGCGGCCACCGATCAAGAGATCAAATTATTTATTAAAAAATGGCTTCATCTTGCAAGTGACCGAGACGGAGGGAGAAGAGAAAGAGAAACGGAGGAGGGTCCAAGACACCAGTAAGTCAGTTACATTGTGTTTTTGCTAGATGTGTATAATACCATGGTCTGTCTGAATACTTTATTCTGATTGGCTGCAAGGTGTAGCCATTTGTAACACTTTACAAGTTAACATTAGTTAACTACTTTAGTTAACATGTGGCATGAACAATTCTTCTACAGTATTTATTAGGGGTGGAACGGTACATGTATTCGTATTGAACCGAAACGGTACGGGCCTCACGGTTCGGTGCATGAATATACATGGAGAATACACGGTATAAAAATAAATAAAACTTGCGTGCAAATTAATTAATGTAATGCGGAACTACTGTTAGATACGCGGGTTATTTAGGGACACCTAATCTGTAGCTCCGCCTTAGCTCTGAAGCTCTGTGTCTATAATGAACAGACTGCGATGTCAAGATCGCAATGCTGGAATATGTTGTGTGCGTGCGTGTGTGAGAGAGAGATCGAGGCGTGAGCGCGATCGAACAGTGGAAATATAAAAACATACTCCATCATTTTGTTCATACAGGACATCATTCAAACTGCAAAGTGTTTACTTATATTTGTGTACACTCGCAGTAAAACACAACATTGTGCTTTTGTCAAACTGTAACCTACAACTATCACCCAACCAAAATCTCTCTCTCTCTCTCTCTCTCTCTCTCTCTCTCTCACTCACTCACTCACTCACTCACTCACTCACTCACACACACACACACACACACACACACACACACACACACACACACACACACTGTTTAAAAGCAAAAAATATTTATCCAACCCCATTTAAAAACAGTCTGTGGGTGCCATCTTTTGGACATTCATCATATTGCATTGGTTTTCATTTCTTGTCCTAAAAATAAACAGAGCACTAATCTGTTTATTTTTAAGTTACACATTCTACATTGATTAAAAAATTAAATAAAATGTGTTTTTAATGGTAGTATTATTTTATACAGAAATAAATTATGTATAATTAACATGAGAATAAAGTTAGTGTTCATTAAAATTTTAAGGAAAACAAATATATTGATCTGAAATGTAGCAAATTTATTTTAAATTCATTCAGGTACAATTACAAAACACATCTAAAGTTCTTTTTGTATTTTTATTAATTTAATTAATAAACTAATTATATAAAACTATTGTCAATAGACTACAAATAAACTGGTTCTATGCCTTTACTTTATTAATAAAACCTTTTTTTTAAATACAAGGCTTAAAGGAGAACTCCAGTCAATTTTAACATTGAGCTAATTTTTTTGTAAATTTGGAGTGCTGTCAGTACAGAGAACAACGACAAAAATCGGTGTCGCCTACACCGTGTTATCCTCTTTTTAAAATTTGCACCTTGTTGACTTCAATGGGGCAAGTTTTAAACCTGCTTTTAGCCTCTTAACATCCTTGATGTGTCATTACAAGTGCACCAGCCATGTGAGTGATTTTATTCAGAGTGAACACGGTGAATCTGACTGCAGTAGATGTGAAAGATATGAATAAAAATGCAGTTAATTCGGCCAGCGCACATACCTGTATTTACTTCCTGTTTTCGGTCGAAGTCCACAGTAGTCGATTGTCGAGTTCACGGGCGTGATCATAGGTAACTAAGCAACAGTGGAGAACTCGACAATCGACTACTGTGGACTTCGACCGAAAACAGGATGTAAATACAGGTATGTGCGCTGGCTGAATTAAAATCACTTTTATTCATATCTTTCACATCTACTGCTGTCAGATTCACCGTGTTCACTCTGAATAAAATCACTCACATGGCTGGTGCACTTGTAATGACACATCAAGGATGTTAAGAGGCTAAAAGCAGGTTTAAAACTTGCCCCATTGAAGTCAACAGGGTGCAAATTTTAAAAAGAGGATAACACGGTGTAGGCAACACCGATTTTTGTCGTTGTTCTCTGTACTGACAGCACTCCAAATTTACAAAAAAATTAGCTCAATGTTAAAATTGACCGGAGTTCTCCTTTAAGACATTTATTTTCCTTTGGTGGTACAGCCTACAGACATGCACAAGAAAAAAAAATTGCCTTCTACATTTTTGTTTTGCTTTTCCCTCCATTGTACAGAACTCGTACCGAACCGAGGTATGAACCGAACCATGACTTCTGTGTACCGTTCCACCCCTAGTATTTATTAATCGTAATTAATGCTAATTGTGATGCTTACTAATGCATTACTAAAATCAAAAGTTGTATTTGTTAACATTAGTTAATGCACTGTGAACTAACATGATCAAACAATGATTGACTGCAACTTTAAGAAAGCTAGTTAATACATTAACTAATGTTAACAAATAAGACCTTACAGTGTTACCAAACCGTTTAATGCACTGGTAGTTCCAGTCCATTTATTCACCATTCATTATTAATGTGCTGCTTTGATTAAAGCACAGAGACAGCCGTTTTTAAAACTTGCAGCTTCACTTTTAGTAAATAGACGGTGTATAGACGCAGGTAATTCCTGAACGCATCTCTCACTACAGTGCCTGCTTTTTTTGTTTTGTATTTATTTATTTTATTTTTTAATTATATTTTGTTTAGGGCTTTTTTATTTTGGCTTCTAAGTAGTTGTGTGTGTGTTTGTTTTGTACTTCAACACTATTGTATTATCAGGGTTCTGTTACTGATTCAACAGGTTTTTTTTCATTTGTGTATCCAATAAAGGCTTGCAAGATTGCCATGATGCAGATGGGCCCAGTCAAGGAGGTCAAATTCTATAATTTTGGATGGATCCATTTGCCAAGGTTTTGTAGTGTGTTAACTTCTGTGGTGTCTGGTTTTTTTTTTTTTTTTTTGGATGACCAAGGCTACTGGAAACATGTTTTGTTTTTATTTAGTTTTTACTATGCTTTCTATGCATATATTTAGTGTTTGTTTATTGTTGGGGTTTATTTTGGTTTGTTTTTTTGTTTAGATTGCTTTCCAGTTTTGAAAATGTAAACTTACAGTGGGTTGTTCTTTGGCAATATTAATATTAATAAATGATGCAAATGTTTTCAGAAATGTGTTTGAATCATCTGTTGTAACTTATCTTAACATAAAGAGGGGCCATTTTTACATTTATCTTTTCTGTATGTTGGATATTGTTGATGCAGAGTTCACTTAGTGTCAGTGATATTCAGTCACTGAGTTTCCCAAAGTTTTAATGGCACAGCATGCACACACAAAAACACACATTTAAGGCTTATTTAGTTAATTCTTGGCTAATATTTGGTTGAACAAATGGCCTGCTTGTGGACCAGATCTGGTAAACAGGAGTGGACCACCCAAGTGCCATCATTTCAGGTATACATACAAGGTGTCGAATCTGGGCCCGAATTAAAATGAACTGTGGCTCAGATTTGTGCCAGTTCTGCTTCATTTGTTTTGTTTATGGCTGACATGTGGCATTGCTATGGCTTAATTGTGGCCCAAATCTGGCAAACAGGAGCGGACTGCCCAAGTGCCATAATTTTCATCTGGCCCACATACCACGTGGAATGATGGCACATGGGCGGTCCGCTCTTGTTTACCAGATCTGGGCCACAATTAAGCCATAGCAATGCCGCATGTCAGCCGTAAACAAAACAAATGAAGCAGAACTGGCCCATATCTGGCCCAGACACCAAAGTTGCTGTGGCCCAGATCCGGCCCACACTTGACACTTTCATCCGGCCCACATACCGCGTGGAATGATGGCACTTGGGCGGTCCGCTCCTGTTTGCCGGATATGGGCCACAATTAAGCCATAGCAATGCCGCATGTCAGCCGTAAACAAAACAAATGAAGCAGAACTGGCCCATATCTGGCCCAGACACCAAAGTTGCTGTGGCCCAGATCCGGCCCACACTTGACACTTTCATCTGGCCCACATACTGTGTGGAATGATGGCACTTGGGCGGTCCGCTCCTGTTTGCCGGATATGGGCCACAGTCAAGTGTGGGCCAGATGTGGGCCAATTCGGCTTCATTTATTTTGTTTATGGCTGACATGTGGCATTGCTATGGCTTAATTGTGGCCCATCATTCCACGCGGTATGTGGGCCAGATGAAAGTGTCAAGTGTGGGCCGGATCTGGGCCACACCAATTTTGCTATCTGGGTGTGCATTCCAGCATTGCAATCTTGACATCGCAGCCAATTCATTATAGCCGTAATAAAATATAATACTAAATATAAATAGTCAACCTATTTGCAGCAGATGATAGTAGATTTCAGATCAATATATTTGTTTTCCTTACAATTTTAATTAACACTAACTTTATTCTCATCTGAATTATAAATAATTTATTTCTGTATAAAATAATACTACCATTAAAAAATACATTTGATTGTCTTTTTTAATCAATGGAGAATGTGTGACTTAAAAATAAACAGATTATTGCTCGGTTTGAGGACAAGAAATAAAAACCAATGCAATATGATGAATGTCCAAAAGATGGCACCGACAGACTGTTTTTAAACGGGGTTGGATACATTTTTTTTTCTTTTAAACTGTGTGTGTGTGTGAGAGAGAGAGAGAGAGAGAGAGAGAGAGAGAGAGAGAGAGAGAATTTGGTTTGGTGGCAGTTGTAGGTTACAGTTTGACAAGAGTTTATAGTTTGACAAAGCACAATGTTGTTTTATTGCGAGTGTACACAGGGTGGCGGTGCCACCGGCTTGGGCCCGTAATCGCTGCTCGCAGCTATATTTTTAGGGCCCAAGCCCTGAAAGGGCGAAGGCCCTATTGTTTTCATAAGGATTATTATTAGGCCAGCCCAACAGGAATTCGGCTATTATGGGTTGTTTGGAAAACGCTTGCTGTGGAATTTGATGACCTCCTCCTAGAGAATTCATCCGATCCCCATCAAACTCGGTGTGCATGAAGTCAAGACATTGAGGATGCTAAATTGCGGATGGATTTTTGATATCTCGAACGGTTTGGCCATGGCGAGGAAACGAATTTATGGCGAGAAAAGAGAAACACGAAGTGGTATAACTTCTGCATACATTAACTGATCTTGATGAAACTTTACCAGTGTGTTCGTGGTGAGAGGGCAATCAGATGGATGTAACTATTGTGAGTCAAAGTTATAGCGCCACCAACTGGCAGCAGGAAGTGTGTCACTTTCAAAATGCTTTTGACAAAAATGGGGGGGTTAGTTTTACCCACAGTTACAAAAATTAGTACGTATATTGGTCTCATCGAGCCGGACAACTTTCTAATTTACAGTCATTAGCTCCGACCAACAGGAAGTCAGATATTTTGGTTTGAATGTGGATTTTTTTTATATTTCAGACTCTGAGTTTTTAGCTACTCCTCCTAAGTGGTTTATTTTATTCACATCAAACTTTTTCAACATGATGAAAATACATTAAAGATGCTAAATTGTGAACGGATAATAAATATCTCAAACGGTTTTGCTATGGCGAAGGATTAAAATAATGTCAAAAATGGAAACACTAAAAGCCTCTTATCTTCTAAAAATGTAATTATACACCATTTATTTCTATATAAAATTATACAAATATCAGAACTAAACCCATTGTATTCTTTTTTTTCAATTTAATAATTGTTTAAGTTTAAAAACAGGCAGAATGTTTTTCTAGTCCAAAAAATAAATGAATCATGTCATTTATAGTGCTATACTGCCCTCTTGTGTTCAAAATCAGGTAGGCCTATAGTATTTATATATAAATATATTAGGGAGGTGACTGTGGGAATATTTTCCCACCGGTTAACCAACGTGTGACAGCGCTGAGGGCTTTTAAATCGCTAACTTAAAAGCGAAAGTAAAATACGAACGTCCGCACAGACCTAGATAATGGTCAGAGTAGAGCAAGCGTTTTCAATGTATTCCTATGGAAGTCGGAATGAACTAAAACAATTGATGTATGTTTTTATGTGTGCACTGTTCAATCACGCCCGCGACACACACACAGACACATTCCAGCATTGCAATCTTGACATCGCAGCCTGTTCATTATAGCCCTAATAAAATATAATAATAAAATAGTCAACCTAACATATAAAAATTACACTGCTCTGTTTAAATAGTCAGTAATACAATTTGTATCATTCACGGTAAGCACCGCTCCACTGTGATGTTTCCAAGCACATTTCGGCGCATGTAAAGAGGATGATTTTTCTACGTCGGTATTGGAACGTGAGTGAAGTACAAAGCCTATGATAAAGAATAGTTTACCATCCTTCGATATTGGAACACGAGTGAAGTACAACGCATATAATAAAGAATAGTTTAGCATCCAAATACATCGCAAATGTTGAAACATTTTGATTCTAATGAGAGGGTTACGTGAGCCCAACACTGCTTACATTCGTTTTTATTTTTACATTAAATTTAAAGGATTTGTTGTGGAATATTTTGAGTGTATCATAAAATCAGAATAAGGTAAGACAAGTAATATTTTCTGTCTTTTATATATATGTATAATGTAGACACACGGCAGATGTAGACCTGTGAAAGGTTTATTGATATCTTAGATACTGTTGCCGTGGCAACGCATCAAACTTTAATATTCTTTTCAGATGCTTTTGAGACTCTTAACATACTTGAAATTGGATGAAACTCGACAGACACATCACATTTATTAGCCAGTAGACATGTGCAAAGTTTCAGAAATGGGCATGATGAGGGGCTCAGTAGCGCCACCTTTAGTCAAAAATGGGGGCTTAGTTTTAAGTAGAGTCACAAAAATCGTTATGTATATTGTTCTCATCAAGCCGGACAACTTTCTAATTTATAGTCATAAGCTCTGACCAACAGGAAGTGAGATATTTTGGTTTGAATGTGATTTTTTGGAGAATTCTCTCTCTCTCACTCTGTATCTGTGTCTCAGTGTGTGTGTGTGGGGTGTGGGGGATTTGTCTGTTAAGAGAGATTTGCTTTTATAATTGTTTTTCAAGGTTTCAGGGGCTTTTGGGGCCCTTAACATGCTCGAAAACTCTTGAAACTTTGCACACAGGTCAGAACCTGCGGCCATCAGGGCCGGGCTGAAGCTGGTACCCGGGCGTGGCAGGGGGGCTCAACAGCGCCCCCTTGAATGGGGTCCGAAAACTTGGTCCATAGATCAAACTAGCTTGCATGAATTAATATGAAACTCGGTACACATATAGATCTCATTGGGCCGAACAACTTTCGCACTCTTAAGTTATACGCCAGCCCAACAGGAAGTCAGCTATTATGGGTTGTTTGGAGAACGCTTGCTGTGGAATTTGAAACACCCCTCCTAGAGAATTAATTCAATCCCCATCAAACTCGGTGTGCATGAAGTCAAGACATTGAGGATGCTAAATTGCGGACGGACTTTTGATATCTCGAATGGTTTGGTTGTGGCGAGGAAACGAATTTATGGCGAGAAAAGAGAAACACGGAGTGTTATAACTTCTGCATACGTTAACTGATCTTGATGAAACTTCAGCAGTGTGTTCGTGGTAAGAGGCCGATCAGATGGATGTAACTATTGTGAGTCAAAGTTATAGCGCCACCAACTGGCAGCAGGAAGTGTGTCACTTTCAAAATGCTTTTGACAAAAGTGGGGGGGGGGTTAGTTTTACCAGCAGTTACAAAAATCAGTATGTATATTGGTCTCATCGAGCCGGACAACTTTCTAATTTACAGTCATTAGCTCCGACCAACAGGAAGTCAGATATTTTGGTTTGAATGTGGATTTCTTTGCAAAATCAGCCTCTGAATTTTTACCCACTCCTCTTAAGTGGTTTATTTTATTCCCACCAAACTTTTTCAACATGATGAAAATACATAAAAATGCTAAATTGTGAACGGATAATACATATCTCAAATGGTTTTGCTATGGCAAGGTATTAAAGTAATGTCAAAAATGGAAACACTGAAAGCCTCATAACTTCTAAAAATGTAATTATACACCATTTATTTCTATATAAAATTATACAAATATCAGAACTAAACCCATTTTATTCTTTTTTTTTTTTTTTTTTTATTTAATAATTGTTTAAGTTTAAAAACAGCCAGAATGTTTTTTTAGTCCAAAAAATAAATAAATCATGTCATTCATAGTGCTATACTGTAACGAGGAGTCAGTGTCGTGAGGATCCATATGCAGCTTTATTAAAACAGAATGCAAGTCAAACAGGCAGAGTTCAATCACGGGCTTCAAACACAATGTAGATAAGGCAGAATCAAAGTCAGAGTTCAGGCTGAAGATCAGGGCAGGCGGCAAACACACAGGATAATCAAATGACAAGGCAGATGGAATCAGAATAGGCAGGCGGCAAAGAATCAGAGTCCAGTAAACAGTCCAGGTCATACACGGGAAATCACACACGGAATAAACGCTCAGAAATGTTTGCATGGCAAGACAAGACTTCGCAATGAGGAAGCTGGGAGAACAGTTTAAATAGTTGAGAGTCAATGGAAAACACCTGTGAGTCAATGGAAAACACCTGTGAGTGAAATCAGCCACAGGTACGGGGTATATGGGAAATGAAGTCCAAAGAGTTAGTACTCAGGTGATGGTGACCTCTGGTGGTGAGCGGAGGGAGCCACAGAGGCTGAATTCGTGACAGAGCCCCTCCCCTGTGAGCGGCTCCTGACGCGAGGAGGCAAACGACGCCGGGGTCTTCCTCGAGGTCTTGGGGCAGGTTTGTTCGGGTGGTCTCTGTGGAAATCAGTAGTGAGTGAAGGGTCTAGAACATCATCAGCATTGATCCAGGACCTCTCCTCTGGACCGTATCCCTCCCAGTCCACGAGGTACTGGAGGAACCTGCCCCGACGACTAGAGTCCAGGATTTCATGGACCCGGTAAGCTTCCTGGCCGTCGATGATGATGGGAGGAGCTCTCTGGTCACCAGCCTCATCTAGGACCTCCTCTCCTCTCAGACCACCAGCGGGCTTGAGCAAGGAGACATGAAAAGTGGGTGAGATGCGGTAATGGTCAGGTAAGGCTAATCTAAATGAAACTGGAGTGATTTGTCTAATGATTTTGAAAGGACCCACGTACCTGGGACTGAGCTTCTTGCAGGGTAACCGGAGCCGTATGTCACGGGTGGACAACCAAACCCATTGCCCTGGTTGGTAGTTGGGATTGGTTCGCCGATGACGATTGGCCTGTTCTCTGGTGCGATGAACTGCTCTTTGTAGATGGACATGAGCATTGTTCCACGTCTCCTCACTGCGTTGTAACCATGAGTTAATTGCAGGTAAGTCCGAGGGTTCTCCAGACCATGGAAACAATGGGGGTTGGAAGCCTAGGATGCATTGGAAGGGGGTGAGACCTGTAGATGGCTTGCGGAGTGAATTTTGAGCATACTCGGCCCATAGCAGATACCGACTCCAGTCGGACTGATTCTTCTGGCAATATGAGCGAAGGAAGCGGGTGAGTTCCTGATTTAATCTTTCCACTTGACCGTTGGCTTCAGGATGGTATCCGGAGGTTAAGCTGACATTAATGTTCAGTAGCTGACAGAAAGCGGACCAGACTCTGGAGGTGAACTGCGGACCCCGATCAGAGACTACATCTTCCGGTAGACCATAGAATCTAAATACATTATTGCAGAGAACTTCAGCAGTTTCCAGAGCAGTGGGGAGTTTGGGAAGAGGTATCAGTCTGCAGGCTTTAGAGAAACGATCAATTACCGTGAGAATGGTAGTGTGGCCCTGAGAGAGTGGTAGGTCAGTCACGAAGTCAATGGCGATGTGTGACCATGGTCTTTGTGGGATGGGTAATGGATGAAGAAGGCCGGCAGGTAATTGACGCGGAGATTTGGAGGTATTGCAGATGGTGCAATTCTGAATGAACGTGATGGTGTCCGTTCGTATAGAAGACCACCAGAACTTATTGTTGAGGAGTTGTACTGTAGCCGTTATACCTGGATGACCGGAACTAGGGTTATTGTGTACCATTTGTATTACTCTCTGTCTTAGGGCCTGTGGAACGTACGTGAGGTTGGGTGGGGTTTCAGCCGGTGGTGGCTCGATGACCTGGGCTTCTGCGATTTCGGTTAGTATGTCCCACTGCACAGGTGCGAGAATGATAGTGGATGGAATGATGGGTTCTTGATCTGGCGATAGGAGGTCAGACTCATGAAGTCGAGAAAGAGCATCCGCCTTGGTATTTTGAGAGCCTGGACGATAAGTAACTCTGAAATCGAATCTGGTGAAAAAGAGTGACCATCTGGCTTGTCGATGGTTGAGTCGTTTGGCTGATTTCAGATACTCTAGGTTACGATGATCAGTGAGAACAGTGAACGGATGTTTAGCCCCCTCCAGCCAGTGACGCCACTCCTCGAATGCTGCCTTCATTGCGAGAAGTTTGCGGTTGCCAACGTCATAATTCTGCTCGGTAGAGTTCAATTTACGGGAGAAGAACGCACAGGGGAAAAGTTTGGGAGGTTCACCCTGGCGTTGTGAAAGCACTGCCCCAACGCCTGTGCTGGAAGCATCTACTTCCACTATGAATTCACGTTCAGGATCAGGATGGTGCAGGATGGGAGCGGTCGTGAATTTCTCTCTTAGTGAACGGAACGCTGCTATAGCTGCTGAAGACCAGGTTAGACGTTGGGTTCCCTTTTTGATCATGGATGTCATAGGGGCAGCGATACTGCTGAAGTTACGGATGAACCGCCGATAGAAATTGGCAAATCCTAAGAAGCGTTGTAGTTCCTTGAGAGTGGTAGGTTGGGACCAGTGAACTACCGCCTGTACCTTCCTCTCGTCCATGGCGACCCCTCCAGAGCTAATCACATACCCGAGAAAGGAGATGGTCTCTTGGTGGAACTCACACTTCTCTGCCTTGGTGTACAGTTGGTGTTGAATGAGACGTTTCAGGACTTCTCTGACGTGTTTAACATGCTCCTCGTAAGTTTCGGAGTAAATCAGGATGTCATCAATGTAAACAATTACCCTTTGGTTCAGCATGTCTCTGAAAACGTCGTTAATGAAAGCCTGAAACACGGAAGGACTATTGGACAGGCCGAACGGCATAACAAGATATTCGTAGTGCCCCGTCGTGGTGGAGTGTAATAGCAATTTTTTATCTCACTGGGAAAAACAGCATCACATGTGTAAGAACACTCAAGAGGCAAAATTGTAATAAAGAAAAGAGGTTTTATTCTCTGAGGATTCGTTACAATTCCGCAGCTACCCAGACTTGTAAGCAAACAATCCTGAAGACATAATAAAACTGAGACATTTTATACAGGTCCCCAACATCTTGACCACACCTTCCTTGGTTAGTGTTATTTTACAGAAAAGATACCTTCTATCTTCAACTGGTTTGGACTGGTTTCTTATCCCCCCCTGAGCAGACTACACTGTTCTTTGATCCTTGATAACTCAAAAGGCCTTCATTTATGACCTAAATTGCGTCCTGCTTCCCCTAAGGGGAGGGCATGGGACCCCATTTTTATTGTTAAACGACCCCTGTATTCTCCTGCTTGGATCCTTTCTCGTGCCCAGGTATAAATATTTATTACCCTGTCTCCCTGTCCCTTCTTCAGCTGTTAGAAAACCCCCACAAAAGCACATGGTCAGATATTTCTTATACATAGTTTAAATGAAATCAACAAGTTTAAATGAATAAACACAAGCACAATGAATTTTTCATTAACATCTCCCCCCTGTTTATCATTCTCTGATAACCAACAAAATAATAAAAATTCATTTCTATTGTCTAAATTAATCAACCCATTTTGTTATTGAATCCCCAAGAATACAATCACTTCAAGCTTTTCTTTACATCACAGTTATACTCCTCATTACTGACTTTCATATACCTGATCATTTCACTTGAATCTTGTAGAAAATTTAAGATGGAAAAGTTTAGGCTGTTTTTTGTAAGGATAGGCCCTCAATTGTTTAGCAAGCAAATAAAGATTCATATAAGGCCGGGCTAGTCGGATAAGCACTGTTATCGCGTCCCCAGCTCTAGGCTGGACCCTCGGTCACCTTACTATGAGGAAAAAGTAGTAATATGGAAAACTTCATCACCCCATATCTGATTTCACAGTCTTATGATAGAGAAAAATTCAAAACATAATACAAAATACATTCAGAAATCCCTCATTTCAATCTCTCACATCTGTATGTCATACAGATAACCATTCTTGTCTTTCTTCACATATCATCACTCTTACATCAGAGAAGCAAAAAAAATAAAAATTTTAGAAACTAATAACAATAAAATAGCAAATAGGACAGTAAATCATTAACATCAAATTTTAGCAATCAAGCAAAGTTTGAGGAAAGGAAAACATCTCTTTCATGTTCCCAGAAAGGCAAAAGAAGAATTTATCACATCTCTGTGTAAATCTCGTCGCTGTCATAGTCACACTGCTGCTCATCAGCGGCTGAACGCATAGCTATTTTTACTGCTTGTACTGACGTCATTGTTTTGGCTGTCCCTGCTCTAATCAGTCTTTGCACTGAGCTTGAAATACACCTCAGGATACATGGCAAACAAATCAGAACTAATAATCCCATACCCACAATTGGCAAAACAGTTTGAAGTATTCTGGAAAACCACCCTGACCACAAGGACGTCAGCCACCCCATCCATCCGCTTCCACTAGCTGGAGAGGGCTCCTTTACGGCTTCCCTCATGTGATCGATGATATTGGTTATGTTGTCACTATAATCAGGAATGTTAAAACAGCATGATACCCCCAGCATTTTACAAACACCTCCCCTCTCAGCCGTGAGTAAGTCTAAGACCAGACGGTTCTGTACCAGCGCTTCTCTCACATGTTTCATTTCATCATTTATCAGTGTAAAGGCATTTTCTGTGCTATTGGCTATTGCTAATACCGTCCATGCTAACCCATTGATCTTGTTGATCGCTACAGTTGTTCCCACCCCCAGGAAAATTGACCAACCTATGTTTGCCCCTGGCGTTGTCCATGGGTCTGCCAATGTATATCCTGCATAACTATTTGGCAGAACGTCAGGCAAAATCTTAATATCTCTTTTTTCTCTTTTACCCACTTTGTTTGGCAAATACACAGAAGTACCCACATTCATTAAGGCTGGATAACAACACCCTGACCAGTCCTTTTTTGGCATACGGTGATATGCTCTATCACCACAAACCCATACTGCTGCAGGGGAACTTTGATGCGGTTTATCAAATGGACACTTAAAGGTGATCTCCTTGTCGTTGACGTTTGCTGTGCAATTGTCCATTGTCCCATCCAGCACGTTGATTTTGATTCTGCAATCAGACCACCCAACTCTCAGTGATCTCGGTCTGTTGAAACAAACACAAACATCTCCCTGTGCAGAGGTTACTCTCAGAGGTGGAATTGCAATCTCAGTGTTGTTGTACTGCTCAACATGATCGCAGTTGTCAGCAGGCTGTTCCGTTGGTGTCCCTCCTCTTTCTAGCTCTGCAGCAGCTTTCAGCACATCAGTCATCTGCTGAGGAATCAGACACTTAGTTTCATTAACAGTAGCCGCCACTAGGGGGACAGCTTTCCATGCATGTGACATTTGAAGACACATCCAGCAGCTCGTCTTGATCTGTAGCTCCTCCTTCTGCAAAAGTGCCAGAGCACACGCCTTGTTTCCCTGGCATTTCATCATTGCATTCTTTACTTCAGGATTTATCTGACCTTTACTTGTTCCTTCGTCTCTCATCCAGGCCAGCTCCTCTCCAGAGGCCCGTTCGATCTCGGGTTGTCCTGGCAGTACGAGAGGTTTCGCTGTTGCTATTGTTGGTGGTCGTGGCCTCGCTGCATACACCATGATGTCCACCTGCTCATACCAATCAGCATTATACATGTCTAGACCACAAAAGTACCTGCCCTGGTCGGAACGTGTTGCTTTTTCCAATGTCACTGTCATTCCATATCTGTTGTTGGACAGTTTGTCCTCAGGGTGCACCCGAAATCTCTCGTCATGCCCGCGCTTGACGTCAAAAGCGTACGCCTTCACGTTGTCCCATCTACATGGACTTTCACAGAAATAGAAGGGTGCGTGCTGTTCAGCCTGTCCGTCACACTCCTGACAATTGGCTTGGAACGGGTTGCATTTGAAAGTTATGCTCATCCCTTCCTCGATCGTGACGGTGAGCCCGCCGTCCAGTCCTTTCACTGGCTCCACTTTCACGAACTCACTTGCTTCTCTCCTTCCACGTCGTCTGTTGGTGCTGTTTAGCACTGCCGTTTCAGTCTCGTTGGTGTGTCTTCCCGCAGACCACACTCGAAAGCCCTCAGTAAAATACAAAATAGTCAAGCAAATTGTCACTGATATCACAGTTAAGAATAATGTGCTCTTATAAAGTCCGCACATTCCTGGCAGTCTAAACGGATGCCATGGTTTCGGACGGTCCATCTTGTGACTGCTGTAACTGTGTTGTGCAAGGAAATACTTTTTAAACAATTCAGAGTCTTATCAGTCTTTGTTGATGTACAGTGTGTGCCCTGATGGTTGTTGTGCAATCAGAAACCTTCTCTTCTCCCAGTTCCCTCCTCGCAGCTCGTATTTCACTCCGCTTGTGACTGCTGCTAGAATGTGTGGATCTGTTGTCAGTAAATCTGTAAGTCTTGTTAGCTCAGTGATCAATGTCTCTGACTGTACAAATGGTTTTACTCTGCACACTGGTCTTACCACTCTTCCTGAGTGACCTTGCACCTGCACTTGGTACTCTGGCTTGCTTTTAGGGCTTATTGTTGAGCTTGTTGTTGTCCTTGGGGCTCCTCCTCCTGTCGCTCTTCCGATATGGGTGGAACCTTCCTGCAGTGGCTGGCATGAATCCAGGTCGCCCGTTCTCCGACCTTCACCGCCGTGTACGTGACCAGCAAGACTTGGAACGGTCCTAGCCACCGTTTCGGCCTCCAGCTTTTTCTCCTGAGGTCGCGGATCACCACGTAATCACCTGGTCTGACGTTGTGCAGGAACGTCTCTGCTACCTTGCTCTGGGCTGCTTTTACCTGCACAGAAACAGCAGATAACAGACACGACATTTCCTTGCAGTAATTCAACATTTCATTCTCACACACATCTGTTGATGGAAGCCGCCTTTTTTCCCCCACTATACCCATGAACGGTGGTCTACCAAATAGAATTTCAAACGGGCTCAAATTCGTTTTTACTCTCTTCCTCATTCTCATGTACATCAGTACAGTGGGTAGCGCTTTCACCCATGACAATCCTGTTTCTTCGCAACATTTTGCCAGTTTGGTTTTCACCGTCTGGTTCTCACGTTCAACCGCACCTCCGCTGGCAGCGTGATATGCACAATGTGTTCTCAAATCGATTCCCAAGAACTGACCCACCTGTTTGATTGTCTCATTGACAAAGTGTCTTCCGTTATCTGAACTTATCTTCCTTGGGACGCCCCATCGGGGCACGACTTCGGTCAGCAGCGCTTTCGCCACTGCCGCAGCATCCTGTTTTGAGGTGGGAAAAGCCTCCACCCATTTTGAAAACATGTCAACAAGTACCAAACAATATTTCTGCTTTCCACAAGGGGTCAGTTCAATGAAATCGATCATTAAATATTCAAATGGCCCATCTGGGGCTGGTTGGCTTGCCAATGGTGTTTTAATGCCCCGTGCAATGTTGTATGCGGTACAAATCGCACATTTTTTGCAAAAATTTTCAGCATATATTGTGAAACCTTTGGTAAACCACAATTCTCTCATTTGCATAATCATCCCCGCCTTTGACACATGGTCTTTCCCATGTGTCAACTTAGAATAATGCTGGAAAAAATGGCTTGGTAGGCACGGCTTCCCCCCAACAGATGTCCATACACCATCCACAAGGCGGCAGCCTGCCGCCTTCCATTTGTTTTTCTCAGCTCCTGTGGAAAAAGACTGCATGCTCTGTAAACAAGGAGAAATGTCATTATGAAGGTTAATGTCAACTGATACGCAGGTGGCGGCACTGGTATCAGCTTCAGTCTGGGTTGCTGCCGCTGTTTTTGCTGCCATATCTGCTCTGGCGTTGCCTGTTGAGATAGAAGTCTTATCGTTAGTGTGCGCTGCGCATTTGCAAACTGCAATCTTGTCTGGAAGCAGAATGGCCTCCAAGAGGTCAGATACCAAAGTAGCATTCAGTATGGGTCGGCCGTCTGACTTCAAAAACTGTCTGTGTTTCCACAAAGCGCCAAAGTCATGTGTGACCCCAAAAGCATAACGCGAGTCTGTGTAAATCGTCATGCATTTACCAGTCATTAGTCTGCATGCTTCAGTCAGGGCGACTAACTCAGCTGCCTGTGCTGAGTAATTGGATGGCAATCTGCCAGATTTTACAGTTTCAAATTCAGTCGTCACCGCATAACCTACGTTATTCTGTCCTGTTTGTGGATTCTTCGACGCAGATCCATCCACAAAGAGGACATTATCACAATTTTCAAGCGGAATGTCTAATAAATCTGGGCGCGGTGTGCATACCTGCTCGAGAGCTGACAAACAACAGTGATGCTCTTCACCGTCCTGTTGTGTTGGCAAAAGAGTCGCAGGATTCAATCTTGTACATCTTTTGACAGTGATATTTGGCATATCAAGCAAAATCGTATGGTACCTCAGCCATCGGGCTGTAGACAAGTGTGATGTTCTCTGCTCCTGCAAGATCAACGACACCGCATGCGGAACTTCTAAGGTCAAATCAGCATAGCCCACAAACTCTCTTGAAGCCATTACGGCCAGCTCAGCTGCCGCCACTGCCCGGAGGCAGTGTGGCAGCCCTGCTGCTACAGGGTCGAGTTTGCTTGAGAAATAGGCCACGGGCCTTAAACGATCACCGTGTTTTTGCAGGAGCACAGAAGCCATAAAGCCATTTCTCTCATCGACCATCTGCGTGAACGGACGGTCTATTACCGGCAGGCCTAACGAAGGAGCCATACACAACTGTGTTTTCATGTTATCAAATGCGACCTCAGCTTCACTTGTCCAAACAAGTCTGTCACATGATTTCAACCCCTTCCCTGTTGTAAGGGCTCGTAGGGGCTGCTCTAAAATGGCATAGTTGGGGATAAATGTTCGGCAGTAAGCACACATCCCCAAAAATGACAACATCTGTTTTTTTGTTACAGGCTTTGGGGTTTCTTTTATGCCCTGCACCCTTTTCTGTGACAATGCTTTGCTGTTTGGTTTAATAACATGCCCCAGGAAAGTCACTTCCTGTTTCACAAACTGCAGCTTTGAAAGGCTGACCTTGTGGCCCTCCCTTTCAAGATGCTTGAGGAGAGACACACTGTCAGCCCTGCAAACAGCTTCATTCACTGAACAGATCAAAAGGTCATCAACATAAGACAACAGCGCCGTTCCTTCTGACAAAGTCAAATTCTCAATACTTCTTCTGAGCGCTTCATTGTACAAAGTTGGTGATTCGCAAAAACCCTGACATAACCTCGTAAACGTGTACCCCTTACCATTAAAATCAAATGCAAACCAAAACTGGCTTTTCTCATCAATCGGAACGCTAAAGAAAGCATTAGCCAAATCCACCACAGTAAAGTATGTTGCATTTTCTGGAATCTGAGTTAGGATGGTATAAGGATTGGGTACTCGTGGGGCGCGGGCGATGACTGCTGAATTCACCGCCTGGAGGTCCTGAACAAATCTCCATTGCAATGGTTCACCTGGGTTACGTGCTTTCTTTACAGGAAAAATTGGGGTTCTGACAGGTGAATCATTGCAAGGTCTAATTACCCCCTCCTTCAATAGAGCGTCAAACACTGGTTTTATGCCCTCTATTGCCTCACGTTTCAATGGATATTGCGCTTTACATGGTCTGAAATCAGATTTTGGTGTTATCAAAACTGGCTCACATCCCTTAATGAGGCCTACGTCATATTTGGTTTTTGCCCACAGATTTGGTGGTATTTGTGCCAAAGAAATATCAATTTCTGAAGCAGAAATACTCCCCTGTGCTGTCACATTTTTCCCAATAGCAATCATGTCTCTTTTGACCTCAAGCTCAACATCACAGTTCGATTTAAATGCCCCCATACTTTTGCTCTCTGCTGTGTGTGTGTCAATTTTCACCCAGTCTGTGGCTGATAAACACTCTTTCACAAACAAGCCTACATCTCTCCACTGCTGGTTTATGGCCTTCGAGACAGATAAGTGGCACGCAGTGTTCTCTGTCATCAGATAGCAAGCTTTCTGACTGTCAGACAGCACTGCAGACAACGCACACACATTCTCCGTCCAGAAAACCCTGTCAAATTTCACACTTTCATTCTTCACAGAATTAAACCACATCTTTTCAAAATCTGAATCACGCTCTGCCACCACATGTGAAGTACAATGCATTTTTTCATTCGTCATAAACTCTGTATTGACCGGGTTTGTACAATTCTTTGCCAATTTCAAAATCTTTTCTGCCCCATCAATATCTGTTACCTGCCAGACATAAGCCCACTTCGGCTCAAATTTAGTGCAAGTAATTTGTGGTGCCTCCTCGACGCTGATCCCACAAGAATCGGCGCAGAGGGACAAATTCAATTTACACATTAAATCACGAGCCATAAGAGGTGCGGGACAGCCGGGAGACCACACAAATTCATGTCTGAATGACCGACCACCCTCTGTCTCGCACTCTAACGGCTCAGTTAACCGGTCTGAAATCAAATGCCCAGACGCTGAAGTGCTAATATACACTTCCCCGGTTAAACTCGGAACACATGGTAAATCACCTGGTCTTAATGTGGACAGAGCCGCGCCAGAATCGACCAAGAAATCAATAACTACCCCTTCGACTATTAACGGATAGATTGGCATTTCAGAAAACCCTGCGCTTTTGTACAATCTCATACATTCATCATTCATACTGCTGCTCAAATCGTCAGTCACAGCTTTGTTCACAATTTCATCAGACACACAAAAAGATTTGCAAGCAGTTTCTTCATTGCAAGAAGCAGAAAGAGAATCAGTGTATGTGTTTGTGTTTGCGTCGTGTGTGCGTGTGTTAGTAAAAGTATTTTCACTTCCCTTTGCTGTAGCCAGAGATTGGCCCCCAAAAGTCGGACCCTTTTCGTCCCGCTCTCCAGCCCCCTCGTTTCAATCAGACTTCATCATCGGACACGCAGTGCTCCAGTGCCCTTCCTTCTTGCAAAATCTACATTTAGTACAGTCTCGGAGCAAGTGGTCATTCGTTGCACAAATGTAACAGCCCCATTTTCTTCCAGCAGTTCTTCCTTTCTGTCCTTTTCGACTATCAGGGTTTGAGCTGGGATACTCAGGCTTGTTGGGTTGTTGTGATTGTCGTTGTTGTTGTTGCACAACTACCATTGTGGCGGGCTTTTTCTTCCCGTTCCTTTCTTCGACGTCTTTTTCGGCGTGAATAGCATGTTGCAGTAGTCTATTCAGACGACCGTCTTCCCAGCCTACATAGCTGGTTTTCGCTCCCCTCCTGATCTCGGGTTTCAGCCCTTGCAGGAAATAGCCCATCAGATGTTTCTCCCATGTGCTCGCCTTTGTTCCCCTGTCGTCTGGCTCAGTTATGCCACTGTACTTTGCAAAAGTCTCAAAAAGTCTGAAATAATAGCTTCTCACCGTCTCGTCCTTTTCCTGGACGCAGCACGTGATTTTTTCGGTGTCCACACGCGCAGGGAAAGCTTCCACAATGTGCTTTGAGAAGTTTTCCACTTCGTTCCTGTACGGTTCGTTGCTGACATGGTCCCAGTCGGCGTGCACTCTTCTAATGTCTGTTTTTGTCAGCTTGCCAGCCACTTTGCCCCAGTTCGCAGCGCCCATTCTTATCGTTAGCAATCGTTTCAGTTCTTGTGTGGTGGGGCTGAATTCTTTACATACTGCGAGCAGTTCGCTGGCAAAATTCTCGCCCGCGTCTCGCGGATCTGGCAAATGTGCCATAGCGTCCTTCATATCTGACATAGTCCATGCTCTGAAAACTAGCATTGGGCCGTCCGTGCCCGCAACTTCAACCATCGGAGCAGTCACATTCGACACTTTAACCTTTGCCGCCGTGAAACTGACCTTTTCTTGCTTCACTTGTGATCTTGTGATCATTGGCAGACCGCTTGTCCCCGGTCTTTCGTCGTTCGGGGTGTCCGGAACTGCTTCCCCGGAAACTTCCCCCTCTCCATCTTCTTCGCCGCTTGTCGCGGCCTGTGCTGAGGAGTCTGCCTCCCCCTGCTGTACTGGCGGTGCTGGTAGCTGTACCTGAAGCCTTGCTGTTAACATTTGTGTTAGTCGCTCTGCGGTTTCCGCCTCCGCTCGCGCTGTTCTTGCATCTGCCTCTGCTCGCGCTGCTCTTGCATCTGCCTCTGCTCGCGCTGCCCTTCGGTTGGCTTCCTCCAGTTCGATTTGTGCTCTGTCCTGTACCGGTTCTTGTGTGGGTCGGGGGACTGGTGGAGAGCGGTCCAATTCGAGATCCAACTTAAGGGCCGAGATCTCCGCCACTGGGTAGTGTGTTAGATTGTATGCGGGCGGCGGAGCCGTCGCCTCCTCGGTCACATGTGGGGAAACACATTCATTCGTCTCATTAGTAGCATTCTGTTCAGGTGGAGCTGTTTTTACACACACTACTTTCTCAGCATTAAATGCTAACTCTTTTTGTATTTGTTTTCGTTCTCTTCTATCAGCTTCTTCTACCCAACACATTATAGTTGGTTCACAATTTACACACACATGCTTGACACACACACAACAGCTTCTCTGTTTCCCTTCGTTCTTTTCTACTGACTCTTTTACGACATTAAGTCTTATTTTACTCAACGTTCCCGCTTCAGGGAAATCATGATATTTGATCAGTTTCTGTATGTCAGTCATACATTTACCACCATAGTTATTTCTCATTTGACAGAAAATTGGTGTATAAAAATGATCTGTTTTACTGTTAGATGACCCCATTTTGGCTGAGTCCCCCTTTTTTGGATTTCACAATTCGACACGTGTCTTACAGAATCTGTCAAACGTCTTCGACAGACCCGATCTTTTCTTCACCCCGAGATCGGACGGGTTTCAGTTTGTAATTACGTTCCACTCAAAGTTCTCTCACGTGCGCCTTTGCGCTTACTTAATAAATTTTCTCTAAGGTTTGGTCACCAGTGGACCCCTGTCCACTGACGAGCTAAATGAGGCAGAAACCGGTCTGAATCTGTCAGATCAATTTCTCCCCAAAAATTGTGATTTAATTCGTGCGCCTTTGCGCTTATCTGTTTTATTTGATTAATTCAATGTGGTAAATTTTACCTAAGGTTTGCATAAATTTTGAGTAGAACGCAATCACCAGTAGTTGTGATTATCTGAATCACCAGTAGTTGTGATTATCTGAATCACCAGTGGTTGTGATTATCTGAATCACCAGTGGATCCCCGTCCACCAACGAGCTAAGTGAGGCAGAAACCGGTCTGAATCTGTCAGATCAATTTCTCCCCAAAAATTGTGATTATCTGAATCACCTCTCGCTCGTACCCAAAAGCAAAACTCAGCCAATATGGTTCACGTTCACTCACAATTATCAAATTACACTCAACTTCAATAAAACAATTTGCCGTGTCTTACCCAGAGATGCTTTCTTTTGTTTCTCCCGCAATCCGCGGATTCTTTATGTTCCTGGTGGGAGCTTCCCCTTCTGGTCCTGAACGCGGCGTTGACTCTTTCTCTCGTAATCTGTTGAGTTTCTATCTCAAACCGTCGAGGTATGAGACGGCCGCCTGGTGCTGCCGGGGTCGTGCACTTTCCCGTCAAATCCGTTCTCAGGACCAGGAGAAGAAGCGTCCGCACAGGATCCCAAACTTCTGACACCAGCTGTAATAGCAATTTTTTATCTCACTGGGAAAAACAGCATCACATGTGTAAGAACACTCAAGAGGCAAAATTGTAATAAAGAAAAGAGGTTTTATTCTCTGAGGATTCGTTACAATTCCGCAGCTACCCAGACTTGTAAGCAAACAATCCTGAAGACATAATAAAACTGAGACATTTTATACAGGTCCCCAACATCTTGACCACACCTTCCTTGGTTAGTGTTATTTTACAGAAAAGATACCTTCTATCTTCAACTGGTTTGGACTGGTTTCTTATCCCCCCCTGAGCAGACTACACTGTTCTTTGATCCTTGATAACTCAAAAGGCCTTCATTTATGACCTAAATTGCCTCCTGCTTCCCCTAAGGGGAGGGCATGGGACCCCATTTTTATTGTTAAACGACCCCTGTATTCTCCTGCTTGGATCCTTTCTCGTGCCCAGGTATAAATATTTATTACCCTGTCTCCCTGTCCCTTCTTCAGCTGTTAGAAAACCCCCACAAAAGCACATGGTCAGATATTTCTTATACATAGTTTAAATGAAATCAACAAGTTTAAATGAATAAACACAAGCACAATGAATTTTTCATTAACAGGAGAATGCAGTCTTCCACTCGTCCCCTTCACGAATGCGAATGAGATTATAGGCACAACGAAGGTCCAGTTTGGTGAAATATCTTGCTTGTCTGAGTTGTTCGAGAGCAGCAGGGACGAGTGGTAGAGGATAACGGAACTTGGTTGTGATGTCGTTGAGAGATCGATAGTCGATACAGGGACGAAGACCTCCATCTTTCTTCTTGACGAAGAAGAAGCCTGCTGATGCGGGTGAAGTGGAGTGACGGATGAAACCTTTGGCGAGTTCCTCCTGAATGTAGGATCTCATAGCCTCTGCTTCGGGTTGTGACAGCGGAAAGACTCTGCCCTTGGGAGGTTGTGATCCTGGGTGGAGATCTATGGCACAGTCACTGGCTCGGTGAGGAGGTAAGTGTGATGCTTTCACCTTGCTGAACGCCTCGGCTAGATCCTGATAGACACTGGGAAGTGGATCTGTTAAAGAAGTATCGCTCCTCTTCTTGACGGGCATGTTGTGAAGACAGTTGTGAAGACAGAAGTCTGACCATTGAGTGATTTGTTTCTTAGTCCATGAGATAGAGGGGTTGTGCAGCTCCAGCCATGGAAGACCGAGGATGATGGGATTTTGTGGTGATTGAAAGACAAACAGACGGATGGTTTCAGTGTGGAGGACTCCGGTGCTCAACTGCAGATCTTCAGTGGTGAATTTGATACAACCGGAGCCCAGAGGTCGGCCATCTAGCGCTGCAACTGCCAAGTGAGAGTCATAGGGAACAAGGGGAATATTATTATTTTTCGCGAAAGACATATCGATGAAGTTTCCTGCAGCCCCCGAGTCAATCAATGCTACTGTCTCAACGACCCTCCCATTTATCTCCAGAGTGACTGCAATCTCTAAACTAGTAGTGGATTTGGGAATTGAACTCACCACAGTGGGATTGCGGGGTGGACGAGTAGGACAGGTTGCTCTTAGATGTCCCGGTAATCCGCAGTACAAACATAAGCTCTGTCGAATGCGTCTCTCTCTCTCCTCCTCGCTGATGCGTGTTAAGCCAATTTGCATGGGTTCTACGTCTGAGTTAACTGTTGAAAGTGTCATGGGAGAAGTGGGCAGACGGTTGGTGCGACGAGATCGAAGGAGATTGTCGATCTTGATGGACAGCTCGATGAATTGCTCCAGTGATTTTCCCTCATCGCGACAGGCAAGTTCAGACTGCAACTCCATAGACAAGCCTTTACGGTAGTGGAGCTTGAGAGGATCGTCTGGCCACCCCGTCTGAGCTGCGAGAGTGCGAAATGATAGAGCATAATCCGCCGCTGAACCCCTTCCTTGCCGGAGAGATAGCAATTGCTCACCCGCTTCCTTTCCTCCAACGGAGTGCTCAAACACCTCTTTGAAGCGTTGAATAAAAGCTCTAAATGAAGGGAAGGTTGGTCTATCCTCACTCCATACTGCAGTAGCCCAATCCAACGCTCTCCCCGTGAGAAGCGAACACACAAATGCGATGCGGTTCTCATCTGCAGGGTACAACATGGGTTGTTGATTGACAAACATAGAACATTGAAGTAAGAATCCCTTACATCTGTCTGGAGATCCATCAAATTTTTCTGGGAAGGCGAGACGAGGGCTGGAGGTGTTGGGAATAGCATGTGCCTGAGGTGGAGTGGGGGGTGGAGCAGGATCGCTGGGTACTTGGAGACGAAGTGTTTGTAATGCCTTTACCAGTTCTTCAGTAATCGAGGTTGAGCTGCTGCTGGTGTGTGGCCAGGACCGATGCTTGAGCAGTGACCTCGGTGGTGAAGTGGTAGAATGCTGCTGGATCGAGATCTGGCGAAGTCTTCTGTAACGAGGAGTCAGTGTCGTGAGGATCCATATGCAGCTTTATTAAAACAGAATGCAAGTCAAACAGGCAGAGTTCAATCACGGGCTTCAAACACAATGTAGATAAGGCAGAATCAAAGTCAGAGTTCAGGCTGAAGATCAGGGCAGGCGGCAAACACACAGGATAATCAAATGACAAGGCAGATGGAATCAGAATAGGCAGGCGGCAAAGAATCAGAGTCCAGTAAACAGTCCAGGTCATACACGGGAAATCACACACGGAATAAACGCTCAGAAATGTTTGCATGGCAAGACAAGACTTCGCAATGAGGAAGCTGGGAGAACAGTTTAAATAGTTGAGAGTCAATGGAAAACACCTGTGAGTCAATGGAAAACACCTGTGAGTGAAATCAGCCACAGGTACGGGGTATATGGGAAATGAAGTCCAAAGAGTTAGTACTCAGGTGATGGTGACCTCTGGTGGTGAGCGGAGGGAGCCACAGAGGCTGAATTCGTGACATATACTGCCCTCTTGTGTTCAAAATCAGGTAGGCCTATTGTATCTATATAAAAATATACTAGGTATGTGACGGTGAGAATATTTTACCACCGGTTAATCAACAGGTTAATCAACATTAATCAATGTTGTGGAATATTTTGAGTGTATCATAAAATCAGAATAAGGTAAGACAAGTAATATTTTCTGTCTTTTATATATATATATATATGTATATATATATGTATGTATATACATACATATATAAATATAGCTGCGAGCAGCGATGAAGGGCCAAAGCCGGCGGCACCGCCACCCCGGTGCCTTTAGGTAACTAAAGGCGCCGGGGTTGCGGTGCCACCGTCTTGGGCCCGTAATCGCTGCTCACAGCTATATTTAGGGCCCAAGCCCTGAAAGGGCGAAGGCCCTATTGTTTTTGGTAGGATTATTAGGGCCCAAGCCCTGAAAGGGCGAAGGCCCTATTGTTTTCGTTAGGATTATTAGGGCCCAAGCCCTGAAAGGGCGAAGGCCCTATTGTTTTCGGTAGGATTATTTATTATTATTATTATTATTATTATTATTATTAGGGCCCAAGCCCTGAAAGGGCGAAGGCCCTATTGTTTTCGGTAGGATTATTTATTATTAGGGCCCAAGCCCTGAAAGGGCGAAGGCCCTATTGTTTTCGTTAGGATTATTATTATTAGGGCCCAAGCCCTGAAAGGGCGAAGGCCCTATTGTTTTCGGTAGGATTATTTATTATTAGGGCCCAAGCCCTGAAAGGGCGAAGGCCCTATTGTTTTCGTTAGGATTATTATTATTAGGGCCCAAGCCCTGAAAGGGCGAAGGCCCTATTGTTTTCGGTAGGATTATTATTATTAGGGCCCAAGCCCTGAAAGGGCGAAGGCCCTATTGTTTTCGTTAGGATTATTAGGGCCCAAGCCCTGAAAGGGCGAAGGCCCTATTGTTTCCGGTAGGATTATTTATTATTATTATTATTATTATTTTGTCAACCTTTCGGGCACTTTTGGGGCCCTTAACATGCTCAAAAACTCTTGAAACTTTGCACACATGTCAGAACCCGCGGCCATCAGGGCCGGACCGAAGCTGGTACCCGGGCGTGGCAGGGGGGCTCGACAGCGCCCCCTGGAACGGGATCCGAACACCTGTCCATAAATCAAACACGCTTGCATGTAATAATATGAAACTCGGTACACATATAGATCTCATCGGGCCGAACAACTTTCGTGCTCTAAGTTTTACACCAGCCCAACAGGAAGTCGGCTATTATGGGTTGTTTGGAAACGCATGCTGTGGAATTTGATGTACTCCTCCTAGGAAATTCATCCATTCGCCTCCAATCTCGGTCAGCATGAAGTCAAGACATTGAGGATGCTAAATTGCGGACGGATTTTTGATATCTCGAACGGTTTGGCCGTGGCGAGGAAACGAATTTATGGCGAATAAGGGACACAGGAAGTGTGTTATAACTTCTGCATACATTAACTGATCTTGATGAAACTTCAGCAGTGTGTTCGTTGTAAGAGGCCGATCGCACAGATGTGACTATTGTGAGTCAAAGTTATAGCGCCACCAACAGGCAGCAGGAAATACATCACTTTCAAAATGCTTTGAAATCACTGTCTTATTTTTACCCGATTTGCTTCAAACTTTATGTGTACAATGTAGACACACGGCAGATGTAGACCTGTGAAAGGATTATTGATATCTTAGATACTGTTGCCGTGGCAACGCATCAAACTTTAATATTATTTTTTGATGCTTTTGGGACTCTTAACATACTTGAAATTGCATGAAACTCGACAGACACATCACATTTATTAGCCAGTAGACATGTGCAAAGTTTCAGAAACGGGCGTGGTGGAATGGCTCAGTAGCGCCACCTTTAGTCAAAAATGGGGGCTTAGTTTTTCCTAGAATCACAAAAATCGGTATGTATATTGTTCTCATCGAGCCGGACAACTTTCTAATTTACACTTATAAGCTCCAACCAACAGGAAGTCAGATATTTTGGTTTGAATGTGGATTTTCTGAAGAATTTTCTCTCTCTCTCTGTGTGTCTGTGTGTGTCTGTGTGTGTGTGTGGGGGGGGTTGTCTATTCCATTTAATCTTTGTTTTTCAAGGTTTTAGGGGCTTTTGGCGCACTTAACGTGCTCATAAACACTTGAAACTTTTCACACAGGTCAGAACCCACGGTCATCAGGGCCGGGCTGAAGCTGGTACACGGGCGTGGCAGGGGGGCTCAACAGCGCCCCCTTGAACACGGTCTGAAAACTTGGTCCATATATCAAACACGCTTGCATGAATTAATATGAAACTCGGTACACATATAGATCTCATCGGGCCGAACAACTTCCGCACTCTAAATTATTAGCTCCGCCCAACAGGAAGTCTGCTATTATGGGTTGTTTGAAAAACGCATGCTGTGGAATTTGAAACACTCATCCTAGAGAATTCATCCGATCCCCACCAAACTCGGTCAGCATGAAGTCAAGACATTGAGGATGCTAAATTGCGGACGGATTTTTGATATCTCGAACGGTTTGGCCGTGGCGAGGAAACGAATTTATGGCGAGAAAAGAGAAACACGAAGTGTTATAACTTCTGCATACATTAACTGATCTTGATGAAACTTCAGCAGTGTGTTCATGGTAAGAGGCCGGTCAGATGGATGTAACTATTGTGAGTCAAAGTTATAGCGCCACCAACTGGTAGCAGGAAGTGTGTCACTTTCAAAATGCTTTTGACAAAAGTGGGGGGGTTACTTTTACCCACAGTTACAAAAATCAGTACGCATATTGGTCTCATCGAGCCGGACAACTTTCTAATTTACAGTCATTAGCTCCGAGCAACAGGAAGTCAGATATTTTGGTTTGAATGTGGATTTTTTGGATATGTCAGACTCTGAGTTTTTAGTTACTCCTCCTAAGTGGTTTATTTTATTCACACCAAACTTTTTCAACATGATAAAAATACATTAAAGATATATATATATATATATATATATATATATATATATATATATATAGCTGCGAGCAGCGATGAAGGGCCAAAGCCGGCGGCACCGCCACCCCGGTGCCTTTAGGTAACTAAAGGCATCGGGGTTGCGGTGCCACCGGCTTGGGCCCGTAATCGCTGCTCGCAGCTATATTTTTTATTATTATTATTTTATTTTTTTTTCTACTTCTCTGGCACTTTTGGGGCCCTTAACGTGCTCGAAAACTCTTGAAACTTTGCACACAGGTCAGAACCCGCGGCCATCAGGGCTGGGCTGAAGCTGGTACCCGGGCGTGGCAGGGGGGCTCGACAGCGCCCCCTGGAACGGGATCCGAACACTTGTCCATAAATCAAACACACTTGCATGAAATAATATGAAACTCGGTACACATATAGATCTCATCGGGCCGAACAACTTTCGTGCTCTAAGTTTTATGCCAGCCCAACAGGAACTCGGCTATTATGGGTTGTTTGGAAACGCATGCTGTGGAATTTGATGTACTCCTCCTAGAGAATTCATCCAATCTCCTCCAAACTCGGTCAGCATGAAGTCAAGACATTGAGGATGCTAAATTGCGGACGGATTTTTGATATCTCGAACGGTTTGGCCATGGCGAGGAAATGAATTTATGGCGAATAATGGAAACAGGAAGTGTGTTATAACTTCTGCATACATTAACTGATCTTGATGAAACTTCAGCAGTGTGTTTGTTGTAAGAGGCCGATCACATGGATGTGACTATTGTGAGTCAAAGTTATAGTGCCACCAACTGGCAGCAGGAAGTGTGTCACTTTCAAAATGCTTTGAAATCACTCTCTTATTTTTACCCGATTTGTTTCAAACTTTATGTGTATAATGTAGACACACGGCAGATGTAGACCTGTGAAAGGATTATTGATATCTTAGATACTGTTGCCGTGGCAACGCATCAAACTTCAATATTCTTTTCGGATGCTTTTGAGACTCTTCACATGCTTGAAAATGCATGAAACTCGACAGACACATCACATTTATTATCCAGTAGACATGTGCAAAGTTTCAGAAATGGGCGTGGTGAGGGGCTCAGTAGCGCCACCTTTAGTCAAAAATGGGGGCTTAGTTTTTCCTAGAATTACAAAAATCGGTATGTATATTGTTCTCATCGAGCCGGACAACTTTCTAATTTAGAGTTATAAGCTCTGACCAACAGGAAGTCAGATATTTTGGTTTGAATGTGATTTTTTGGAGAATTTTCTCTCTCTCTCTCTCTGTCTGTGTGTGTGTGAGGGGTGGGAGGGATTTGTCTGTTGGGTGAGATTTGCTTTTTTGTTTTTCAAGGTTTCAGGGGCTTTTGGGGCCCTTAACGTGCTCGAAAACTCTTGAAACTTTGCACACAGGTCAGAACCAACGGCCATCAAGGCCGGGCTGAAGCTGGTACCCGGGCGTGGCAGGGGGGCTCGACAGCGCCCCCTGGAACGGGATCCGAACACGTGTCCATAAATCAAACACACTTGCATGTAATAATATGAAACTCGGTACACACATAGATCTCCTCGGGCCAAACTACTTTCGTGCTCTAAGTTTTACGCTAGCCCAACAGGAAGTCGGCTATTTAGCGTTGTTTGGAAACACATGCTGTGGAATTTAATGTACTCCTCCTAGGGAATTCATCCATTCGCCTCCAAACTCGGTCAGCATGAAGTCAAGACATTGAGGATGCTAAATTGCGGACGGATTTTGAATATCTCGAACGGTTTGGCCGTGGCGAGGACACGAATTTATGGCGAGAAAAGAGAAACACGAAGTGGTATAACTTCTGCACACATTAACTGATCTTGATGAAACTTCAGCAGTGTGTTCGTGGTAAGAGGCTGATCAGATGGATGTAACTATTGTGAGTCAAAGTTATAGCGCCACCAACTGGCAGCAGGAAGTGTGTCACTTTCAAAATGTTTTGAAATCACCCTCTTATTTTTACCCGATTTGCTTCAAATTTTATGTGTATAATGTAGACACACGGCAGATGTAGACCTGTGAAAGGATTTTTGATATCTTTAATACTGTTGCCATGGCAACGCTTCAAACTTTAATATTCTCTTTTGATGCTTTTGAGACTCTTAACATACTTGAAATTGGATGAAACTCGACAGACACATCACATTTATTAGCCCGTAGACATGTGCAAAGTTTCAGAAACGGGCGTGGTGAGGGGCTCAGTAGCGCCACCTTTAGTCATAAGTGGGGGGGTTAGTTTTATCAACAGCAACAAAACTTGGTATGTGTATTGTTCTCATCAAGACGGACAACTTTCTAATTGACATTAACTATCTCCGACCAACGGGAAGAGAGATATTTTGGTTTGAATGTGGATTTTCTGAAGAATTTTCTCTCCCTCTTTCTGTGTCTCTGTGTGTGTGAGGGGAGGGGGGGATTTGACTATTGCTTTTATATTGTTAATCAAGGTTTCAGGGGCTTTTGGGGTCCTTAACGTACTCAAAAACTCTTGAAACTTTGCACACAAGTCAGAACCCCCTGCCATCAGGGACGGGCAGAAGCTGGTACCCGGGCGTGGCTGGGGGGCTCAACAGCGCCCCCTTGAACGGGGTTCTAAAACTTGGTCCATATATCAAACACGCTTGCATGAATTAATATGAAACTCGGTACACATATAGATCTCATCGTGCCGAACAACTTTCCCCCGGTCAAGTTTTACGCCAGCCCAACAGGATGTCGGCTATTATGGGTTGTTTGGAAAACGCTTGCTGTGGAATGTGAAATACTCCTCCAAGAAAATTCACCGTGTCCCCTCCAAACTCGGTGTGCATGTAGTCAAGACACTGAGGATGCTAAATTGCGGACGGATTTTTGATATCTCGAATGGTTTGGCCGTGGCGAGGAATCGAATTTATGGCGAGTAAAGAGAAACACGAAGTGGAATAACTTCTGCATACATTAACTGATCTTGATGAAACTTCAGCAGTGTGTTCGTGGTAAGAGGCCGGTCAGATGGATGCAACTATTGTGAGTCAAAGTTATAGCGCCACCAACTGGCAACAGGAACAGTGTCACTTTCAAAATGCTTTTGACAAAATGGGGGGGTTACTTTTACCCACAGTTACAAAAATCAGTACATATATTGGTCTCATCGAGCCGGACAAGTTTCTAATTTACAGTCATTAGCTCTGACCAACAGGAAGTCAGATATTTTGGTTTGAATGTGGATTTATTTGCAAAATCGGCCTCTGAATTTTATATATATATATATATATATATATATATTTTAAAGTGACAAGACAGAGAATATTACTTGTCCGATATATATATATATATATATAAATATAGCTGCGAGCAGCGATGGAGGGCCCAAGCCGGTGACACCGCCACCCCGGTGCCTTTAGTGTAACTAAAGGCAACAGGGTAGCGGTGCCACCGCCTTGGGCCCGCAATCGCTGCTCGCAGCTATATTTATTATTATTTTTTTGTCAACCTTTCGGGCACTTTTGGGGCCCTTAACATGCTCGAAAACTCTTGAAACTTTGCACACGGGTCAGAACCCGCGGCCATCAGGGCCGGGCTGAAGCTGGTACCCGGGCGTGGCAGGGGGGCTCAACAGCGCCCCCTTGAACGAAGTCCGAAAACTTGGTCCATGAATCAGACACGCTTGCATGTAATAATATGAAACTCAGTACACATATAGATCTCATCGGGCGGAACAACTTTCGTACTTTTACTTTTTACGCCAGCCCAACAGGAAGTCGGCTATTATGGGTTGTTTGGAAACGCATGCTGTGGATTTTGATGTACTCCTTCTAGGAAATTCATCCATTCGCCTCCAAACTCGGTCAGCATGAAGTCAAGACATTGAGGATGCTAAATTGCGAACGGATTTTTGATATCTCGAACGGTTTGGCAGTGGCGAGGAAACGAATTTATGGCGAATAATGGAAACAGGAAGTGTGTTATAACTTCTGCATACATTAACTGATCTTGATGAAACTTCAGCAGTGTGTTCGTTGTAAGAGGCCGATCACATGGATGTGACTATTGTGAGTCAAAGTTATAGCGCCACCAACTGGCAGCAGGAAGTTTGTCACTTTCAAAATGCTTTGAAATCACTCTCTTATTTTTACCCGATTTGCTTCAAACTTTATGTGTATAATGTAGACACACGGCAGATGTAGACCTGTGAAAGGATTATTGATATCTTAGATACTGTTGCCGTGGCAATGCTTCAAACTTTAATATTCTTTTTTTAAGCTTTTGAGACTCTTAACATACTTGAAATTGCATGAAACTCGACAGACACATCACATTTATTATCCAGTAGACATGTGCAAAGTTTCAGAAATGGGCGTGGTGGAATGGCTCAGTAGCGCCACCTTTAGCCAAAAATGGGGGCTTAGTTTTTCCTAGAATCGCAAAACTTGGTACGTATATTGTTCTCATCAGGCCGGACAACTTTCTAATTTATTGTCATTAGCTCAGACCAACAGGAAGTCAGATATTTTGGTTTGAATGTGGATTTTCTGGAGAATTTTCTCTCTCTCTCTGTGTGTGTGTGTGTGTGTGGAGGGGGTGGGGGGGATTTGTCTATTCCATTTAATCTTTGTTTTTCAAGGTTTCAGGGGCTTTTGGGGCCCTTAACGTGCTCAAAAACTCTTGAAACTTTTCACACAGGTCAGAACCTGCGGCCATCAGGGCCGGACTGAAGCTGGTACCTGGGCGTGGCAGGGGGGCTCGACAGCGCCCCCTTGAACGGGGTCCGAAAACTTGGTCCATATTTCAAACACGCTTGCATGAATTAATATGAAACTCGGTACACATATAGATCTCATCAGGCCGAACAACTTCCGCACTCTAAGTTATTAGCTCCGCCCAACAGGAAGTCGGCTATTATGGGTTGTTTGAAAAACGCATGCTGTGGAATTTGATGTACTCCTCCTAGAGAATTCATCCAATCACCTCCAAACTCGGTCAGCATGAAGTCAAGACATTGAGGATGCTAAATTGCGGACGGATTTTTGATATCTCGAACGGTTTGGCCGTGGCGAGGACACGAATTTATGGCGAGAAAAGAGAAACACGAAGTGGTATAACTTCTGCACACATTAACTGATCTTGATGAAACTTCAGCAGTGTGTTCGTGGTAAGAGGCTGATCAGATTGATGTAACTATTGTGAGTCAAAGTTATAGCGCCACCAACTGGCAGCAGGAAGTGTGTCACTTTAAAAATGTTTTTGACAAAAGTGGGGGGGTTACTTTTACCCACAGTTACAAAAATCAGTACCTATATTGTTCTCATCAAGCCGGACAACTTTCTAATTTACAGTCATTAGCTCTGAGCAACAGGAAGTCAGATATTTTGGTTTGAATGTGGATTTTTTGGATATGTCAGACTTTAGCTACTCCTCCTAAGTGGTTTATTTTATTCACACCAAACTTTTTCAACATGATAAAAATACATTAAAGAGATATATATATATATATATATATATATATATATATATATATATATATATATACAGTGAGGAAAATAAGTATTTGAACACCCTGCTATTTTGCAAGTTCTCCCACTTGGAAATCATGGAGGGGTCTGAAATTGTCATCGTAGGTGCATGTCCACTGTGAGAGACATAATCTAAAAAAAAAAATCCAGATATCACAATATATGATTTTTTTAACTATTTATTTGTATGATACAGCTGCAAATAAGTATTTGAACACCTGTCTATCAGCTAGAATTCTGACCCTCAAAGACCTGTTAGTCTGCCTTTAAAATGTCCACCTCCACTCCATTTATTATCCTAAATTAGATGCACCTGTTTGAGGTCGTTAGCTGCATAAAGACACCTGTCCACCCCATACAATCAGTAAGAATCCAACTACTAACATGGCCAAGACCAAAGAGCTGTCCAAAGACACTAGAGACAAAATTGTACACCTCCACAAGGCTGGAAAGGGCTACGGGGAAATTGCCAAGCAGCTTGGTGAAAAAAGGTCCACTGTTGGAGCAATCATTAGAAAATGGAAGAAGCTAAACATGACTGTCAATCTCCCTCGGACTGGGGCTCCATGCAAGATCTCACCTCGTGGGGTCTCAATGATCCTAAGAAAGGTGAGAAATCAGCCCAGAACTACACGGGAGGAGCTGGTCAATGACCTGAAAAGAGCTGGGACCACCGTTTCCAAGGTTACTGTTGGTAATACACTAAGACGCCATGGTTTGAAATCATGCATGGCACGGAAGGTTCCCCTGCTTAAACCAGCACATGTCAAGGCCCGTCTTAAGTTTGCCAATGACCATTTGGATGATCCAGAGGAGTCATGGGAGAAAGTCATGTGGTCAGATGAGACCAAAATAGAACTTTTTGGTCATAATTCCACTAAACGTGTTTGGAGGAAGAAGAATGATGAGTACCATCCCAAGAACACCATCCCTACTGTGAAGCATGGGGGTGGTAGCATCATGCTTTGGGGGTGTTTTTCTGCACATGGGACAGGGCGACTGCACTGTATTAAGGAGAGGATGACCGGGGCCATGTATTGCGAGATTTTGGGGAACAACCTCCTTCCCTCAGTTAGAGCATTGAAGATGGGTCGAGGCTGGGTCTTCCAACATGACAATGACCCGAAGCACATAGCCAGGATAACCAAGGAGTGGCTCTGTAAGAAGCATATCAAGGTTCTGGCGTGGCCTAGCCAGTCTCCAGACCTAAACCCAATAGAGAATCTTTGGAGGGAGCTCAAACTCCGTGTTTCTCAGCGACAGCCCAGAAACCTGACTGATCTAGAGAAGATCTGTGTGGAGGAGTGGGCCAAAATCCCTCCTGCAGTGTGTGCAAACCTGGTGAAAAACTACAGGAAACGTTTGACCTCTGTAATTGCAAACAAAGGCTACTGTACCAAATATTAACATTGATTTTCTCAGGTGTTCAAATACTTATTTGCAGCTGTATCATACAAATAAATAGTTTAAAAATCATACATTGTGATTCCTGGATTTTTTTTTTTAGATTATGTCTCTCACAGTGGACATGCACCTACGATGACAATTTCAGACCCCTCCATGATTTCTAAGTGGGAGAACTTGCAAAATAGCAGGGTGTTCAAATACTTATTTTCCTCACTGTATATATATAAATATAGCTGCGAGCAGCGATGAAGGGCCAAAGCCGGGGGCACCGCCACCCCGGTGCCTTTAGGTAACTAAAGGCACCGGGGTTGCGGTGCCACCGGCTTGGGCCCGTAATCGCTGCTCGCAGCTATATTTATTATTATTATTATTATTATTATTTTGTCAACCTTTCGGGCACTTTTGGGGCCCTTAACATGCTCGAAAACTCTTGAAACTTTGCACACAGGTCAGAACCCGCGGCCATCAGGGCCGGGCTGAGGCTGGTACCCGGGCGTGGCAGGGGGGCTCGACAGCGCCCCCTGGAACGGGATCCGAACACGTGTCCATAAATCAAACACGCTTGCATGTAATAATATGAAACTCGGTACACATATAGATCTCATCGGGCCGAACAACTTTCGTGCTCTAAGTTTTACGCCAGCCCAACAGGAAGTCGGCTATTTAGGGTTGTTTGGAAACGCATGCTGTGGAATTTAATGTACTCCTCCTAGAGAATTCATCCAATCTCCTCCAAACTCGGTCAGCATGAAGTCAAGACATTGAGGATGCTAAATTGCTGACGGATTTTTGATATCTCGAACGGTTTGGCCGTGGCGAGGAAACGAATTTATGGCGAAAAAATGAAACAGGAAGTGTGTTATAACTTCTGCATACATTAACTGATCTTGATGAAACTTCAGCAGTGTGTTCGTTGTAAGAGGCCGATCGCACAGATGTGACTATTGTGAGTCAAAGTTATAGCGCCACCAACAGGCAGCAGGAAGTACATCACTATTAAAATGCTTTGAAATCACTGTCTTATTTTTACCAGATTTGCTTCAAACTTTATGTGTAGAATGTAGACACACGGCAGATGTAAACCTGTGAAATGATTATTGATATCTTAGATACTGTTGCCGTGGCAACGCATCAAACTTTAATATTCTTTTTTTATGCTTTTGAGACTCTTAACATACTTGAAATTGCATGAAACTCGACAGACACATCACATTTATTAGCCCGTAGACATGTGCAAAGTTTCAGAAACGGGCGTGGTGAGGGGCTCAGTAGCGCCACCTTTAGTCATAAGTGGGGGGGTTAGTTTTATCAACAGCAACAAAACTTGGTATGTGTATTGTTCTCATCAAGACGGACAACTTTCTAATTAGGGCCCGAGCACCGATGGTGTGAGGACCCTCTTGGAATTGCTCTGTTTATTATTAGGGCCCAAGCCCTGAAAGGGCGAAGGCCCTATTGTTTTCGGTAGGATTATTATTATTATTATTATTATTATTATTATTATTATTATTATTATTTTGTCAACCTTTCGGCCACTTTTGGGGCCCTTAACATGCTCGAAAACTCTTGAAATTTTGCACACAGGTCAGAACCCGCGGCCATCAGGGCCGGACTGAAGCTGGTACCCGGGCGTGGCAGGGGGGCTCGACAGCGCCCCCTGGAACGGGATCCGAACACTTGTCCATAAATCAGACACGCTTGCATGTAATAATATGAAACTCGGTACACATATAGAACTCATCGGGCCGAACAACTTTCGTGCTCTAAGTTTTACGCCAGCCCAACAGGAAGTCGGCTATTTAGGGTTGTTTGGAAACGCATGCTGTGGAATTTAATGTACTCCTCCTAGGGAATTCATCGATTCGCCTCCAAACTCGGTGTGCATGAAGTCAAGACATTGAGGATGCTAAATTGCGGACGGATTTTTGATATCTCGAACGGTTTGGCCGTGGCGAGGAAACGAATTTATGGCGAAAAAATGAAACAGGAAGTGTGTTATAACTTCTGCATACATTAACTGATCTTGATGAAACTTCAGCAGTGTGTTCGTTGTAAGAGGCCGATCGCACAGATGTGACTATTGTGAGTCAAAGTTATAGCGCCACCAACAGGCAGCAGGAAGTACATCACTATTAAAATGCTTTGAAATCACTGTCTTATTTTTACCAGATTTGCTTCAAACTTTATGTGTACAATGTAGACACACGGCAGATGTAAACCTGTGAAAGGATTATTGATATCTTAGATACTGTTGCCGTGGCAACGCATCAAACTTTAATATTCTTTTTTTATGCTTTTGAGACTCTTAACATACTTGAAATTGCATGAAACTCGACAGACACATCACATTTATTATCCAGTAGACATGTGCAAAGTTTCAGAAACGGGCGTGGTGAGGGGCTCAGTAGCGCCACCTTTAGTCATAAGTGGGGGTGTTAGTTTTATCAACAGCAACAAAACTTGGTATGTGTATTGTTCTCATCAAGACGGACAACTTTCTAATTTACATGAACCATCTCTGACCAACAGGAAGAGAGATATTTTGGTTTGAATGTGGATTTTCTGAAGAATTTTCTCTCCCTCTCTGTGTCTGTGTGTGTGTGAGGGGAGGGGGGGATTTGACTATTGCTTTTATATTGTTAATCAAGGTTTCAGGGGCTTTTGGGGTCCTTAACGTGCTCAAAAACTCTTGAAACTTTGCACACAGGTCAGAACCCACGGCCATCAGGGCCGGGCTGAAGCTGGGACCCGGGCGTGGCTGGGGGGCTCAACAGCGCCCCCTTGAACGGGGTTCTAAAACTTGATCCATATATCAAACACGCTCGCATGAATTAATATGAAACTCGGTACACATATAGATCTCATCGGGCCGAACAACTTTACCCCGGTCAAGTTTTACGCCAGCCCAACAGGAAGTCGGCTATTATGGGTTGTTTGGAAAACGCTTGCTGTGGAATGTGAAATACTCCTCCTAGAAAATTCACCGTGCCCCCTTCAAACTCGGTGTGGATGTAGTCAAGACATTGAGGATGCTAAATTGCGGACGGATTTTTGATATCTCGAACGGTTTGGCTGTGGCGAGGAATCGAATTTATGGCGAGAAAAGAGAAACACGGAAGTGGAATAACTTCTGCATACATTAACTGATCTTGATGAAACTTCAGCAGTGTGTTCGTGGTAAGAGGCCGATCAGATGGATGTAGCTATTGTGAGTCAAAGTTATAGCGCCACCAACTGGCAGCAGGAAGTGTGTCACTTTCAACATGCTTTTGACAAAAGTGGGGGGGTTAGTTTTAACTACAGTAAAGAAAAAATAGTTTGTATATTGTTCTCATCAAGCCGGACAACTTTCTAATTTACATTCAATAGCTCTGGCCATCAGGAAGTCAGATATTTTGGTCTGAATGTGGATTTTTTTGCAAAATCAGCCTCTGAATTTTTAGCCACTCCTCTTAAACTATTTATTTTATTCGTACCAAACTTTTTCAACATGATGAAACTACATTAAATATGCTAAATTGTGAATGGATAATAAATATCTAAAACGGTTTTGCTATGGCGAGGGATTAAATAATGTCCAAAAAGGAAACACTAAAAATCTTCTAAAAATGTAATTATATACCATTTATTTCTATATAAAAGTATACAAATATCACAACTAAACCCATTTTATTCTGTTTTTGCAATTCAAGAAGAATGAAAAAGTTAAAACAGGCTATTTAGTGCTATTTGGTTCAACAAAAAAGCAAACATAGGGCTATACTGCCCTCTTGTGTCCAAAAGGACATCAAAATAGTATATAAAACTTTTTACCAGGTAGGCCAATATTGTATTTAAATATACATGTATTAGGTATGTGTCTGAGGATATTTTCCCACCGGTTAATCGACGTGTGACACGAGTGGGTGCTTTTAAATCGCTAATATAATAGTGTAAGAAAAATAATGATAATGTTGCACACACAAATCACACACATGTGGGAAAGAATGATGCTTTTAAACAACACTAAACCGCCATTAGGTGTCGCCAGGCATCCATCTTAATAAGCGAGTCATTGATTCATTCGTTCAAACGATTCGTTCGAATGAGTCGATCATGATTAAGACAGATGTTTATGGATTGATCATTCAATCTTTGAGTCAACCGATTCGTTAAAAATGCTGAATCGTTCAGTTATGAGAAAACACGTGATGCGTGATGGTTCTGCCGTGATCTTTGTTTAACTATTTTCGCTGCTGAAACAGAACAAAAACAGTCAACATTGCATCTAAAATGTAAGTGACTTAATTGTAACTGTTTATTAACCTGTTGTATGAAATCTAGGGGTGGGAGAAAAAATTTATTCTTAGATGCATCGCGATGCGGACGTGGACGATTCTGAATCGATTCACAAATGTCAAAAAATCGATTCTCTAAAAAAATATTTTTCTAATAACGTAATATTGACGGAAGGCAAAAGGCGGAACTCTAAGCGGACGTGCGTGCAGTCTGTGGCGCGCACATAACAGAGAAGTTTCTTCTGCTCACCAAGGCTGCATTTATTTGATTAAAAATACAAACAAAAACAGTAATATTGTAAAATATTATTCCAATTTAAAACAGCTGCTTTCTATTTTAATATATTTTAAACTGTTATTTATTCCTGTGATCAAAGCTGAGTTTTCAGCATCATTACTCCAGTCGTCACTGTCACATGATCCTTCAGAAATTATTCTAATATGATGATTGATACTCAAGAAACATTCATTATTATTTTAAATGTCGAAAACAGTTGTGTACAGTCTTTGATGAATAGAAAGTTCAAAAGAACAGCATTTATCTGAAATCTAAAGCTTTTGTAACGTTAAACACTACCGCTCAAAAGTTTTGGGTTAGTAATAATTAAAATTTTATTTTTTGGGGAAATAAATAAAATAAATCAGTACTTTTATTTATGAAGGATGAGTTAAACTGATCAACAGTTACAGTAAAGACATTTATAATGTTAAAAATATATATATTTGAAATATATGCTGTTCTTTTGAACTTTACATTCATCAAAGCATTTTGAAAAAAAAAAAAATCTGTACACAACTGTTTTCAACATTGAAAATAATAATGAATATTTATTGAGCATCAATCATCATATTAGTATGATTTCTGAAGGATCATGTGACACTGAAGAGTGGAGTAATGATGCTGAAAACTCAACTTTGATCACAGAAATGAATTACTATGTAAAATATTTAAAAATTGAAAACAGCTGTTTTAAATTGGAATAATATTTCACAATATTACTGTTTTTGTTTGTATTTTTAATCAATAAATGCAGCCTTGGTGAGCAGAAGAGACTTCTCCTAAAAACATTAAAAATCTTACTGACCCCAAACTTTTGAACAATAATATATATATATATATATATATATATATATATATATATATATATATATATATATATATATATAAATAAATATAGCTGCGAGCAGCGATGGAGGGCCAAAGCCGGCGGTACCGCCACCCCGGTGCCTTTAGGTAACTAAAGGCACCGGGGTTGCGGTGCCACCGGCTTGGGCCCGTAATCGCTGCTCGCAGCTATATTTATTATTATTATTATTATTATTATTATTATTCTCCGCATTAAATTGCATTTTTGAGGGCCTAAACATGCTCGAAAACTCACGAAACTTTGCACACGCGTCAGAACTGGCGGAAATTTACATCTGATATAGGTTTCAGAATTGGACAGGGCAAAATGGCTCGATAGCGCCACCTATAAAAGTTCAACGGAGTGCGCCTCCCGCAACGTTCCACGTATGTGCACGAAATTCGGTACATACATGTAATGACCTAATACCTACCAAAAAGTCTCTTGGAGCGTAGCCCTAAACACAACAGGAAGTCAGCCATTTTGAACTTCCTCTCAGATTTTTGTGCAGTTTTTGCCATTTTCAGGCCTCATACTTTAACGAACTCCTCCTACAGTTTTAATCTGATCATCTTCAAATTTGGTGAGTGTAATCTTAAGGCCTTTGCGACGTTAAATTGCGAAGATCTTGAGTTTTCGTCGAAGGGCGGGTCCTCGGCGGCCTGACAAATTTCGATGTTTCGCCATGAAACAGGAAGTTGCTGTAACTCAGGCATGGAATGTCCAATCTGCCCCAAACTTCACACGTTTGATAAGAGTTCTGTCCTGAACACATGACCATGCTCATATTCAGTTATAGTCATAGCGCCACCTGCTGGCAACAGGAAGTGACATGTTTAACACTGTTATGGACTCCTAATAACATATAAAAAAGTGCCAGCAAGTGCTAAACATGCTAACAACATACTAGAAGCATGCTAAAACATGCTAGCAAACTCTTAGCTAAGTGCTAAAGCATGCTATTATTGCAATTAAATAGGAATTTGCTGTAACTCAGGCATGGAATGTCCAATCTGCCCCAAACTTCACACTTTTGATAAACGTTCTGTCCTGAACACATCTACATGAGAATATTCAGTTATAGTAATAGCGCCACCTACTGGTAACAGGAAGTGTCATGTTTAACACGTTGATGCCATTCTAGCAACATGTTAAAAATGCCATTGACTTCTAAACATGCTAGAAACATGTTAAAACATGCTAGCAATACTTAGCTAAGTGCTAAAGCATGCTAATTCAATGAAACAGGATGTTGTTGTTACTCAAGAAGGCAATGTCCAATCTGCCCCAAACTTCACACTTTTAATAAACGTTCTGTCCTAAACACATGACCATGCTCATATTCAGTTACAGTCATAGCGCCACCTGCTGGCAACAGGAAGTGACATGTTAAACACTGTTGTGGACATATAAAAACATATAAAAAAAGTGACAGCAAGTGCTAAACATGCTAACAACATACTAGAAACATGCTAAAACATGCTAGCAAACACTTAGCTAAGTGCTAAAGCATGCTATTGCTGCAATTAAATAGGAATTTGCTGTAACACAGGCATGGAATGTCCAATCTGCCCCAAACTTCACACGTTTGATAAGAGTCATGGCCTGAACACATCTACATGAGAATATTCAGTTATAGAAATAGCGCCACCTGCTTTCAACAGGAAGTGACATGTTTAACACTCTTGTGGTCTCCTAATAACATATAAAAAAGAGCCAGCAAGTGCTAAACAGGTTAGCAACATACTAGAAACATGCTAGCAAACACTTAGCTAAGTGCTAAAGCATGCTATTACTGCAATTAAATAGGAATTTGCTGTAACTCAGGCATGGAATGTCCAATCTGCCCCAAACTTCACACATTTGATAAGAATCATGGCCTGAACACATGTCTATGCTCAAATTCAGTTATAGTAATAGCGCCACCTACTGGCAACAGGAAGTGACATGTTTAACACTTTGATGCCGTTCTAGCAACATGATAAAAATGCCATTGAGTTCTATACATGCTAGAAACATGTTAAAACATGCTAGCAATACTTAGCTAAGTGCTAAAGCATGCTAATTCAATGAAACAGGACTTTGTTGTTACTCAAGAAGGCAATGTACAATCTACCCCAAACTTCACACGTTTGATAAGAGTTATCTCTTGAACACATGTCCATGCTCATATTTAGTTATAGTCATAGCGCCACCTGCTGGCAACAGGAATTGACGTTTAACACTGTTCTTGACTCCTAATAACATATAAAAAAATGCCAGTAGGTGCTAAACATCCTACCAACATACTAGAGACATGCTAAAACATACTAGCAAACACTTAGCTAAGTGCTAAAGAATGATATTACTGCAATTAAATATGAATTTGCTGTAACTCAGGCATGGAATGTCCAATCTGCCCCAAACTTCACACTTTTGATAAGCGTTCTGTCCTGAACACATGACCATGCTTATATTCAGTTACAGTCATAGCGCCACCTGCTGGCAACAGGAAGTGACATGTTTAACACTGTTATGGACTCCTAATAACATATAAAAAAGTGCCAGCAAGTGCTAAACATGCTAACAACATACTACAAACATGCTAAAACATGCTAGCAAACTCTTAGCTAAGTGCTAAAGCATGCTATTATTGCAATTAAATAGGAATTTGCTGTAACTCAGGCATGGAATGTCCAATCTGCCCCAAACTTCACACATTTGATAAGAATCATGGCCTGAACACATGTCTATGCTCAAATTCAGTTATAGTAATAGCGCCACCTACTGGCAACAGGAAGTGACATGTTTAACACTTTGATGCCGTTCTAGCAACATGTTAAAAATGCCATTGAGTTCTAAACATGCTAGAAACATGTTAAAACATGCTAACAATGCTTAGCTAAGTGCTAAAGAATGCTAATTCAATGAAACATGACTTTGTTGTTACTCAAGAAGGCAATGTCCAATTTGCACCAAACTTCACACGTTTGATAAGAGTTCTGTCCTGAACACACATCCATGGTCATATTCAGTTATAGTCATAACGCCACCTACTGGCAACAGAAACTGACATGGTTAACACAGTAATGCAGTACTAACCACATAATTATTGTGTACTAAGCATGCTAGAAACAGACTAAACATGCTAGCAACACTTAGCTGAGTCATGAAGCATGCTATTATCACCATTATACAAAACATTTTGTAACTGACTTTGACATACTCTTACTATATATACCTCCTTAAATGTACATTTCCCAACCATGCTCTGTCTTCCTAAAGCCACCGAGTGTTGATGGCATGGGTGCGAGGGCCCTTTCATCGCTGCTTGCAGCTTTAATTATTATTATTATTCTTCTCCGCATTTAATTGCATTTTTGAGGGCCTAAACATGCTCGAAAACTCACAAAACTTTGCACACGCGTCAGAACTGGCGAAAATTTACATCTGATAAAGGTTTCAGAATTGGACGGGGCAAAATGGCTCGATAGCGCCACCTATAAAAGTTCAACGGAGTGCGCCTCCCGCAACGTTCCACGTACGTGCACGAAATTCGGTACATACATGTAATGACCTAATACCTACAAAAAAGTCTCTTGGAGCATAGCCCTAAACACAACAGGAAGTCAGCCATTTTGAACTTCCTCTCAGATTTTTGTGCAGTTTTTGCCATTTTCAGGCCTCGTACTTTAACGAACTCCTCCTACAGTTTTAATCTGATCATCTTCAAATTTGGTGAGTATAATCTTAAGGCCTTTGCGACATTAAATTGCGAAGATCTTGAGTTTTCGTCGAAGGGCGGGTCCTCGGCGGCCTGACAAATTTCGATGTTTCGCCATGAAACAGGAAGTTGCTGTAACTCAGGCATGGAATGTCCAATCTGCCCCAAACTTCACACGTTTGATAAGCATTCTGTCCTGAACACATGACCATGCTCATATTCATTTATAGTCATAGCGCCACCTGCTGGCAACAGGAAGTGACATGTTTAACACTGTTGTGGACTCCTAATAACATATAAAAAAGTGCCAGCAAGTGCTAAACATGCTAACAACATACTAGAAACATGCTAAAACATGCTAGCAAACACTTAGCTAAGTGTTAAAGCATGCTATTACTGCAATTGAATAGGAATTTGCTGTAACTCAGGCATGGAATGTCCAATCTGCCCCAAACTTCACACGTTTGATAAGAATCATGGCCTGAACACATGTCCATGCTCAAATTCAGTTATTGTAATAGCGCCACCTACTGGCAACAGGAAGTGACATGTTTAACACGTTGATGCTGTTCTAGCAACATGTTAAAAATGCCATTGAGTTCTAAAAATGCTAGAAACATGTTAAAACATGCTAGCAATACTTAGCTAAGTGCTAAAGCATGCTAATTCAATGAAACAGGATGTTGTTGTTACTCAAGAAGGCAATGTCCAATCTGCGCCAAACTTCACACTTTTGATAAGCGTTCTGTCCTGAACACATGACCATGCTCATATTCAGTTACATTTATAGCGCCACCTGCTGGCAACAGGAAGTGACATGTTAAACACTGTTGTGGACTCCTGATAACATATAAAAAAGTGCCAGCAAGTGCTAAACATGCTAACAACATACTAGAAGCTAAAACATGCTAGCAAACACTTAACTAAGTGCTAAAGCATGCTATTACTGCAATTAAATAGGAATTTGCTGTAACTCAGGCACGGAATGTCCAATCTGCCCCAAACTTCACACGTTTGATAAGAGTCAAGGCCTGAACACATCTACATGATAATATTCAGTTATAGTAATAGCGCCACCTAGTGTTTAACACGTTAATGCCGTTCTAGCAACATGTTAAAAATGCCATTGACTTCTAAACATGCTAGAAACATGTTAAAACATGCTAGCAATACTTAGCTAAGTGCTAAAGCATGCTAATTCAATGAAACAGGATGTTGTTGTTACTCAAGAAGGCAATGTCCAATCTGCGCCAAACTTCACATTTTTGATAAGCGTTCTGTCCTAAACACATGACCATGCTCATATTCAGTTACAGTCATAGCGCCACCTGCTGGCAACAGGAAGTGGCATGTTTAACACTGTTGTGAACTCCTGATAACATATAAAAAAGTGCCAGCAAGTGCTAAACATGCTAACAACATACTAGAAACATGCTAAAACATGCTAGCAAACACTTAGCTAAGTGCTAAAGCTCGCTATTACTGCAATTAAATAGGAATTGGCTGTAACTCAGGCACGGAATGTCCAATCTGCCCGAAACTTCACACGTTTGATAAGAGTCATGGCCTGAACACATCTACATGAGAATATTCAGTTATAGTAATAGCGCCACCTACTGGTAACAGGAAGTGTCATGTTTAACACGTTGATGCCGTTCTAGCAACATGTTAAAAATGCCATTGTCTTATAAACATGCTAGAAACATGTTAAAACATGCTAGCAATACTTAGCTAAGTGCTAAAGCATGCTAATTCAATGAAACAGGATGTTGTTGTTACTCAAGAAGGCAATGTCCAATCTGCGCCAAACTTCACACTTTTGATAAGCGTTTTGTCCTGAACTCATGACCATGCACATATTCAGTTACAGTCATAGCGCCACCTGCTGGCAACAGGAAGTGGCATGTTTAACCCTGTTGTGAACTCCTGATAACATATAAAAAAGTGCCAGCAAGTGCTAAACATGCTAACAACATACTAGAAACATGCTAAAACATGCTAGCAAACACTTAGCTAAGTGCTAAAGCATGCTATTACTGCAATTAAATAGGAATTTGCTGTAACTCAAGCATACAATGTCCAATCTGCCCCAAACTTCACACGTTTGATAAAAGTCCTGCACTGAACACATCTACATAGCGATATTCAGATATAGACATAGCCCCACCTACTGGCAACAAAAACTGACATGGTTAACACAGTAATGCAGAACTAACCACATAACTATTGTGTACTAAGCATGCTAGAAACATACTAAACATGCTAGCAACTACTATACCTCCTTAAATGCACATTGCCCAACCATGCTCTGTCTTCCTAAAGCCACCGAGTGACGATGGCACGGGTGCGAGGGCCCTTTCATCGCTGCTTGCAGCTTTAATTATTATTATTATTCTTCTCCGCATTTAATTGCATTTTTGAGGGCCTAAACATGCTCGAAAACTCACAAAACTTTGCACACGCGTCAGAACTGGCGAAAATTTACATCTGATATAGGTTTCAGAATTGGACGGGGCAAAATGGCTCGATAGCGCCACCTATAAAAGTTCAACGGAGTGCGCCTCCCGCAACGTTCCACGTACGTGAACGAAATTCGGTACATACATGTAATGACCTAATACCTACAAAAAAGTCTCTTGGAGCATAGCCCTAAACACAACAGGAAGTCAGCCATTTTGAACTTCCTCTCAGATTTTTGTGCAGTTTTTGCCATTTTCAGGCCTCGTACTTTAACGAACTCCTCCTAGCAGTTTTAATCTGATCATCTTCAAATTTGGTGAGTGTAATCTTAAGGCCTTTGCGACGTTAAATTGCGAAGATCTTGAGTTTTCGTCGAAGGGCGGGTCCTCGGCGGCCTGACAAATTTCGATGTTTCGCCATGAAACAGGAAGTTGCTGTAACTCAGGCATGGAATGTCCAATCTGCCCCAAACTTCACACGTTTGATAAGAGTTCTGTCCTGAACACATGACCATGCTCATATTCAGTTATAGTCATAGCGCCACCTGCTGGCAACAGGAAGTGACATGTTTAACACTGTTATGGACTCCTAATAACATATAAAAAAGTGCCAGCAAGTGCTAAACATGCTAACAACATACTAGAAGCATGCTAAAACATGCTAGCAAACTCTTAGATAAGTGCTAAAGCATGCTATTGCTGCAATTAAAAAGGAATTTGCTGTAACACAGGCATGGAATGTCCAATCTGCCCCAAACTTCACACGTTTGATAAGAGTCATGGCCTGAACACATCTACATGAGAATATTCAGTTATAGTAATAGCGCCACCTGCTGTCAACAGGAAGTGACATGTTTAACACTGTTGTGGTCTCCTAATAACATATAAAAAAGAGCCAGCAAGTGCTAAACAGGTTAGCAACATACTAGAAACATGCTAGCAAACACTTAGCTAAGTGTTAAAGCATGCTATTACTGCAATTAAATAGGAATTTGCTGTAACTCAGGCATGGAATGTCCAATCTGCCCCAAACTTCACACGTTTGATAAGAATCATGGCCTGAACACATGTCTATGCTCAAATTCAGTTATAGTAATAGCGCCACCTACTGGCAACAGGAAGTGACATGTTTAACACGTTGATGCCGTTCTAGCAACATGTTAAAAATGCCATTGAGTTCTAAACATGCTAGAAACATATTAAAACATGCTAGCAATACTTAGCTAAGTGCTAAAGCATGCTAATTCAATGAAACAGGACTTTGTTGTTACTCAAGAAGGCAATGCACAATCTACCCCAAACTTCACACGTTTGATAAGAGTTATCTCTTGAACACATGTCCATGCTCATATTTAGTTATAGTCATAGCACCACCTGCTGGCAACAGGAAGTGACGTTTAACACTGTTCTTGACTCCTAAAAACATATAAAAAAATGCCAGTAGGTGCTAAACATCCTACCAACATACTAGAGACATGCTAAAACATACTAGCAAACACTTAGCTAAGTGCTAAAGAATGATATTACTGCAATTAAATATGAATTTGCTGTAACTCAGGCATGGAATGTCCAATCTGCCCCAAACTTCACACTTTTGATAAGCGTTCTGTCCTGAACACATGACCATGCTTATATTCAGTTACAGTCATAGCGCCACCTGCTGGCAACAGGAAGTGACATGTTTAACACTGTTGTGGACTCCTAATAACATATAAAAAAGTGCCAGCAAGTGCTAAACATGCTAACAACATACTAGAAACATGCTAAAACATGCTAGCAAACACTTAGCTAAGTGCTAAAGCATGCTATTACTGCAATTAAATAGGAATTTGCTGTAACTCAGGCATGGAATGTCCAATCTGCCCCAAACTTCACACATTTGATAAGAATCATGGCCTGAACACATGTCCATGCTCAAATTCAGTTATAGTAATAGCGCCACCTACTGGCAACAGGAAGTGACATGTTTAACACGTTGATGCTGTTCTAGCAACATGTTAAAAATGCCATTGACTTCTAAACATGCTAGAAACATGTTAAAACATGCTAGCAATACTTAGCTAAGTGCTAAAGCATGCTAATTCAATGAAACAGGATGTTGTTGTTACTCAAGAAGGCAATGTCTAATCTGCGCCAAACTTCACACTTTTGATAAACGTTCTGTCCTAAACACATGACCATGCTCATATTCAGTTACAGTCATAGTGCCGCCTGCTGGCAACAGGAAGTGGCATGTTTAACACTGTTGTGAACTCCTGATAACATATAAAAAAGTGCCAGCAAGTGCTAAACATGCTAACAACATACTAGAAACATGCTAAAATATGCTAGCAAACACTTAGCTAAGTGCTAAAGCATGCTATTACTGCAATTAAATAGGAATTTGCTGTAACTCAGGCATGGAATGTCCAATCTGCCCCAAACTTCACACGTTTGATAAGAGTCATGGCCTGAACACATCTACATGAGAATATTCAGTTATAGTAATAGCGCCACCTATTGGCAACAGGAAGTAACATGTTTAACACGTTGATGCTGTTCTAGCAACATGTTAAAAATGCCATTGACTTCTAAACATGCTAGAAACATGTTAAAACATGCTAGCAATACTTAGCTAAGTGATAAAGCATGCTAATTCAATGAAACAGGATGTTGTTGTTACTCAAGAAGGCAATGTCCAATCTGCGCCAAACTTCACACTTTTGATAAGCGTTTTGTCCTGAACACATGACCATGCACATATTCAGTTACAGTCATAGCGCCACCTGCTGGCAACAGGAAGTGACATGTTAAACACTGTTGTGGACTCCTGATAACATATAAAAAAGTGCCAGCAAGTGCTAAACATGCTAACAACATACTAGAAACATGCTAAAACATGCTAGCAAACACTTAGCTAAGTGCTAAAGCATGCTATTGCTGCAATTAAATAGGAATTTGCTGTAACACAGGCATGGAATGTCCAATCTGCCCCAAACTTAATATGTAACATGCAAGAACCATGCTAGCAACACATAGCTAAGTTCTAAAACATGCTAGAAATGCTAAAGGAAGTTGTTGTAACTCAAGTATACAATGTCCAATCTGCCCCAAACTTCACATGTTTATAAAAGTCCTGCACTGAACACATCTAAATAGCGATATTCAGATATAGACATAGCCCCACCTACTGGCAACAAAAACTGACATGGTTAACACAGTAATGCAGAACTAACCACATAACTATTGTGTACTAAGCATGCTAGAAACATACTAAACATGCTAGCAACTACTATATATACCTCCTTAAATGCACATTGCCCAACCATGCTCTGTCTTCCTAAAGCCACCGAGTGACGATGGCACGGGTGCAAGGGCCCTTTCATCGCTGCTTGCAGCTTTAATTATCATTTACTTCTGTAATTGGCATGATACATTTTTACCTGACAAATAAATGTTACATCTTGATTTATTCTGAAGTTTCAGAAATCATTCATTTTAGTAGATTAAAAGTGTAGTCTGGTGTTTCCGCAAATCTTTGTCCAGGATAGATCAAACTGCAGGCACTTTGAATGGACCATGGGGCACATCTTAGGAAGACCTTCTGATTTCTGACTATTCCCTGACTTAGCATGTTGTACGCTGCAAATATTATTTAAAAAAATACGCCTATGGGTCTGCAGTGAGCGGCTGCATAGGGTAAAATACTTGCACTGTACCCTCTGACTATTTCAGGACTGGCTAGTTTGTGATCGTGAGCGCACATTCGCGACGTGACGTCTCAAAGTGACACTAGGTCCGTAATGAACGAATATTTGAAATTATGAGATGCCCAGAATAATCAAAGATCTAAATTAATTCATAATCAATATTTATGATTATTTTCTAATCAGAAACACGATCTAAATTTGATTATCATTTGAAATTGGAGTCAGATTACGCATAGAGCTAAAGTAATACTAAAACTAAATTCCAATAAATTAAGTGAACTTCACTGGAGCGCTGAAAAGACATACACGCATTATACCTTCGCCAGGCCGTTGGATTCCGTCGTTGGGCCAACGGATGGTCCTTGCAATATATTGTCCTTAATTGCAGCGGTGATTGGTGAAAGTTGACAGTGATCAGAATTCGGAGGAGTGTGATTGCTGCTCGTGAGAGCTTGGCGTGGGCGTGATACATGTCTTACCCCAGTATCAGAGAAAGCCAAAAACAGCCAGGGAAGCCAGGACAGCATATTACAGCCTCCGATAACACCAGAGCAACAGCCCCTTTCACCAGACACTTTTTCCCTCTCTCCAGCATCGCCATTTCTGTGCTTCTCACAGAAAATGGAAGAACTGGTGTATGCTGGAACCAGACTATCCCACTCTTTTGCTGCAAGCCCCCAGATACCAACCAAAAAAAGACAGGCACCATTACCACCAAAGCCTGCGGGCCCAGCTCGCCCTCCCCCTCCTGTGAGAGCTCTTCGGCCTCTGCCACAACGCCAGGGCCCACACCCTCCTCCATCTGCTCGAGGTGAACCAAAAACAACTGATACCAGCTCTCAGTGATATGTGTCGGGTCCCCGTTTTGATAACAGTAACTTTCTCAAATGTTTACAGAACAAGTGGGAACCCAGTGTTCCTGTATCTTTCTCTATTGCTGTTCTATTACAAGATAGAAAGTCTAAGGCCTTCAATAGCCGTACAGCAAACCTAACTAATCTGGTGCCTATTACACGTCAAACTAATATTGCTGTGGGGAAAAGTAAGTCTGTTAAGTTAGCACTCTTTAACATCCGCTCACTTAAAAATAAATCACTTCTAGTCAACGACTTAATAACCACAAACAATCTGGATTTTATACTTCTGAATGAAACCTGGCTAGAAGAAAGCTGCAGTGCAACAGTCCTCAATGAATCAGCCCCTCCTAACTTTACTTTTATGAGTGTCTGCAGAGCTGTTAAGAGAGGTGGGGGTCTAGCTGCTCTTTTTAAAGATATCTATCAATGTAAGCAAATATCATTTGGGAATTACTTGTCTTTCAAATATCTGGGTATTGTGTTAAAAGGTGCTCCACGCATTTTACTTATCATTATTTACAGGCCTCCAAAATACTCTCCAGCCTTTGCTGAGGACTTTACAGAACTGTTATCAACAATTACCTCAGAGTTTGACTGTTTTGCCATTGCTGGAGATTTTAACATCCACATAGATAGTGCAGAGAACAATATGGCAAAAGAAATCAAAAGTGTTTTAAAAACTTTTGATCTGACTTAGCATATACATGGACCCACACACAATCGTGGACACACTCTAGATTTACTTATCAGTAAGGGTCTAAACATTTCATCGATTGTTATTAAGGATGTAGCACTGTCTGATCATTTCTGTATTTTCTTTGATATATTGATCTCTCCTGCCACTGAAGCTAGATCTGTGTCTCTCAAGAAGAGATGCTTAAATGAGAACACTAGTGTGCTATTTATGAAGGCTATATCCTTAACACCAAGCATATCTGCAGACTCTGTTGATTTTCTCCTTGATTCTTTTAACTCAAAAGTTAAAAGTGTATTTGATGATATTGCTCCTGTTAAAGTCAGGAAGAAGAGTGGCAGACAAAAAGCACCTTGGAGAAACTCAACAGCAGTGCAAAATATGAAAAGACAATGCAGAAAATCAGAGCGCATGTGGCGGAAGACAAAACTTGTAGTCCATTATAACATCTACAAAGACAGCATCCATGCTTTCAATATGGAACTAGGCAAAGCTAGCTAAAAAACTCACGCTGGGGGATCAGCCAGAATATTTTAAATTTACCTGTGAAAGGGTTAAACATATGAACGGATTAATAAAATTGTAAATTCATTTTAGATAAATATATATATAAAATTTGCATTTACATTTGGGTTATGCAGTGTTTTTAAATTATATTTTACACTGGGGTGCCTTGAGATTTTATGCACTTTTGAAAGGTGCCCTGATTAAAAAAAGTTTGAGAAAGGCTGATTTAGATGACACGGGTTCAAATCCCGAACCAACTTGGACTACTGAAATTTTTATATTAGCCTATTAATGCTTTTTATAGCCTATTATTGATGCAGAGAGATTTGTCTAGTTCTAAAACTCTGTTACACCATAGTTTTTTGCTTATATTTATAAAATAAAATGTATATTTACAAACAATAAAATCAGAACCAGTATTCTGTTACGTTTATGGTTCCAGTGGCCATAATGCATGCACGGCTTTTCAAAATGTCACAAAGTGTTTTGAGATTGTTTTGCATGAAATATTGAAGTTTAATTAAGTGCTTTGGCACACCACGACAAGTGGCGCTATGCATTGTTCTAAAGCCAGGTTTTATTCTGGCATGTTGATAGTGTTCGACAAATGCGGCGGCGCGTTCATTTGAATGAAGTCATGTAAGTCATGGCTGAGTGGTAGAACGTACGTTTCTATCATTTAGATGACACGGGTTCAAATCCCGAACCAATTTGGACTACTGAAATTTTTATATTAGCCTATTAATGCTTTTTATAGCCTATTATTGATGCAGAGAGATTTGTTTAGTTCTACAACTCTGTTACACCATAGTTTTTTGCTTATAGCCTATTTATGAAATAAAATTACCATGCATTTCCATTTTACACTAAGGAACAAATATATACAATGTATTTACTTCTGTAGCCTAATAATTCCAATCGTGATTTCAAAAACAGTTCTGTTAAAAAAAGAATTAAAAAAAAAAAAAATATATATATATATATATATATATATATATACACTCACCTAAAGGATTATTAGGAACACCATACTAATACTGTGTTTGACCCCCTTTCGCCTTCAGAACTGCCTTAATTCTACATGGCATTGATTCAACAAGGTGCTGAAAGCATTCTTTAGAAATGTTGGCCCATATTGATAGGATAGCATCTTGCAGTTGATGGAGATTTGTGGGATGCACATCCAGGGCAAGAAGCTCCCGTTCCACTACATCCCAAAGATGCTCTATTGGGTTGAGATCTGGTGACTGTGGGGGCCATTTTAGTACAGTGAACTCATTGTCATGTTCAAGAAACCAATTTGAAATGATTCGAGCTTTGTGACATGGTGCATTATCCTGCTGGAAGTAGCCATCAGAGGATGGGTACATGGTGGTCATAAAGGGATGGACATGGTCAGAAACAATGCTCAGGTAGGCCGTGGCATTTAAACGATGCCCAATTGGCACTAAGGGGCCTAAAGTGTGCCAAGAAAACATCCCCCACACCATTACACCACCACCACCAGCCTGCACAGTGGTAACAAGGCATGATAGATCCATGTTCTCATTCTGTTTACACCAAATTCTGACTCTACCATCTGAATGTCTCAACTGAAATCGAGACTCATCAGACCAGGCAACATTTTTCCAGTCTTCAACTGTCCAATTTTGGTGAGCTCGTGCAAATTGTAGCCTCTTTTTCCTATTTGTAGTGGAGATGAGTGGTACCTGGTGGGGTCTTCTGCTGTTGTAGCCCATCCACCTCAAGGTTGTGCGTGTTGTGGCTTCACAAATGCTTTGCTGCATACTTCGGTTGTAACGAGTGGTTATTTCAGTCAAAGTTGCTCTTCTATCAGCTTGAATCAGTCGGCCCATTCTCCTCTGACCTCTAGCATCAACAAGGCATTTTCGCCCACAGGACTGCCGCATACTGGATGTTTTTCCCTTTTCACACCATTCTTTGTAAACCCTAGAAATGGTTGTGCGTGACAATACCAGTAACTGAGCAGATTGTGAAATACTCAGACCAGCCCGTCTGGCACCGACAACCATGCCACGCTCAAAATTGCTTAAATCACCTTTCTTTCCCATTCTGACATTCAGTTTGGAGTTCAGGAGATTGTCTTGACCAGGACCACACCCCTAAATGCATTGAAGCAACTGCCATGTGATTGGTTGATAATTGCATTAATGAGAAATTGAACAGGTGTTCCTAATAATCCTTTAGGTGAGTGTATATATATATATATATATATATATATATATATTGAATTAGTGTTCGACAAACGTGTTCATTTGGATTTATTTTTTACGGTGACGCATTGCTGCCACATACATATTATTTTTTCCCCTCAATTATGTCGTAATAACGAGATCTTATGTCGTTTTAACGACATCTTTTTCTCGTAATAACGAGATCTATATGTCGTTAAAACGACATCTTTTTCTCGTAATAATGAGATGCTATGTCGTTAAAACGACATATTTTTTTGCCCTTATAAGGACATGTGTAGTCATGTACAAAATATGCTTTATCCACATAAAATTGACAGCCTATCGCGCCTTTATCACACTTTTACGTTCAAAAAGCTTAAGCAAATAGTAGCAGCCCCCAATCATGCAAAATTAATCAATGAGGCCCTTTTTTTAAAATATATTTTATATAGGCCTATAAGTTTTTTTTTTTTTATATGATATATTAGGCTATATAATAAGATTTATTTTGTTAATAGGCTATATCTTCATTACCTAGAGATATAATTAAACAAAAAGTAGTCAAAACACATCTAACAGAACATAGCCTAAGTTGTTTATTTTTTTACAACATTGTGTTCTTATTTTGTTTAATTAACGAAATGTCAATCTTCGTCTTTATAACAGAAGATACAATACAATACAAAAATCTTCAAGATGTATAACGGATTGTCACCTTATAAACAGTCCTTTGGAATGGAATAATAAACCCTTATAATAAAGAAAAAGCTTCAGTGATAAAGATCAAATGCTGTACACACAGAAAAGCAGATGAGCCCAGAATATGAACGCAATGCATTTAATTATACGTTAAGCGGTTTCCTTCCATAGAAACCCTTTATTATAAAGAAAATAAAGGTGGCTCTTAACGTGTCTTTCTATGGGAGGATGGGATTGCGGTGCAGCAAATCCTTTTAATGGTATTCAATGCAAAACAAAAATGAAAAATAGTAGGAGCCAATAAAATAAACAAATTATTGTGGCATTAATTAGCCCATAAACAATATTTATTTTAAAGCCTAAACGAATTTGTTTAAAGAAAAACACCAGCGCTGGGCGTTTATCTGTATAGGCTAAGTGTTTCAGCCGCCCTTTTCAAACTGGCGCAAGAAAATGCAATAGAATTTGATTTGTTAAACATGAAGAGGACTTATCAGTCTGGCATGGCCGCTCGCTCTAACGTAACCTAAATGTTTGCTATTATTAAGCGAATATCCGAGTGTTTGTGCGGAGTGTGGAGCGCGCACTGCATGACATGGATGCGCCGGTGCCATCACTCGCATTTTCCTATCAACAGTGGAAACAACTTAAAATACTCCATCATTTCTGGTCATACAGAAAATAATAATACATCAGTCGCAACTACTTTTATTTGTATAAACTCACAACAACAAGCAAACGTTGTGCTTTTGTAAAATAAAAGAAAACGAACAGGGCGCGCTTTCATGATCTGTGAATTGGAGCGCGTCTCAAAAATGAACTGAAAAACAGTGTATAGACAAGCCTCACAGACATGAGAAATATAACTAACTATATAAAGTTTATTAAAAAAATGTCCACCAACGAAAAAAAATCCAATCGAAAGCAAATACGGTAGCCTACCATCTGATTATGTAATCCTGTCCGTATGAAAGGCGCATCTAGGCTACATTAGGCTACAGCGGAGATGTATGGAGATACGTTTGCAGGGTGCCTAACCGCACTGATTTAGAAAAGACTAGTTCATTAATAAACAATTAAAATGCTTCGTTATTTTTTTCAGACACATTTATTATATCATTAGCCTACTTTTGCCAGTGCTTTGCGGCAAGTTTTGCATGCGCTTGAGCGCGGAATACAGGCTATAGCCATATATGAACCCAGGATTTAATATAAACGTGTGATTAGTCCTAATTGCTTAAATGAATGACTACTAGTCTAGAAAATCCTTTAGTCTATGGCAACTCTAATCAATAGCCTACATTTAATATTTGACATTATTTAATTAGTAATTAGTATCCAGCTCTTTACATTAAATTAGTTGAGTTAGCATAATTAGCTAATGAACTAATAAAATAAAGTTTAAATTAAGATAATACCGGTAACCATATATTTCTTTATTCCACCACCACACAAAGGACTGTTTATAAGGTGACAATCCGTTACATGTGAAGATTGTATGGCTGTATCTTGAAGATTTTTGTATTGTATTGTATCTTCTGTTATAAAGACGAAGATTGACATTTCGTTAATTAAACAAAATAAGAACACAATGTTGTAAAAAATAAACAACTTAGGCTATGTTCTGTTAGATGTGTTTTGACTACTTTTTGTTTAATTATATCTCTAGGTAATGGAGATATAGCCTATTAACAAAAATAAATCTTAGGCTATATATAATATTATATAAAAAAAAACGTATAGGCCTATATAAAATATATTTTTAAAAAGGGCCTCATTGATTAATTTTGCCTGATTGGGGGCTGCTACTATTTGCTTAAGCTTTTTGAACATAGAAGTGTGATAAAGGCGCGATAGGCTGTCAATTTTATGTGGATAAAGGCATATTTTGTATATGACTACACATGTAAGGGCAAAAAAAGATGTCGTTTTAACGACATAGCA